>NC_079502.1:2910751-3510751 GCF_030052815.1 Hevea brasiliensis
AGAAAAAGGTAAGATCAAATTCCTATCTTAAGTTCATTGGTCTTCCTTGTTCTTGGCAAATCATGCTTGGACTGATTTCTTCACTAAAACCCCACGAATTAGTACAGTATTGAGCCTTTTCTCTTTGCATATTTGTATTTATTTCATTCTCCATGCTGTCTTTCCTATTGTTAACTATAACTAGATTGATAGCTTTGAATTCTATCTCAAAGGAAACTAACAAACTTTGGAACTTATTTCATAGTATTTTCGATGGCAATGGGTGCTTTAAGTGTGGATGCAAGGCCCTCTTCAAGATTGGATGATAAACTCTCTTAAAGCCAGTAATTTGCTGAAATTAAAGAACAAAAATAAAATGAGGAAATTCCTCAAGTTCGCTGAGCTAGAAATATTGACTTTTGTCTTTGCTCCTCTTGATTCCTGTTTACAATATAATGTCCTCTCCTCAACTCCTAATGTTATTTGGGCTTCACAGGGAAGGATCATTAACATGCGTCAGTTGTAGGTTTAATTGGCAATGTTGGGCAAGCCAACTACAGTGCTGCAAAGGCAGGAGTTATTGGACTGACAAAGACTGTTGCAAAGGAATATGCAAGCAGAAATATTAATGTGAGTTTTAAGAATCTTAATCTGTATTTTGGTGATTTGACACTTTCCTGGATTTATGCAGCTGATGCTACTTTATGTATATTAGCTCCAATGAGATTTTTCTAGGTAAATGCTGTTGTCCCTGGATTCATTGCATCTGATATGACGGCCAAACTTGGGGAGGATATTGAGAGGAAATTCTTGGAGGCAATCCCCTTAGGTGAGAGGCAAAATCATAAAAATCAAAATTTCTCATTATTTTTATATCCAGATTTTATTCCTTTGCTTGTTTTAAGAAGTATATGAAATTCACATGAATTGTTCCAAGTAATTGGGATTTTCATGAGTTCAGAAAACTAAATGAAATATTTCATAAAACAATTGATACTAACATTTATCATGCATTCAGGAAGGTATGGCCAACCAGAAGAGGTTGCAGGATTAGTAGAATTCCTGGCTCTTGGTCCTGCTGCCAGCTACATCACTGGACAGGTTTAGAATCTTCTTCTTCTTCTTCTTTTTATTTATTTTTTTTATAATTCCATTTGTTTTGAAAATTTTGACCAGTAGAGTTGTAGCCCAAATATCTTTCATTTAACTCTTTGTTGGGGTTGCTTTGATCATGCTAAGCGTGGGCATGGCATATCTTGGCATTGGTTTGACTTCACCTTGCACTGTCTTTGCCACAGCAAACCATGCCATTTGGCCTTTGCATAAACAGATGCCATGGTCAGGACAACACAAAGGCGTAGTCAGCTTCATCAAGCTGGCTAGCACACAAGGACCTGTAACTATGTGGTAATTTGTTAGCTAAAGAGAATTAACTTATGAGAAGCTCAATACTAACCAACCTCTTGATCAAGAGATGCCATAGTTCTCCATTGAGATATCAAGGCATGCCTTTCTATTATGCAATAGCTGGGGACCACTGAGCTTCCTGGACTCAGTTATTGTTATAATAAATTCCCTTGTTTCCCTATGATATGGTATCTGGCTATTTTTGTTGAGATTGTTAGTCTCATTGTCTGCTGGCCATGATGCTATCACACCTAGTATTGGGCTATTTAGTACCGGCAATGGAATCCATGGTGAAGCCCAGTCTTCATTTCATTTTCATGATTACTGAGTTATATGTTGCTGATTTGCAGGTATTCACTATTGATGGAGGAATGGTTATGTAAGTTAGATAGGTGCTTGTCTGGTTGAGCCTGAAATGTTTCTATGCTCCAGCATTCGTGTAGGCAGATTTCGTTCAAGTGGGTATGACTAGCTTGTGCTTGGCGGTTTTGACTTTATACACTTCTGTAACAAACAAATGCTTGAAGTTTTGATAGAATCTCATATGTTACCAAAACCGAACAGATGTATAACAGTTTTCCTAAGCATTGTTTAGCAAATGGAAATGTAGCTTTTGGGTTTTTCTTATTGACATGGCGTTTGGTTTAAACTGATAGTATTGAAGTTCATTCCGATTTTTAAGCAATCACATTTGTTTGGAACATGGGAATTGGGATATGTTCTACACCTTTTCAACTGCTCATGAATTCTTTTAGGGTGCATTTAATTTAAACTCGAGCTCATATAGGAACGAATTTCACAACGGTTAGATTGAATATTTACATTTAGATTTGTGTATTTTTGAAATTGAAGTATTTGAATCTAAATGCAAGTGCTTCATTCTCATATGAATTTGAGCTTATCGTAGCTGCACCCATTCTTTTATGCTAATATGGTCGCATTTCCATCTTAGATATTAATTAATTATCCATTACCGAAGTACCAGCACCATTAAATTCACCCACCATAGTACGTCTCTTTATCTTGCAATTGATGGTGACAGAATTGAAAGGCCATAAGTACAAGCTAGGATATTCCTCCTGCGCAGAACTCTCACCTCTCATGTTTCTGTCAATCTATGCTTTTAAGCTTCTTAGCTTTAAAATATCCTCATCCTGGCTTTGGTTATTCAGAATCCTCTCTCCCTCTCTTTCTATGTATTGAATTCCCTGCAGCTGGAACTGACATGGATACCAGTACCACAGTTCTTTACTTCCTTCGTTATGTTTCTCTCAATTCATCTCCTTGCTTACATTGTGATTTTCAGGAACTGGAGTCCAAAACACACAGCAGAACTCTCAATTTGTTTCATTTCCCTATCTCATGGTACTCCTGCTGTTATCTTTGCTATGCTTGTGCTACTCCACACCTAAACCTCACATACTTTTGCTTCTCCAAACTCTACCTTCCATAAATGAGTCCTTGAGTTCAGTATGGCCTATTTCTCGATGGATGTCTTACACTACATAGTTTTCTTCCCTACTGAAATTCTCTTCATTCTTCACCATCTAGCAACACTGTGACTTGTCGATATGTGGTTCATCATGGAGCTTACGGGATTCTTGTGCTTACTATGTACTCGCTGAATTTACAAGTCTTTGCCAGAACCATTGCAGGTTTCAGGAAAGCTGATGTTTGATTCCTAAATGGGCATGGATTTCTTGGATGGTTGTGATAATAACTGCAATTTTGATTAGCATATTATGGGTTTCAAATCACTGGATAGACTGGTTGAGAGAGAATTCAGTTTTGAGCAGGAGAATGTAAGGTAGATTTGTGAGTTCTTCTGGCTTTAGCTACAACACATTACCTGGAATTGTTGAAAGGTAAGTTCATTTCCTACGCTTAACATCTAAGTGAATTCTTATCCTGTTTTGCCGCTGCAAGCCATGCTTTGGCTTGGCCAGCTGGCCTGGCATAAAGAGATGCCATTGTCAGGATCACACAAGGTGAACATGCTGTAATTGGTGTGGTTTTAAATTGGTTAGCTAAAGAGGAAAACTCATTGAAAGTTCAATGCTAACATTTTCATCAAGCGATGCCCATGGTTTCCTCTTATCAACTCATCTTTATTGTTTTAATCAATTCCTTTCTTTGGATTTGGTATGGTTTCTGTTGGCCTCTGGTGGAAATGGACATTGTTGGGCAGGGCAATGCCAACACTAGCTACATTTCCTGTTGGGTTGAGCCTGAACTGTTTCTAAGCTTCAGCTTTTGGTCGGATAATTATTACACGTGGTTATTCAATTTTACAAATGTTTTAATAAAAGTTATTAAACCTTAATTTCATGAGTCACTGTAATTGAAAATAAAAAATCTTTAGGTTAAATTATTGACTGATCAATTATTTTACAAATAAAATTATATAATAAGTGGTTATGAATCTTATTTTCTTTTTTTAATAAATTAATAAAATAAGATAATTTTATTTATAAAATAATTGATAGAGAGCTTTATAAAATCACATAATAGTTAAATAAATTTTATAAAAGAAATTAAAATTTAAAATTTTTTATAAACACTTATAAAATTAAGTAATTATGTTTGATATTTATTCGCTTTTAAAAACCAATCCCAGATAATAATTCCTTGAACAGGACAATCAACCATTGGCATGAATATTTTCATTTGAAGTATTCCTTTTATTTTTTCTTAGGTGTATTATGGTAACGTGATATTGGGAACCTTCTTAACTACATAATTCAATTAAGGTAACAAGTTAGCCGCCAGGTTTAATGGATAAGTTATTCATTAATAATTAGGTTTGAGTAGTGATGTGTTTTGGATTTGTCCACAAGGGGAAGTTGGATTTAAAACGGATAAATCTTTCCATTCTTAAATGGCCTTGATAAAATGTTCTTAAATCTGTTCAAACTTCTCTTTTTTTGTTTGTTTGTTTTTTTTTTTTTAATTCCAAACTTCTTTTAGTTTGGTTATGCTAAATTGAAACTTGGAAGAAAAAGAAGGCATGCAAAGTGCAAACTAAGATATGATTATTGGGTGGCCTATCCATTCTATCACATCCGAATAAGAATCAAGTACGACTTCTTTTTTCTTTTGAGAATAAGAATTAAGTATAACTTGCCCGTGCAGCAACTTGCCTTCCAGTAAAACTTTTTTTTTTTTTTTTTTTTTTACACCCAATAACATTTGATTGGAAAATTTGTTAGATTTTCCATCTGGAATATTTATTAAACAACCATTATTGTAATATAATCATCAAGTCCACCTACCATATTACACTTTTATTTTGTAATCTTGACAATGATAGAATTGATAGGTCATTGGTACAAGCTAAGATATAGGGGTGGCCAAGTATGGTTTCGAATCGGAACTGAATCGGATTTAATTCGGTCAAAATCAAATCAAAATCGATTAAAACTAAAATCGACTTCGATATAAATTGAAATCATTCTTTTGCGGTTTAATTCAGATTTATATTTTTTATAAATTGTGAACCGGTGATTTCGAATAAGATTATACCGATGGTTTCGAACCGAATCAAATCAGCGGTTTAAATACAAAAAATATTCAATAAATACCTCATCCCATTCTTAATTCATTTATAAAAATCTTAAATTCTCTATACAGTTATTCTCTATACTCTCTTATACTTTCTAAATTTATTTAAACAATTATTTTCTATACTCATTTTAATTTTCAATACTCTCTTAATTTCTTTATTTTATTATTTTATACACTCACTGAAATTTTCAATACTAACTCAATTATTCTATTGTTATTTTATATCCTCAATAAAATTTCCAATTGCCTCTATTTTATTTTTTTTTCCTCTTTTATACTTTTTTAAATTATCAAATTATCATACAATTTTTAGAAAAATGGCAAGTAATAGAACTGAAAACTTTTGATTCATATAAATTTCAAGAGGATACATTGGCAAAATTAAGTTCATGCACATTTTTTTAATTTCTTTTAGAAAATTAATTTTATCTCTAATTTTTTGATAAATTCAAGTCTTTTTTTATTAAATTCTCTTAAAGATAAATTAATTTCGTTCTTTTTTTTCTTATTTTATTTTGATTGAAAGATTTTTAAGAAAAATTAAAATATTTTTATAAATATAACTTAATTCTAAATTAATAAAAAAATTTCCTAATTTTTTTATCTAAACTATCCTTAAACCGTCCCTAATCCGTCTTCTAAACTGTTTTGAACTATCATTTTTTAAACCGTTTTTTAAATTATTTTAAATCAAGGTTCGATCCGTAACTGGGAATTCAGGAATCCTCATCGTCTTCTAAATTGTCTTATGATAGTTTCATGTTGGTTCATAATTTCATTGAACCTGAATCTGATGGTTCAAAAATTGTAACCAGTGGCCGCCCCTACTAAGGTATTCTCTCGCACAGAACTCTGACACTTCTCTTCTTTCTCTCTCAATTTAAGCTTTATTAATTTCTTAGCTCCAAAATATCCTCATGCTTGCTTCAATTATTCAAAATCTTCTCTCCCTTTCACTGTGTACTGAATTCCTTGCAGCTGGGGTGACATGGATGCTACACTTCTTTATGCCCCAATCCTGCCCACATCCTTCATTATGTTTCTCTCCATGTATCTACTTGCTTACTTTGTAATTTTCAGAAACTGGGATCCAAAAAGCAAAGCAGAAGCTTCAAGCTCTTTCCTGTCCCTAACTCATGGAACTCCTGCTGTTATCTTTGCTATCTATGCATTACTCCACACCCAAACCGCACAAACTTTTGCTTCTCCAAATTCCACCTTCCATGATAGAGCTCTTGAATTCAGCATGGCTTATTTCTTGATGGATCTCTTACACTGCATAGTTTTCTTCCCTACTACTGGCATTCTCATCATTCTTCACCATCTAGCAACACTCTATGTGTTTGTGACCTGTCGGTACATGATTCACCATGGAGCTTATGGGATTCTTGTGCTTCTCATACTTGCTGAAGTTACAAGTCCTTGCCAGAATGTGTGGATCAATGCAAGTTTACGGAAAGCTGATCTTCCTGCTGCTGCAAGATTGTATGAATTCTTGTCTCCTCCTTTTTTAGCCTTTTATTCAGTTGTTAGAGGTATTCTTGGTCCACTCTTCATGTTCAAGATGGGGTTGTTTCATCTAAGTGGAAAATCTAATGGTTTGATTCATGGATGGGCATGGATTTCTTGGATGGTTGTGATAGCAACTGCAATTTTAGTTAGCATATTATGGGTTTCGAATCATTGGATAGACTGGTTGAGAGAAAGAAGCCGTCTAGCACAGAAGAAGTTTACGTAGAATTTTGTGGGTTCAAAATTGGCACTAGGGCATTTGTGGATTTCAACAATTCCTTTTACCTTGAGGTTTTGTAATTGTACTGATGACTGGAGTAGTGAAAGAATATCTATTTGTTAATGAATTTGTTTTAAGGAGATAAGAAGGTTGTTTCCCATTTGTTCGTGACATGTCCTGCTACTGCATACCAAATTAATCCAAGTCATGACTATCCTAATTGGGGCACCTTCTCTAGCTTCCATTCTAAGGGGTTAGGTTGATTTGAAGATATCAAAAACTGTTCTAGAAAACATGAAATGAATAAAATAATAGCACTGATAGCAAATTACTAGTGCAATTAAAAAAAAAAAAAAAGAACTGATTAATGAGCATGGTGTTGCAATTAGAAATAAAGACAATAAATCATGAGTGATGAGACCCTGCTGACTTGGCCAAACTATGCAATTAATTGTAACATTAATGCAGATTTACTGCAATGGATGGAGTTTTGTGAACTCACCAATTCATCTAATAAGTTGAACTATAGGTATGTCAGATCTTTAATTCTCATCTTGTGAGCCAACTGCCATATCAATGCGCCATAGAAAATTTCAATCCAGAACTCATATTCCTATGATTGAAGCATTCATCTTGTCAGCACTCCCATGGTAGTTAAGCTCTACAAAGGTGCCCCCTCCTCCCTTAGGCAATCTTCCTGGGTTCATACAAATTGCACTTCATTTGCTCTTCCCCTTCACGACGGTACCTACGTCCGCAAAGTTGAAACCAATCTTTCAATCACAATACCAATAGCATTTTGAGAATTTTTTTTTTTTATATGTATATTTTATTTTACTCCAGCTTTGAGATTTGGACTACGACGAAAATGATGGAGATGCCGGCATAAATGTTTACCTTTATAAAGTACTTCATGTCTGAAAGTAGAATAAGAATATCGGGAATTGAGGTGATAAGAAGAGCTTCTAAAGCAAGTGAAAAATCCAGTGGAACATCTTCTGTTGGTGGATATAGTGGATAAAAGCTGTTCCAATAATAAGAAAAGGGTTTTAAATTCTCCAAAACTCTGATTTTCTGAACCTACTAAAATATCAGATTTTCAAAAAGCTTGATTTTAGCTTATGCTTGCGCTGGCTAAGAATATGATTTGCAAGTCTGCTCATTCGATCACTCGGTGTTCCATCTTTTGAATTTCGTGACATCTCCTCTCCATTAAGCTGTTTTAGAATATCCACTGTGCAGCAACCTACTTTGACCTGAAATTAGAAATTTTAGCAGATCAATTCCTCTCATGCTTTGATTCACACGCATATTTATAGAAGAACCGACGGCACCCATTTAAGATCTGAAAGTACCCAATGCTTATCTACTTGGCTAATTGAATACAGGAAGTTCTAAGTTGCTTAGCTAATTGAATTCATAAAACATATATAGTTCAATTTAGTAGCTACTCAAAACAACAGTTTGAACATCTGTTTTTCAGGTATGTAAAACAAGAACTTGCAATAAAAGATGAATTTTTAAAGACTGGAACAGCATGCTAGAGAGTCTCAATGTATAAAGCATCAGAAATTGATAGTCGCCACTCACCATTTTACCTGATTTGCTGAAAAGAGACTGGTTATCTGGTAAGGGAACAAAATGATTTGAAATGTGTCGATGACTTGCTTATGGTAAACATTTAGGGAACAGCTTCCGGTTGCTAAAGATGAAATCCTCAGTTGTAGATCATGTACCTGATGTTTAATTTTGGGTTTATGAACTCAAAAAAATATACTTCTGAATATCTACCCTTCTAAGAATCTCCATACAAAATATCTCCCAAAGCTCCTATCTACAGTTCCTTTCTTAATATCTGGATGTTTAGAGTCAACAAATGGTCCCAGCTGAGAAAAATGCCAATAAGTCAACAATAGATGCCTCTCTGGCCAGGTAAGTACAGCAAATATGATGCTGCATATGAAAGATAGTGATTTCAAACCAGAATAAGCAACAGTGATAGTTTTCTGCTTGCATATGCCAGCAATTTTGGCAGAGGCTCAAAAAATAAGTTGTCTGTTGTGGTAAAAGGGCCAGAATCAGTAAGCTGTGAATAATTTTATAGAAACAAAGTTGCTGATAGAATTGGGACAGAAGAGAATTGGTGTCAAAAGTTGTGAAGTTCAAGTTTCTACAAATTTTGAGCAGAATCCAAACTCTCTGCACTCTCATTTGCTAAAATTTTCCCCAAATGAAACTTGTATGTCGTTGTTGACTGTCTGCAACTCAAGTCTTCATTCACTGATTCCTCAAAACACTATAATTTGATTGGAACTAGGCACCTTGCATGGGTATAATCATTGTCGGTGTAACTTCATTCAAGTAACATGAAGCTAACACTGTGTAAAATAAACAAAACTAGCCTCTCATATCCAATTAGCAATTATACTAAATAATTAATGAAGAATAATTGATTTTTTAGTAAATGGCTTGAGATTGTAACAGCAAGTAAGGGCTAATAATCAAAGCAGATTGGAAAGCTAAAGCATCAGCTATGGCAAATACAAGTGAAAATAGATTAAGGAGAAAATGGAAGAGCTTTACATTCCTTGAGAATTTCTTCTTCGTTGTCCATTGTGAACCCACTTTTGTTGAATTCTGTTTTCATCTCATCTTCCATGTTGTTCTCGATCTCTCTCTAGGTTTGCTGAGAGTTGCGGAGAATTCAGGGCAAATGAGAAAAGTGGCGGGAAAATTTTTGCTTGGGAGAGAATGCATCAGGGATTTATTTTGGTCAATTATACCCTCCCTCCTTTGCCGTTATAACAGAACATGCCCTTCCCTGATGAGTCCGATTCGGCCCATCATAATTTTTTTTTTTCAAAATAAAAGTGGAAGGGTGAGTATTATTTGATTTGAATCAAATAAATTAAATCTAACTATTTTAATTTAATAATTCGATTCAATTTTTAAAATAATTCGGTTTAATTTGGTTTGATTTTATATTTTAAGAATTTTCATTATTTCAGTTCGGTTTGGTTTTGAAGAAAAAAATTAGTTGAATTGAGTCAAATCGAATTCTTTTATTGATTTTTTAAATTGATTTATTTTTATAGAGAATTTATGAATTATATGTAATTATATATATAAATTATTTAATTTCATTGATTAATGGTTATTAGGTTCAAACCAAAGTCAAATTAAATCAACTAACTTAAAAATCAAATCTAAATTAAAAATAATTAAAACTCAAAAATCGATCGGTTTGAATTGAATTGAATCAAAATAGAGTAGTTTAATTTGATTCTATTTTTCATTCATTTCGATTCAGTTTAATTTCTAAAATATGGTAATTCAGTTAATTTAGTTTTAATGATTGAGTTCAGTTTGAAACGAATGCTCAGCCTTAAAAAAGTTCATTGATAGGCCCTAAGAGGGCAAAGAAGTAGAGGGTTACAACAGAAAGAAAAGTCCCTCAAAACCTTGGCAGCTAGACAATGGACGACTCTGTTTCCTTGCCTTTTAACAAAGGAAAAAGAAACTTGATTTACATTTTGAGACAAAATTCTAACATCATTAATGATCCCTTCAGCATCAATAGGGCTAGAGTTTCCCTCTAAGGATTTAATCACTATTTGAAAATCTCCCTCCACTATGACCTTGTCAAAACCCTTACTCTTAGTTAACAAGAGAGCATATTGGTTGTCCAGACTCTCTAAAAGAAGAGAATATATGATTACATGAAGTCTTTTGACAGACCAACCACTAAGGTGCCGAGATGATTTCCGACTACACAAGCAATCGACCCCAAATTTTGAGACTTGCTGACTCTATTGTCAAAATTAATTTTAATCCAACCCATTGGAGGAGGGGAAAAATGAGCATTTTGAGGCTCTGGATTGGGGCACACTTGCAGGCTCTTACTTTGGGCTGCTAGAAAATCTTCCATATTATTTAGAGCCTAAAAAACCACTATTTGGGGTTGAATATCCTGCTGTCTAAAGATAAAAGCATTCCTTCTTTTCCAAACTTGCCACAATAGGAAAATAAACATTGTAACATAGCCTGATTAATCACTTTGATTACTAAGACAAGCCATGGACTTAAACCAAACATCCATCATGTTGGATCCCAAAAGCATAGATAACCTTACCCTTAAAGGAAAATTTAGCCATACCTTACTAGCATGTGGACAATAAAAAAATATGTGTCAGATAGTTTCTGGCGTACTACAAGCTTCACATTCAATTAGGATGTGCAACAAATATTTGTTCAACAGAACCTTACAAGGCAGATGCTCTTTGAGCAGTTTTTATAAAAAAAAAATTATTATTTTATAAATTATTAAAATCTATGTTTTTAATATATTATTATTTCATGTCATAATATATATTGAATTGGGCTTTAATTTTGAATAAAATTATATCTTAAATTATATTAAATATATAGTTATGATCTATTGAAACCAAATAAATTATTAAAAAAAATCAATATAATAGTAAGTGCTTGTTATGTTTGCTTTCAACTTGCTAATAACCAAATTCCATTGTGTATGAGAGCGAATAAACTTAACGCTTTCTTATGAAAATCAATTTATAAATTAACTTGAACTTATAAGTATTTAAAAATTAAAATAGTTATATATTTTGTGAAAATATTTATAAATGACTAATGAACAATTGATATATTTGATTAAAAATTAGCCTATAAATATATTTACATTAAAATGACTGAAAAAATATTAAATGAGATTTATAATGAAATTTTAAAAATTAAATAAGGATAATATAGTAAAATACTTAATCAAACAAGTTAGCCTATTTTTAAAGTTTATAAGCTGATTTAATTAATTTATAAGTTAAGACAAATAACATCTTCATGTGTACCAGATACAACTAATAATCCCTCTTAATATCACAAACACCCTCTTTACAACCTCTTTACAACCGTTAAAATACACTTTCTTCTTGACACCTTTACAACCGTTAAATTTTGGCAATGTCTGTACGATTTCGTTTATGTACCACAAGTGCAATCAAATATAATCTGTTAACAGAGAGTTACTTTCAGAAGTTGTTCTAACCTTATTCATGAAACCCCTTTTACATTCCTCAAATAATAAAATTGGTGTAGATATTCTTCCACACAATCAAACATGAAAAATACTTCCTTCAAAAGAAAACACCTACAAGCAAAATAAACCAAAAAGAAAATTCTGATTGCCTAGTCTTTTTGTACAAATCAATTCAGGCTACCAGAGAAGCAGCATGCTTGTAACTCTGATTTTTCTGTGAATAGCTTATAGAATTTTCCACAGACAGACCTTGTGCACCAAAACAAAAATACTGGTTCATCAACTTCTTATTGATGGATGGTTCATGCTTCAGAGATGGATTCAAGCTCGAGGTTCCTGCAATATCAATACCCTTTTCTTTATCCAATGAAGCATGCGAAGCCATGGATGATACTGCAAGAGGACTTGAAGGTGGTTCAACTGAAACTGCTAATTGTGGCATTGGCTGAATGACACCATGTGTTAGCCCAGCGGTAAATTTCTTTCTGGCTAATGGACTTGGAAGACTATTTCTGAAAGAAAATGCCCTTTTGTTGCTTGAAAGGCATGGCATTTTTGAGTATCTCTGCCTAAGTGGAATCGGACGGTCTTCCAAACTTCTTGATAAACTAAATGAGTCTAAAGAATCATCATCTGCTAACTTTGCACCAACAGCTTTTTTCTCTTTCTTCTTCGGCCACTGGAGAAGAGACTTTAGGTGTCTTGCCGGATTATTTACAGAAGCTGACTTTTTATTATTCATCAAGTTAGCTGTGTCAAATTCACTTGCTTCACTCATGCATGTACTGTAATCTACACTTGTTAGCTCACAACTGGCATCAGATGCATTTTCAATACCAGTGTACAAGAATATTTCTGCATCAGGAATTCTGAAAGAAGTGCCAGGACTACATCCTATGCCTTGCCCTCTTAAATGGAAAGCAATAGCACTTCTAGCCACATTATCCTGACAATTAGAGATCCCTCCAGCTGAAATCAGCTGCTTGATTAAAATTTCAGAAGAGGCTGTTCTCGGCCGTTGCTTGAGGAGATCTAGTGGAGTCATGCCATCAACATCTCTAACATTTAAATCAATTGTTGGTAAAGTCATGAGAAGTTCCACCAAATTGGATTGTATGTTCTCAATTACAGCCATGTGAAGGGCCGTTCTTCCATCATTGTTCCTGACATTGATGATCCCTTGGATGTTTACAATCTTACCGCTTACTAACTGCTTTATGAGTTCTATCTGCCTATCTACTCTGTGGAAACCTGGGGTTCGAAATCCTGACACTGCCATATGGAGAAAAGTATCTCCATAGTTATTTGTTTTGGCGATTAATGAGGGAGATGCATGTATCAGAACCTCTGCCACAGCTAAGTAACCCCTGTAAGCAGCTACATGTAATGCTGTGTTTCCTTGATAATCAGTGGACGTGATAAAGCCAAAGGATGCTACAAGATCCTTAACTACCTGTACAAGTAAGATGATAAACTTAGTCCAATTAGTCATTTTCCCTAAAGATCCAAGAACAGTCTTAAGACGGTGGACCATGAGGGACAAGTTAACATTTATCTCCCCACAATCATAGATAAGAATGGAAGGATGTCTAATCAAAATGCATGGGAAAGGCTTTAGATCCTAAGAATCCATACAAAATGATCAATTTGTCCAGAGTCATGATATCTTATATACTGTCCATTTAACAAAGGTGAGAGTGAGAAAGTGAGACTATTGGCCAATTCTTATAGGTTAGACTCTATTGGCCAATGTTTAAAAGAAAGTGAAAATGGGAAACTCTTACAATAATAACCCACCTTGCAGAAATGAAGGTGAGATTGAGAAAAAAAATTGTGAAGAACCGTAAGTAGATGTGCATATCCAAGGGGATAGTACCCATTATGCCTAGAAGAGGCTGATACTCATTTCACAGCTTGGAGTTTTTATTTCAAAAAAAGCTCAGTAATAAAGGAATTTCATTTGCTGGAAATGGAATTCGTCTTTAAATGGGATACTGCAGGATACAAATTTCAACTTTCAAGTATAGCAGTACAAAGACAATGCAAATTTGGGTGACAATCAATAGAGCCTAATTCCAAATGAGTGTTCGGTTGTCTTTAGCTCTTGGAGTGAGCATGTCCAAGTCATGCCTATCAGAATTTGAATTTCTTCCTAATTTTCTACCAGTTCCAGATTTCCTATCCTGCATCAAAACTTTCAACTTAAATGCATAAGCAAACTTTAATGTTAATCTATTCTCAGAACAAAACTGGAGAAATTAAGTCAATTGTAATTCAGAAATCTATCACGCTCTCAAGGGAACAGCAGAACACCCTGGCAGTAGAGGTTTGGGATTTCCTTCATGATGTATCCGATTTTGTAGGAAGGGGTGTGGAAAGGGGGACTGCAAGCCCATAACATGTAACCATCCAAAATACCAGAAAGAAAAATCTTGAGATCTATAATTTAGGACTAGCCTTAAAAGCTTAAGCTTCAAGAAACTGAAACACGACCTGAACGATATGCTTGCAAACTAATACACATTCCAAGCAAGAATAAGCTAATGGTAACGATATGCTAGCAAACTACAACGATAAAAATTCAACTATAACAACCAGAATACAAGAATCAGTGGATAAATGAAAGCGTCTGATAAGCATGTAATGAATACGCCCTACCTCAACCTGCCCTCTGCCTGAGGCAGTATGCAAGACAGTGGACCCTTGAGCGTCTTTATAAACAAAGACATCAGAGCAATCTCTAAGAAGCTCCTTCAAAATGTCCAAATTACCACCTCTAGCCGCAGCATGAACAGCCCTATTCATCATCTCCTGTCTAAAATCTGAATAATTCTCACCCAACTGCTCCTCCATCCCTTTTCCAGAGTTAAGGCCACACCTCCTTGACATTGAGAAATCAAGCAGGAGCTTGAAAACATCAGAATTCTTGCTCCTGGCTGCAGCATACAGTATATCAGTAACACCATATTCTCCTTCGCCAAAAACAAGAAGAGGATCTCTCTCCAACAATTCCTTGACGAAGCTCACATCACCAGCTGAGGCAGCAGTGTACAGGAGCCAACCACCATAGCCAGCTCTAATGAGAGTGTTGTTACCTCTCTTTGTTTCACATTCTAGGAGTAGCTTCTTGGCCACCAAAGCACGGCAATTGGCAACATCATTGAACTGTTCCTCGTCATCCCAGACGGTTTCAAGGCGGCGAATTCTGCGAAGGGAGGTCAGTTTAATGAGGAGATTGGTGTCAAGGTAGAGAAGCTCCCTCACCAAGTCATAGTGACCATTGGCTGCCGCAAAATCAATCGGTGACGCATACCACCATTGGTCTCCTGTGCTTTCCCACCTAAGAGGGAAGTATGAAGGTGGCATTTCTGGCTAGAATTAGAAAACCCAATTCAGGTTTTGAAAATTTTTAAACAACAAAATACTCAGAATTCAAGAGTTCAAGAGAGTTGAGGATATGAGAGCAAATATACTAGTTAAAAGGCCATTATCCATTTATGATATGCCAATTAAAGCTTTAAACTTTAAAGCGAAAGTTAAAGAGAAAAAGCCAAACAGACTCATTCGTTTTTTACTTGGGAAAGTTCTCGGAAAGTAAACAAGAATAAAGAATCTTGGAATCGAGGAATAAGAATAAAGAATTAGCAGTACTTGGGAGAGGAACCATTAGATAATGAAGTGAGAAAAAAGAGAAACCCATTACTGTGATCCTAATGAACAGTTGATAGCGGGAAAAGGAGCAAGAAACGAAGCAAAGAGAAATTATTGTTCAGAAGAGACTGAACTACAAGAAGAAAGAAAAAACAGAGATTTTAAAAGTGAAATTTAAGAAGACAAAAGAGGAAAGTAAGATCACTCTGTTAAAGGAAGGAAGAAAGATACCAACCGTTTAACAGTTTGTTTCTGCAGAAGATAACAAAACGATAAAGAAGGGCCACTTGATTATGGATTTTGGTTAGGCTCTTATGGTGGAGAAAAAAAACTAGAACCTAAAAATAGTTGGCAGAAAAAGGCTTCGATTCCCTTAGCCAGTGAAAGTTACACAGAAAGAGAGAGAGAGAGAGAGAGAGAGAGAGAGAGAGCAATCAAGAAAAGTGGCGACTAAACATGAAAGGATTCTGTTCATTCCAGGAAAATAAGAATGGTGACAATGAGGAAAGTTTTGGGTCTACTGATAGATACTCTGTTGATATCTTTTGGCTTTTTGTATTAAAAAAGATTTACTTTGTTCTATATTTGCATTCCTCTCCTTCGACACTTTTGATTTTTCACTTTCATGCCCATTTTGCAATTATTTTTTCTGATATTGCCCCCTAACTCATCGCCAATTAATTCTTATCCAAATAGATTTTTTTTGAAAGAAAAGAAAATCAATGTTAATAGTCCAATAGTTTCTTATCAAGGCAGGCTGTCAGAATATTCTGTTGTACAGGTATTAATTTTCAGATATAATTGACTTCAATTGAAATACGAACTCGAGATTTAGGCATTAGTATCTTTAATTTATCTTAAGAAGTACATTAAGTTGTTAAGCTGGCCTGGCTCTGTTCTGTTCAATATGATTAACAGCTAATGCAACCTTATTACTTGAGTAATTAACTACTTGACTGGATAAATAAAGTGTTTAGGTAGCTTGGGAACACTGTAGGATGGAGATCAGATCCTCTTCAACTATTGGTGAATCAGATGCACATGGCTACCTAATTTATTTCCAGCCAACCAGGACCAGCCATGTTGGATATATTGGTTGTTGATGCACTCATCATCAATTTCATACAATTCAACCACATTCTTATTGCTTTCAAGACCAATTAAAGATTAAAATTGTCTGGTAGACTAATGAAATTCTCTTAATAGTTGCTTTGGATTTTTTAAGTTCTTTTCAGATACATAATTTTTTTTTTTGAAAGATGGGTTGATAAGATGTAATTTCAAAAAGGGAACAATGAGTGTCCAAGTGACCATGTCTTTAGTTTTTTCCAAAGCATAAAAGAGACAATATTTGATGCTTTCAAAGTTTCAATCAAACAAGTGGGACTACTGACTAGCACGGCTCATTGTCTCCACATTAATCATGAGATAAAACAATTGTAACCAATCCAAACATCCTTGAAATAGTCTCCACTAATGATGGATCCCCCTAATCTTGTTATTATTAATGTTAATGGCCTCGATTACCCCCAAGTAATGCCGGCTTCTTGTCTTAGCAACTAATCTTCTTGCATGCTTAGCTCAATTGCCCCATCAAATTTGGACAGTCTGCACCTATAACTGGGTGCAGTCCGATTCCAAAACCGGCAATTCCAGTTCAACGGGTTGGAAATTTAAGATCGAATCGAGAGGTTCAACTCTATTTTGATCTTAACAATCAAATCAATCAGCGGGCAGTTGTGTCACACATGATTCTGCTCAGCATCTTTAATCACTTATTACTAGATCAACTAGTTGGTTGCTCTTGTAAGATAAATAGATTACACAATATGAATAGATTTCAGGAATTGGTAAAAGAATAAAAAACTGACCCATCCTGCACGTGGCTGGGGCTTCATGTCATGGCCAGAAATCCATGGGGGCCTCCTTGTATACTTAGTGCTTGGAGTTGGTTTCATCTTTCAAGCATTTGGTTTTATTTCACCTCTCATCACTTATCCATCAGAAAACATTGGATCACGAGATCACTTCTTTATGGTAATTGGGTCACCTCAGACAAGAGCATGTGAAGCTGCATCTCCAATGTGTGCCGAATAGTTAAAAGTGTACAAGAAAAGATAAATTCAAGAACAAATGCTAAAAAAACAAAGACCTAAAGATAAAGAGACAAGAAGCTCCATTCCAGCTGCTTTACATCTTTCAACTGCATACCCAAGTTTAGCCTTCATAGTTATGTGACTTCACTTCAACATAGGTCAAGGAAAATAAGGAAAATCCTTACCGACGAATATCCTAATCAACCAATTCCCATAGAAGTGAGCTGCTCGTGTCCATCTTCATGTATAAGGCCAAAATGAGGAGACAAAAAAATAAGAGCACAACCAGCAGATCAATTATTTAAAATATAATTGCTGAAACCTTCCAAAAGTCTAGATCCAACCAATAGTTTCATTCCTTCACAGGAAGCTGGAAGGACTTATCAATTTCAATGAGCATATGTTTTTGTTCGAGGGAATCTTGGCTGTCAATTTGTGGATTCATTTTTCAAGGGTATTCTCATTTAGACAACAAGAACTGAATCATACTCTGGAATTTCCAAATATGACATCTCTCAGGCTGAGTCCTTAGTATTCTAGCTATCCCAGGTCGCTAAAATTAATTTAGTATATTTTAGAAGTAAAAGGTGCCCTAAATATAAAAGACAAGCCAAGGACCTCTAGGTGAACTAGCTTTAAGTTCAATCTCATCCAGCGGCTGCAAAAAAGCATTGCTCTTCTTCTTTTTTTTTTTTTTTACTTGGTTATTAATATGAACCTGCCTAACTCCATCTCAAAAACTAACTCACAAGGGGAGGTTTGCAAGCCCATATATATAACACCTAAGACCTCCCTGTAAAACAGATGTGAGACGCATCATTCTAAACCCCTTTAAACTGAACGTTTTCGTGAAGCAACTAAGGTCATAACTCGTTCATCCCGACCTCTCTCGAAGAACATCAGGGAACATTTGTACACGGCCCACCGACTCATGTAGAGTGAGGTTCTGATATCAAATGATATGAACCTGCCTAACTCTATCTTAAAAGCTAGCTCACAAGGGGAGGTTTACAAACCCATATACATAACACCTAAGAATTCTCTGTAGAACCGATGTGGGATGCATTAGTTATCGTAGCTAACCTTACACAAGGCATATTCCCTCATTTCACACGTGCATTATGTCCTCATTGTGTAATAATCTTCTTCAAACTTGAACTGCTATAGATTGCTCATGTCCAGACAAACACAGAATGGTAAGGGAAATTAATTACTAGCAAAAATTTGTTGTCTACACAAATCCTCATGCAAGAAGTTGAATTAAAATCATTCACACTGCCCAAAAGCATGCACATTCACAACACAGGAACCTTTAAGCAAAATAGGTTAAAAATGTCAGTTAACAGTTATTTGCAGTTAACTGACATGGAGACCTTCTGCTTTCAAGGCATCAGTAGCCCCTTCCCCTCTTGAGTGGGCACAACAAGTGGTTTAACAAGTCTACAGCTGGTATCACAATTGCCTAACTGGTGATCAGTTTAAATCTATCCACAAGTAGGAAGTGAACTTCTGTTGATTTCAACAAGATTGATGACACTAGAATTCTACATTTCTAACCACCAAATTTTAAAGGTCAAAAACTATCAGCAAATTGATGACCCTATATTCCTCCGAAAATTTGCTTCTTCTATTATTTCTGGGAATAATTGCAGAACAGAATCAACAGATTACATGAATTTCTAAAACTATGCAACAAAAAATAAAATTTGAGAAAATACAAGCTCAAAAACACATATTGCTTGGCCAGAGACGAGTCATTTTACCAGAAGTCTATCCTTCTCAAACCCCTTCCTTAGCCAGCGTCTTAGAAAAAAAATTGAGAACAGTATAAAACAATAATAAAGAAAAGGAAAAAAAAAAAAAAACCTGCACATCCTTGCCTCTTATGTTTATAGTTTCTGCATGACAATCTCAATTTTCTTAGCAGCATCATATAAATGCTTTAACTTGACTTCTTCCAAGAGCAAACAACATGTCCGATATCTAGGCATTATATCTTTACCAATCATTTCCTCAAACAGGCAGTAAGCCCAATCACATTTGTTTGCTCTACAAAGTCCATGAATTAAAAGCGTGTAGGCTGATTTGTCAAGACTGAGATGATGCTTTTTAACCATGTCATCCAATAATTGACGCAACAAACTATCTATCTTACCAGTTCTAAAGCATGACTTAAGCAATGGGTAGTAAGTTTGAACATCGGGCTTACAAATCATCGAAGTTTCCATTTCGTTAAGCAGATTCAATGCCTTTAGTTCTTGAGCTTGATGGCATAACATGGCAATCATGGAATTGTATGTAGATGTATTTGGGGGAATGCCAGTACTTGGCATCTCTTCCTCAAAAACATGAACAGCTTCCTGTGGTCTGCCAGCTCTCCCTAGTGAATGGATCAGAGAATTGTAAAACAGCGCATCAGGTTTACATCCAACTAACCTCATCCTCTGGGCTATTTCTAAAGCCTCTTCATATTTCTCTGACTTTGCTAGCGCACTCATCACAGAGGTGTAAGTAACAACATTAGGTGTGGATCCCAGGGCGGCTTCCATTTCATCAAGGAGCTCATAGACCTTGCAAAAGTCACATCTACAGCAGTAGAATTGGATGATGGTGGAATAGCTTATGACACAAGGGAGAAAACCATGTCCTCTCATTTCCTGGATTGTCCAGTATGCTTCATCAACCCGACAGACTTTGCACCAACCATGAATAAAAATGTTAAATGTGTTAGCGTTTGGAGAAATGTGTGATTTGAGCTCCAAGAAGATCTCACGGGCTTGCTCCACCTTGCGTTCTTTGCAAAGGGTGTCCAGTAACAAGTTCATAGACTCTGTATTCTTCTCCAACCCAAAAGTTCCTAACTTGTCAAATACCCTTACAGCATTTTCCCATTGCCCTGCCCCAGAAAACCTTCTCATAGCCTTACCCACTGTCTTAAGTGTAACAAGCTGACCTTTCTTCATTTCCTCTAACAATGCCTCCATCTGATCCATTTGTTTCATTTTCCCCAGAATGTCCACCAATGTATCATAAGCTTCTGACTTATGCTTATAGCCACGCAACTCTGCCCATCTAAAGACACCCAATGCAGATTTCCAATCATCCTTAAAATGGAACAACAATCTGTTAACAAGGTCATGAGAAAGATGTATACTATTACACGTTTGATCATGCGCAAGAGATTGAAGAATCTCATCATGACTATTCCCAACTCGAACTTTCTCTACAAGAATCCCTATGTCAGATTGTCTTGTCGAGTTCAGACATTGTTCTTGACAATCAAGTTTACGCTTGGCAAAATGGGGAGTTTCAAAAGTTTCAACTAGGGAAGAAACAAAGACAGAAGAAAGAGCATGAAAGCTATGACCACAGTGAACAAAGTAAAGGGCACAAGAAAATGATGGGTCAAGAAAGACACGGGTAGTTCTAAGGCAGCTCCCAAGAAGTGAAACCATGGAGAAGGGCAAATATACACCTGCATCCCAAGTGAATTTAGAGCGTGATTAGAGTTCAATTAGATGCTCCCTAACTAAATTATACTAATTTCACCTCCTAACACTGGTTTCCAATTCCTGGTTTGAATTAAACAACCCCAAAGCTACGATAAAATTCGAAAATTGAAAAGGCAAACGCATGAACTTCACTAGAATTAAAAGGATGCTCTTGCAGAAATAAAAAATGAAAACAAAAGGGGTAAAAAACAGTGGAACGAGATGATGTTTGAAACCGTACCTGATGGATTAGAGAACACAGTGAGATGGCGGCTTGTCCTTTTTGGAGCTAAAACCTCTGGCAGGGGATTCGAACAACAGGGAAGCCAGAAGGTGAATCGGACCAGAAGCCATCCTTGCTAGCTCAGCCTCGAAAGAGAAATCAGGCCTCAGGCCCGGCTCTTCCAATTTCAAACAATAACAAATTTTAAGGCCAAGCCCAACCTACATTCAGACCACATCTTCAGTTACTATATTATTATTATTAATTTTAACTTACGAACAGTGTTTTTTTTTTTAATGAAACTCAATTTCGTGTCTAATATTTATTGAAATAGTTTAATTTAACCTATTTAATATTTTTAATTTAATTAATAACTTTTAATTTAAATTCAAATCAGTCTAATCTCTCCATTTAATTACAAGCATCATTTTTCTAATGTTCAATTATTTTTTATTTTTTAATATTAAATTGCTAGTTTTATTTTTATATAATTAATTAAATAAAAATATAAAATTATTATTTTTATTATTCAATATTATTAATTAAACTGAAAATATAAAAAACTTTTTATATTTTTCATATAATTAATTAAATATAATAATTATACTTAATTAAATTGAAAAATAATAAAAATATATTTTTTATTTTCATATAATTAATTAAAATCAAATTATTACTATAATTGATTTTAATTATTTAAATTAGAAAATATTATTTATATATTTTCATGTTTTTAATTTAAAATTGGAAAATTATAATAAAATAAAATTAAAAATATAAAAATATTATTTTTTATTTCCATATTAGAACAAGTAAAATATAAAGAATTAACTAATTATAATTATTTAATTAACATTAAAAAAATTAACTAAATAATTAATATTAAAAAATAATTAACTTTAAAATATTAAAAAAAAAGTAACTTGCGAAATGGGTGAGTTACACATTCTTAAGAAGGAAAAGCTCTCATTTTTATTGACTGAATAAATATGTAATATAGTTATAATTGCATTCCACTTTAATAATAATAATAATAATAAATTCATTAACAAAATATCTCAAAAAATTTTGCTAATTATTTTATGTAAATTAAATATTTCACAATGTTTAATTATATTATATCAAATGTGAGGAAGGAATTATAATTAATTATCTCATGCATTTACTTCTTGTCACAACTAATCATAATCTTGCGCATTATGTAATTCTATTTAAATAATTAATTTTAAAATCATAACTTTAATCCAAATAACAATAAAATTTTAAGTCAAAGGAATTTTAATATTTATATATTATACGGAGGTTAAAATTTAATATAATAATTATTATATTATATGAACGTAAAAGAAAAGCCCAAGACAACCACAAGAACAGAAAACACAACGAACTAATGTAAAAATCATATGATACTTGTATCAACCAGGTGGAATTATTCCCAATATAACAAATATTGTTTTCAAACTCCATAGCTTTTGACAGCTAAAAACCATAAAACAAAATCAGACGAACTACACTCAATTTTTATTTAAACATCAGATGCTTGCATCTACACATTTGACTCATTACAGCACTCAATAATCATTGTCAACTTATTCAAGGCTGGGTGGAGGCCATGTGACGAATCAAGTCGAGCACGCGAGTACTGCAAACACAAATAGTTATGTCAAATGAGTGTTCCTTAAGAACCAAATTATAAGCTTTTGCAAAATGAATAGTGAAGTGATCGAATGGGAAGAGAAAATGGAGACATTACCTGTAGCCCCATTCATTGTCATACCAAGAGACAAGTTTCAAAAAGTTTTCATTCAAAGCAATTCCAGCCTTGGCATCAAAAATACTTGATCTGCAAAACAAATATATCTTAGATGAGGCAATGAAATACTGTATGCATGTGATCATATCGCAATTACAATGGAAAATGGTATAATCCATCGAAATGTTCTAGCGCATGGCATATATGCTTAGTTATAATGCTTAGCAGCATAGCGTTACTTAACCTGCTATCTCCAATGAAGTCGGTAGACACCACATCCTCTTCAGTGTAACCTAAAATTCCCTTAAGCTTACCCTCAGACTCTTCCCTAAACACCACCACAGTAAACAAGTAAATCAGTAACTAGCTAGGAAATCAATACATCCTACATTATGTAAAAGAGTAAAAAGAAAGAAAAGTTGAATACTTGATGGCATTTTTGACATCCTCATATGTTGCCTTCTTCTCAAGTCTGACTGTGAGATCAACAACAGAAACATCCACAGTTGGAACACGGAAGGACATTCCGGTCAATTTTCCATTAAGTGCTGGGAGAACCTTTCCAACAGCCTAAGTAATTGCAACAGCAGAAAGCACAAATTACTCGAACAGATCAAGTAGCCAAAAGGGTACTCTCATGGTATAGCCATTAAAGAACAAACAAACCAAATAAGATATTTAGTTTACCTTGGCAGCTCCGGTGCTGCTAGGAATGATGTTGAAGGAGGCGGCTCTTCCACCTCTCCAGTCCTTCATTGATGGCCCATCAACAGTTTTCTGTGTGGCTGAATCACAGTGTTACAAGCAAAACAGAACCACTTGTCAACTTAATTCCATCCCATAGGTACACCAGCAACATGAACAAATATGTACCAAAAGCTTACCAGTAATGGAGTGGACAGTGGTCATAAGACCCTCAACAATACCAAACCTATCATGAATGACCTGTAAGAGAATAAGAGATTAACAAATAACCAATAACAGATAAGAAAAGAAAATTTTATTTGTTTTTCAACTAAATAAAGGCAATGCATTTACAAGGACAAATAATTGAAATTGAGAGTACCTTGGCCAAGGGGGCAAGGCAGTTGGTAGTGCAGCTAGCATTGGAAACAATATCAATTTCTGGCTTGTATTCCTTCTCATTGACACCTACAACAAACATGGGTGCATCTTTGCTAGGGGCAGAAATTACAACCTTCTTAGCTCCACCCTGAACAATAACAAAATGGCTGTAATCCCTTATCAATTAAATTTAGATCCAAAGATTTCTAGATCTCCACAACATTGTTCAAGACAATCTAATAACTATTCTGCAATTGAAATTTTAGATTGGAACAGAGTAGTGATATATATGATAAACTTATAATTTTACCAAATCATCCATCATAAATCTCCACAATATAGCATACATATCTATAGAAAAAAAAAAAAGGAAACATCTATCCAGAAATTAGACAAAAACAAATTATCAAGAACATGAAAGCAAAACAAGAGATCACGAAAGAGACCTTCAAGTGAGCAGCAGCCTTTTGCTTATCAGTGAAAACTCCAGTAGATTCAACAACATACTCGGCACCAGTCTGGCCCCATGGAATCTCCTCTGGGTTTCTACCAATTGCAAAAATAAAACATAGAACAGCTCAAACCCACCATTTCGATGCAACAAAAACACAAAACTGCAAGTGAGAAACAGGGTTCTTACCTGATCCCAAAAACAGCAACTGGCTTATCACCAAAGACAAGTGTCTTCTCGTCCTTGACCTTAACATCGGTGTGCTTCCAGTGACCATGAACTGTATCATACTTAAACATATATGTCTGCATTTCCACAAAACAGTATCACCCATTAGCAACAAAACCACACAAGCAAAGAAAAAAGACCCGGCAAAGGAAATTACCATGTAATCAGTAGAAATGAAAGGATCATTAACAGCTACAAGTTCAATATCATTCCTCTGAAGTGCGACTCTAGCAACCAAACGGCCAATTCTTCCAAACCCTAAAAACTCATTTCATAATATCAAAATCAAATCCCATTAAGCAACTCAAACACTAAAAAAATGCCTCAGATCAGAAAATTACCATTGATACCGATCTTAATCTTCTTATCACCAGCTGCAAAAAAATAAAATAAAATAAAATAAAAATCAAGAAACACAAGCTCACATTATTAATCAAAGGCAGCAAATGGATTGGAGACGTTACCCATTGTTAATAATTAAGAAAATGAAATTTGAAGCCGAGATTTTAGTGCACAGAGAGCTAATACAAAAAAGATTACAGCGACGAATGCAGACGCTAATCTAGGGTATATAAAGGAAGTGAAAAACCGGTGGTCACGTGAGAGTTTCGTTTCGTATGTTTTGAATTTTCTTGTGGAAAAATAAAGTCACGTGGGGCCACTGGTTGAGCTACGAACCTTGTATTGGCCGCTGAAAATTTTACCGTGGGTTTAGAAAAAGAAACTACACGCGCCATATGGCATCTGATGTTACCTTCTAATGGGTTAATAAGGAAAGTGATGTGCACTTCCCTTATTGATTGCCTTATTGAGAGCATGTATTGAATTGTTCTGGAATAGGAATATTCGCGGTTCATAGACTGATTATCCGGTGGGCTCGAAAGTTGGTGGACCGGCAGCTGGGAAAATGAGGGACGCGTGGGCCAATTACTGAGGTAACTCGGAGTTTGAATTTACTGCGGTGAGAAAAACATTTTACCGTTTCTTGATTGTTCTACGCTCCGCAACGAAAAGTCAAATTTTATGACACCAAGTTTTCTAGAACAGAATATTTTTCTTGTTTATGTTCAAAATAATAATAAATAATAATTTTCTTACCAACGGTATTTTAATTTAATTTTATTTAATATTAGAATTGTCATCAAGAAATTAAATTATTATAACTAAAAATTAATTTTAAATTAAATAATTCACAAAAAATAATTTTGAAATGCCGTTTGTTTAAAAAAAATTATTTATTTATGGATTTTTTTTGTAGATAATTTTCTATTTTTTTCATAATATTAAAAAATAAAAGTGAAATTATTTTTTATGTTTAAAATAGCTAAAAAATATTATTTTGTCAATTTATTCATGGGTTTGCTTTATATTATATTTTAATTTTTAAATTTTAAAAATTAATTATTTAGTTTTTAAATTTTATATTATATTATATTTTATTCTTTAAATTTTTAAAAATTAATTATTTAGTTTTTAAATTTTATATTATATTATAATTTAGTCCCTATAATTTTAGTACATAAAATAATATAATCTTTTATCAATTAATAAAATTATTATAAATATTAAAATTATAGAAATTAAATAATTAAATTTTTAAAATTTAAAAATTAAAATGTAATATAATATAAATTCAAGGGTAAAATAATTAATTTTTTAAAATCTTAAGACTAGAGTTTAACTTAATTCTTATTTAGCTTAATGATTCTAGGGAAGAGTTGCAAAATCCAGGGATCAAAATTGTGAATTTCATTAAATAAATAAAATATTTTAATTTTGTCAATTTATTTTTAAAAAAATGAAATTCAATAACAAAAAAAACAAAAAATCAAACCAAGCAACTTATTATTTAAAAATCATCTCCTAATGAAGTGTTTTATTTGATTAGGTAGAACCAATCATAAGAGTGAAGCTTGACATCACTGCTCACATATGATATGATCATGTGCCAACCACTAGTGAAACATTTCTAAATCATGTATTGCCATTTAGTTGCCTTTAAAAAAAATGAATCTCACATCATGCTTATCATTTTTTTTTTCTAAAATTCAAACTTTTAATAATAATAATAAGTAAATTTTTTAACTTTTTTAAATAAATATATTAAATTAGCTAAAAATATTTTTTGGGGGTTTAAAATTATTAAATAATCAATACAAATTCTGTAAACAAAAAAAAAAAACAAATTAAAAAAAAAAAGAAAGAAAGAAAAGACAGACATTCGTTGATTGGCTCAGAAGGGAAATATAAATAATTGAAAATATAAAAGTTATCTAAAAAATAAAATGGCGTCGCCCGGACTCGAACCGGAGACCTTCAGTGTGTTAGACTGACGTGATAACCAACTACACCACGACACCGGTGACTTCGTGTTTTAATATAAACAAAATTAAATTAAAAGAACACGCATGAGAAGTGACTACCTCGTACGTGCCAGATTTCTATTTTAGGAAAAATTATAAAATGGGTATATTTAAATAACTTTATTATAATTATTATAGTAGATTTTATTATAATTAATT
The DNA here is from genome assembly GCF_030052815.1 of Hevea brasiliensis. Classification (NCBI taxonomy): domain Eukaryota; kingdom Viridiplantae; phylum Streptophyta; class Magnoliopsida; order Malpighiales; family Euphorbiaceae; genus Hevea; species Hevea brasiliensis. The sequence continues at coordinate 2,937,967 of NC_079502.1, forward strand.
ATTATAATTAAATTATTATATGCATAATAGTTGTATTAAATAAAAATTTTTATTTTAAAATTTTGTTTAATTTTATTATTGAAAAATTTGTATATTTAGATGGAAATTAAAAATTATTAAGCAAATTTTAAATAATTTGGTCAATCTAAAAAAAAAAAAAATTTTTAATTTAGGGTTATTCATATTGAAAAATATAAAATTATAATCAAACTATTATATTCTATTATAAAATTAATGAAAACTAAAATGAAAAAGTCACTTAATTTTTTTTAACTATCTGAAAATCAACATATATATTGAGATATTCAAATTATATAAAATGGGAATAAAAAAAATTAACTATTAGAATATTAGACCATCTTTGTGAACGCACTCTTCATTTTAGTCAAAGAACGCAACTTTCTAGAGAAAAAAAAGGAGTAATTGGAGGTGGTTATTGAAAAAACGAGCATTGATTCCTGCAACAAACTGGAAACATGCAGACCATTGATGGTTGGCTGCAGCTGGTCATTGCTGAATGCGGACCTTTTCCTTCCTTCTTTTTCCTTTTTAATATTTTGTATTTTCTCTAAATTTAAGGACTTTGTATCAAAATCAAATCCCTTCATATTAGCCTATCTTGTCGTCATTCTTATTCAATTCAACCTCTCTTTCTTTTTCTTGTTTCTTGCTTTATTTCCCTTCTCTTTCAACGTCTTCTTTTCTTGGAGAAGGGGGTTTCTTTTTTTCTTGTTTGGTCTGCTCTCTTCTCTACAATGGCTACTTCAAGATGGATCAGGCCTGAGGTATACAAGTTTCTATGGTCTATCTTTTTAGTTCAATCTCTTGATCTTTAGCCAAGATTTAATGGGATGTTTTCCTATTTATAACCCCATTAATGTTTTGATTCATTTTTAGTTTTTTAGACGAACAATGTTTATAACTATAGATTGTTCCTATGATAGAATTCATCCTAAATCTGATTGCAAGATTTACTTGAGAAGTACAAAGACTTCTTTCTCTTTTTTATTTTAAGAAAATCCTTCTGAATGAAATTGGTTGTTTTCTTTCATGTGGGATAGGTTTTTCCGCTCTTTGCAGCTGTTGGGGTAGCTGTTGGCATTTGTGGGATGCAACTTGTTAGGAATATCTGCACCAACCCAGAAGTCAGGTGATCTTTTTTCATAAGAATTTTGCTAGGAATAGTGACTAGTAGTGTTCTGTATTATTAGGGCATTGTTCATCATAGCGACTGACTATAAAAAGGATTTTTGTTTTCATAAATTCGTCATTGATGTATACTATTGTCTATAGCTTGGAGTAGTATGAGTTCTAATTTGACAGATTGAGTTTATATTGAATGTGGTTTAGGGTGACCAAAGAGAACAGGGCTGCAGGAGTGCTGGACAACTTTGCTGAGGGTGAGAAATATGCAGAACATAGCTTAAGGAAGTTTGTCCGCAAGAGGCCTCCTCAGATCATGCCATCAGTCAATGGCTTCTTCTCAGAACCTGATCTTCCAAGTTCTAACTAGAAATTCACTTCAACGACTGAAGTCAGGCTTTCATATTTTGTGCTTGTGATTTTGAAGGAAATAGGACATATTATTATTTTCTTTGTTCCATTCGAGAGCATGAAGCAATTGCAGATTGCAAGTTGAAGTTTTTGTCATATGACCAAACAGTATTGAATAATAATAAAGTTCTCTGTTACAATTTCTATAATTTGTTTTTATTTCTCACGTTCTTTGCCATTATATAGCTAATGCTCTGTCATTAATATCATGTCTGATAGTTATTTCTGGTGTATAGTTTATATTACAAATTTGTTTGCTGATATTACTTCTGGGTTCCAATGTCTTTTCTGCAATCCACAGAGTACAAGAAGTTCAATGTTGAAAATAGTATTTGGGATCAAACAGTAATATGCAGTAAGGAAAATAATTTTCAGAATAAACTCTAAAGATGCCAACCACGCCAGATCAGGATGCAATATGGTATCCTTTTTTGTTGATTTGAATTCCCAGTTCTCCGAGGTAGGACAGCTATTTCAAAAAATGGAGGAAATTGCTTATCTGGGAAGGTATCATATCAGTATGGACTGATAAATCTTGTTCATACCATATATTTACATCTGCTAGCAGTGCACGATTTCATTCTTTGTTGAAAAGGACTTCAGTGATATCCCTCTCTCGCTAGCAGCTGGGTTTCATGGTTGCCTCTTGAATTATTTGATCCTTGTGGTGAACTCTTGTAACACCCCTCACCCGACTACAGTGTAGTTGAGCAAGGCATGTTACACTCGGTGCTGGAGCACCCTAACTTAACTTAATTTATTTCTTCAATAATTTTAAACTCGTTACATTTTAATATCAATTATTTTTCTAAGGAGAAACCAGTGGAGTTTTCCCTATTTTATTATCATTTGACGTAATTCACTGTTCAACTATTTGAAATTCAACAATATTTTCACAATAAAACCTCATAATCATCTCATATTTCAATAACATTCATGTATTTCAATTCTCATATTCATTTCCATCCACTTTCATTCATACTCCATTCACATATCAAAATTCTCATATTTCCATTAATTTACATAATTTGCAAACTAATTGAATAAATTTACAATTTACATGATATACAAATTAATTACATATGAACTAATCAATTTATTAATTTACACCACATAAATATTACTTACAAATTCTTAGTTTACAATTCTTAATTTACATTACAACATACAAAATATTTATAATATGTAGAATAAATAAAATGACTTATATGGCCCCTATCTACATGCATTGTTGAGGAGGTGACAACCTTGAACCCTTCTGACACTTCTGCAGATCTGGACTTCAAAATCCCAGTCTAATATCCACTGAATTTTGCCTTCAGTACCTGCGCGAAGGAAACAAATCCATCACGCTAAGCATTTTTGCTTAGTGGTGCAATAATATAACAAAAAATAATGTATACAAATAAAGAAAGAATCAAGTATTCGAAATATTCAAGTATCAATTTGATTTAAAATGACATTTCTAGTATTAACTATCTTATATGCTAATTCGTTCCTCTTTGGAAGTACTGAGTTTATAGCCTTACAGTAATAATATTCAATATATATTTTTTTTAATTGCTAATATGCTTAAATAATTTTAATAATTTACCCTGCCCAGGTAACCTATGACAGGCTGACTAAACTGGATAACGGATCGTTGGCATTGGACACCGCGGTGCCTCAGGCCGTCACACCATGGGATGCGGAACGTCAACCACGTATGCAGTCAATATGGCTAAAAAGCCATGATAACATATAATCGGGCATAAAAGCCATGAGTGCAGGAATAAAGCCATGAATACGGGCATAAAGCCATGAGTGTGGGCATAAAGCCACCAATACAGGCATAAACCTTACGCAGTACTGCTAAAACAATACCCTATTGGCATGCCAATCTATCCAATCTGACACACATGTCTAGGCAATGCATGGGCACATAGTACCATTAAGTGTTCATAAGTTTCATTATTTCATTATAGGTTTTAATTATAATTTCTAGTATTTTAATCTTTTTCATAATAGAAACATAAATCTCTAAGTCTAATATTTACATAATTTTTGCATTCATCGTAATTTATATATTCATTATGTTATCCATAATGATCACAATTCAAAACAATGGTTCTTATGTACCATTGTACTCAAAATATTTTTCCTTTCTACAATAATGAGAACTAATGTCTCATTAATACATTAATATGGTTCATTTATTCATTACACTATTTATATAATTTATCATTTAAAATTCAAGAAATATTTTTGCTTACTAAGTATTTATGATTACTCTTAATTTCACTCATGTACCATTAAGTGTCAATAGGTTTTATTTTATTTCCTAGTGGGAGTACAATGTCCAAATTCATTTTTTTATCTAATGCATATGTTCATAAATTTCATTTGTATAGTTCATTTACAATTTCATCTCTAATCTATCATATAATTTTATCTCTAATCTATCACACCAATTCACATGTATCTAGGTTCAAGCAAATTTTCATTTTTTTATTCAATAAAAAGGAAAGCCCCCAAATATTGTTTACACATCATTTATACCTTTAATATTTTATTTATAATAATTTACAATTCACATTTTAAATTATATTAACTATTTCTCCTAAGTTCCATTTGTGATGAGCCTACAAATCCCATCAAACTAATCACATGATTTAAATAAACCTTAAATCATTTAAGTGAGGTATCATTAGCAATTTAAGTTTTGGTCATTTGCATTCATTTCATTGAGGTTACTATTCATTTAACTATTCATACACAAAAGTTGACTTTTTAATACATAATAGATTTGTTGAACCTAAGTTCACCAAGATACCACATTTTGCATTTTATTTTTGTTGGCATTGATTGCCAATACCATTTCAAAACTTATTTTATGTTATTCAAAATTTTCAATTTTCATACCTTAAGTTTACTATTCTATTGGTCATTGTTACAGTAAAAATTTGACAAAATTTTCTTCACCAAAGTTGTTCCTTTATGTGTCTTCTTTAATTTTCTTTTTGAATCACACAATTTAGAGTTTTATAACTCAAGTTATGATCAATTTAATATAACTGGCTGGATTGGTCCTTATCCAGATTTTCTGGGCAAATTTGATTATGCCAGATTTGGTATCCTAACTTAGACTAACAATTTGAATTGGTTAGGTTCAGAATTTCAGTTTTTGTTCTTCATGAAAGTTGTTCTAAATTGTCTAATCTTTCCATTGATATAAAATTCAGGCCATTTGGATATTTCTACACTGAGTTATGGCCAAATGAACAAATACTGTTCATTTGATCACTTTTACCAGGTCCAGAATTGGTTACCCAGATTTGGCCAATTTTTAGGTCATCTTAAGTTTGTTTTCTGGGTAAGGTTTCTTCATCAAAGTTGTGACATTATGTGTTTAGTTTCATGTCCAATTAGCCTTGCACTAATTGAACTTACACAACTCAAGTTACAGCTGCCCAAACTTGCTGGACTCACATCCAGCCCTGCAGGTCCTATGAGGCAGCATACCCAACCTCAAATCTAAAACCATAATTCAATTCAATTTCTCATCAAACACAGCCTAGTTGACCATTAGGACTTCCATTCACCAACATATGAGCAAAACCCTAACTTCATGCCTCATACCTTAGTTTTCAAATGTCCATTCATGCACATACGTCAATTAAACATACTAATTCATTATCACTCTACATATACACTTCAAATACCACCTCTAATCCACTTTAATCCATCAAAATAATCAGAACTACTACCCCCCAAAAAACTGCCAAAATTTGTATAGGCCCAAACATACACATATTTATTCAATTTTCTCAATTTCCTAGTATAAATAATGTTACTAGCACAAAATCTAAAGAAAAAGAGAAGAAATAGGCACTAACCTCAACTTGAGTTATCCCAAACTTGTTAAATCTTCTTAATTTCCCCTTCAAATTGCTGCCTAGAGGTAATCTAAGGTGTGAGGAGAAGTTTTAATGAAGAAAGGTTAGGGTTTTATGGTGAAAAGTGAGGTTTGGCAAGAGAGAGAGAGGAAAGCTCTTCAATGGTGAAGAGAAAAAGTGGCTGCCGGAAATGGGAAAGAAGATGATCAGAAATTTTGTCATTTTTATCTCAATTTATTAGTATTTATCTCCTTTTAAGTTGCTTGGTTAATTCCCATTAGTTAGAAATTTAATTTTATTCATTTATAACATCATGCTTATGTCATAAATCAAATTAAACTTCATTCTCTTTTCTTTTCTTTTCTACTCATTTTCAATTTAATTTTCATCACTTTTTATTCATATTTTATGTCATATAATTTATTTACTTAACCGGACAAGTTGGTAAAAAATCATCTCTGAAGACGAAATGACCAAAATGCCTTTCGTTTTGCTTAACAGACTAAAATTGTCTGTACCGATCTAAAAAATTTTCTAAGCATTTTCTTGGCATTCTAATGCGATCGAAACTTCAATGACTCTTCTCTGGAGTCTCAAAAATTATTTTATGAATTTTCTCCTGGGTTTGGGACTCTTAGCTGCGAAGACCGCAACTTTTTACTAGGTTACCCATCGCTAGGACACCGGCTCATTTAACTTGGTTGTATTTTATTTTTAAAATTTTTCCTAAATTTTTCTTATTATTATTTGAGTTATTTATGACTCCTCACTCTAGTCTAAATATTTTTTCAGACATTTTAGCTGTCCGGACCGACACCGGTCACCGGAATAATAGAATGTACGGAATTGCTACAGGGTGTTACAACTCTTATATATTGAGAGTGATGTATTGAACGTAATTTTTAGCTCACAGTTACTTGTGTGAGGTAGTGAAATTGTAATCTCATGGATTAAGCCCAGAAGTTTAGCAGCAGCAATAATGGTGCTACTGTATTGACAGTGAAACTAACTCCATCCACCATGTGGGCACCTCAAACCTTACTTCACACATCCATTATATGGAAGCCTTCTGGCATAGCTGACCAAGCTCGATTTGAGCTTAGTCTCACAAGATGCTAGCTACCGCTTCATTGCACGTGAATGCCAGCTGATTCTGCAGTTTCATCAGTGTACTATAATTAACTTCTGGGAAAAGTTATGCCTCATGGTTTGCAATCTTACATTAATAAGCTTAGGTTAGATGCTCTAAAACTCATTTTGTCCATAATTTAATCCCTAATTGTACTGTACAAGGTATGGATTTATTTGTTTACACTTCTGCTGATTAGTTTTGCCTTCTAGCCAACTGCTACTGCCACTTTTTATCGGATTGCAGTACTATAAGTCATAAGACCTAATTATGAACCACTTTTCACAATGATAAAATACAGAGGCTGGGGCTTAATATCTTCTCCGGTCAAGATAATTTCTATGTTGGTTTCTTGTTGATGATCTCCTTGAGAATTCTGCAACCAACTTCGAAAATGAAGAAGAATTGTCCTTGCGCAACTGCTCAGGGGAGTCATACTCTACCACCTTCCCTACATTAATCAAAATGATTGCAACAATAAATTCAAATTGTTCAGAAAAAGCAGAATGCAGTTTGACAATAAGTTATCCACCTAATTCTATTCATCTCTGCATTATATCCAATTATCCATGTCTCAGTTTATGCTTATAGTTATTAGATAGTAATTCTCACTCTTATTTTCTAAAGCCAAACCTAGAAAAGCAAATGCACTAGCATTTATGAAGCATGTATTTCTTATGAATCATTGGCTGGCTCATGTTCAAAGCCTAGCAAAGTGAGTTTTAAGTTATTTCCATGAAAGAATACTTCATATTCTGTAGGATAATTTCAGCTAACCTTCATCAAGAACCAAAACCAAGTCATTGTCAATGACAGTAGGTATTCGATGCGCCACTGTGATGACTGTGCATCTACTTGTTTCTTCTCTTATCGTCCCCTGAATGATATTGTCTGTTGCTGTATCAATGGAAGCCGTGGCCTCATCCAATACCAAAATTCTTCTCTTCTTTAGAAGCACTCTAGCCAGACAAACAAGCTGCCTCTGCCCGACACTCCAGTTTTCACCATCTTCAGCAACTGCTTCATACCCAAGAATTCAGTATTAATTAGAATATACTATATTCTGAAGAAAAAGAATCTAATCTCAGAATTATCAAGTAATAAACATGTACCTGGTGCTTCGAGAAGCCTTTGATCCTGCTTCACTATATCAGCAAGGCGGCACTTGTTGAGAACCTGAAAAAACATATTCTTTCAGTAAATATAATTTTAGATCCTGCGCTTAAGGAAAAGAGTTCATGACTATTACCTCCCAGATTTCATGATCTGAGTGTTCTTGCAAAGGATCCAGATTATTCCTCACAGTTCCTTGAAACAATGTGGGGTCTTGAGGAATTATACCTAGCCTAGACCTCAAATCTCGCAAACCTATCTTGGAAATATCCAGTCCATCAATAAGAATCTTTCCTCCAGAGGGCTCAATCACCCTAAAAAGAGCTTGAATCAAAGTAGACTTTCCACTCCCTGTTCTGCCCACAACACCAATTTTCTTCCCCCCTGGGAAAGTGCAAGTTATAGATTTGAGAACCATAGGGAGAACAGGACTGTATTGGACACAAAGGCTCACTAATTCAATTCTTCCATCCATTGGCCAATCAGGCTTTGGCTTACTATCTTCAATCTCTAAGGGAGCTTCACTGGGTATGTCAGTAAATTGAAGAATTCTTTCAACTGATATCATTTTGTTCTCAACATTGCATAGGTTCCATATAACCCAAGCCTGAAGAACATTCAGGTTCAGACCATAGGTAGCTGCCAGCCCTGCCAAGCCTGATATCCAGTTATAACAATCGTTAGTTCAACATTGACATCTAAGGGGTTTAAACACGAGCAGCATCTAGGGAATTTTGACTGTGAAGAAAAGTTAATAGAACTATAGTTGGCCATACAAGAAATTACAAGTTAAAAGTTATAGAACTATAGTTGGCCATACAAGAAATTACAAGTTAAAAAAAAAGGGTGGAAGACATAAGTTGCCAACATTACAACACATGACTCTTCCACTAAATATGATTGATAAAATAGGAGGAGCAGGAGGGGCTTACTGGGATCAATAGCTGACCTGGGAAGGCTCACCAAGATGATCAGAGCAAGGAAGAAAACGAGGTTGAAAAGAAAGTTTATTCTAATGCATAGCCATTCCATTGAGCCTGTGTTGTGGAAGACTATGCGAGAATAATCATCAATGAGGCTAAGGTTTCTCATCAAAAAGCGATCTTCCTGATTGAAACAATGAATAGTTGCTGCCCCTGCAATAGATTCTGAAAAGTGATGCAAGATAGGAGCCTTCCTGATTCCAACCATCCTGGCTAATTCTCTAGCAGTGGAAATGTAATAGGCCTGTAGAAAATTTTGATTGTATTAAATATGAGTTGAATGAAAAGAGAAAAAAAAAAAACTGCCCATCAATTTTTGCAATAGACAAATGCAGGAGATATGGTCAAGAATTATCCTAGTAGTTTGATCTTTGGGGTGGGAAGTGTATAATGCTGTCAAGAATTTTGTTCTTGCCTGATAGCCGATGGAGATTCCGATAATGACAAGAAAGAGAAGGAAGACCTGCCAAGCGACATGAGACATAAGGATAATTATACTTAAAAGTTGAATTAGTGCAAATGCCAATCCAGCTAATCTGTAGGGAATGTCTGTGTCCACTGTGCTTTGATCTGTAGAGGACTGTAAGGATGAAGAAAAAAGAACATTATTTCTTGGAAATACATACACAAGAAACCTGAAAATTTTTCAACTTGGAAATGGGTAAAAATGCTCACCCTGTTGAGAATTCTACTTGAAGGAGTTGAATCGAAGAATGAAATAGGTGCTCTAAAAACTGATTCGATCATTCCTTGGAAGAGTCGTTGAGCAGTCTCAACAGCAATGTTTGCCAGCAAAACTGTTCTCCCTAATATAAAGATAGAGCTTCCACCAGACAACAAAATGAATATCTCAATCAACTGCTCTCTGGTTATCTTGTGTCTGTCCTCTGATGCCCAAGCAATCCAATAATTGCTTCCTATCTGGAGTCCCTGGAAGAGGACTTGACATAGAAGAATGACTGGAACAAGTGCACCTTTATAAGCTGAAGTAACAAAAGTTGAGTAAACACTCCATTTCACTCTACCAGTTTCTGTTAATTCTTCTTGATTTCTCTCTGAAATTCTCCTGTTACTGATAGGTTCTTCAAATGTCTCTTCTATGACTTCATTTTGATTTAACTGAGAGGGTCCACTGGTTAAGACATCATATTCTGGGGCTGGGTTTACTTGCTTTATAGACTTTTTATGAGCAGCCATTTGTGTAACAAGTTCCCCAGTTGTATCTGCAATTAAATCTTCATATTTTCCTGACTGGACAATCACACCATCTTTCATCACCTGTAAGTATGCATTCGTGAGCTAAATATGAAAGTCTTTAGAGGAAAAAATTCTCATGATATATGGATATGTGAAAAATGTTTCTAATTACTTACCAGAACAAGGTCAGCAGCATCTAAAAATTCCAGTTGATGGGTAGCATATATGACAGTTTTCTGAGACAATAATTGCATGAAACATTTCTGCAGGAAAAAAATAATCCAAGTTTTCAGGAAATTGTAGGATAGGAATGAGAATGCAGGAGCAACTTGGCTTGACTAACAATAAAAAGGCTTAAAAATAAAAGTAAGGTGCTTACCTTGAACAGATGTGTTCCAGTATGTGCATCAACAGCACTAAAAGGGTCATCCAGGATATAAACATCTGAATTACTATAAACAGCCCTTGCAAGTTGAATTCTCTGCTTTTGTCCTCCACTCAAGTTTATCCCTCTCTCTCCCACCACAATCAAATCTCTGTCCACCCATGTCCCAATATCCTGGTTCAAAGCACATACTTCCAGAACTTCCTCGTAGAAAGCCTTATCCATATCCTTGCCAAACAACACATTTTCTCTCACTGTTCCTGTTTGAATCCAAGCACTTTGGGGAACATAAGCCTTTGCTCCATACACCTTAATTCCTGCTCCAGAAATTCTGGGGATCTCGCCAAGTATACTGCAGAGTAGGCTTGATTTGCCAGACCCAACTGATCCACACACTGCAACTTTGTAACCCTTCTTTATTTTCATTTTCTCCGTAATTTTAATAGTAGGTTTCCTTGAGTTCTGATAATTTGTTTCCCAAGCATATTCTCCAATTTCAATTTCAATTGAGATGTCAGATGCTTGTGAGATGTTACAAGGTATTTGCTTTCTCTGATCATCTTCTTTTAAGAACTCTTGGATGCGATCAACTGAGACCTTAGTTTGAGCAATCATGGAAATGAGCTCAGGCAGGTTGTAGATGGGTTCTTGCAGAATTCGGAATGTGGCTAACGCTGAGAGGACTGAACCTGTTGTTAATGGTGTTTTTAGTAGAATGCAGACTCCAAAGGTAATGACAGAGACTAGAGTTGGTGAAGCCCAAAAGAGAAAGGCTATGAATGAGCTTGTATAGAGATATCTTTTCAGCCATTCTCTCTCGGCATCTCTGAGTTTACGAAGCTTCTTCAAAAATGCAGATTCCCATGAATACAGTTTCAAGACTCTCATGCTCTTGAGAGTCTCTGAAGTTGCTTTAATTCTTGAGTCCTTAGCTTCCATGATCCTGGTGTGCAGCTTTTCTTGCTTATTGGCCAATGGTGTATTGCTCACCATAATCAAAATTGTGGAAGAAAGAGCAGCAAATGAGGGGGCAGCACCCAGATTCCTATACAAAATAACAAGGGCTAGGAAGACCTGAAGTGGTAGCAACCATACTCCATGAATGTTCCAGCAGAAATCCCCTATCCTTTCCACATCCACGTTGATCATATTTATGATTTTACCAGCGCTTGGACCTACAAATTTGACAGATAGACATTTCTTGTAGACCAGTACCGTAAGAGCTGCCCTTACTCGTATGCCAATACGTTGAGCACCGAAATACCACTGTCGTTGAGTTAGTGATTCAATTGTCTTCGAGATAAAGAAGATAAAAGCAAGAAATAACCCATAGAGGTAGCTTGAATCCTCATGTTTCTCAGACAAGAAATTCACAAAGCTGGTGATCAGAAGGGGACCCATGTAGGAGGCAATTGTATTAACTCCTGCAAAAGATGAAGAGCAGCTGAATAAATTAAAAAAAAAAAGAATGCTAAATAGAATACAAGAAGTAACACAAGAACAAAGAGGTACCTGCAAAAACACCATTTATGGTCAAGGATTTCCATATGGCATAAGCAATGGCCTTAGGCAAGTTAGAAGTTTCAGTTTTCCTTTTCCCAAGTGATTCTTCAAGCAATGAGGAAGCATGCTTTGCTGTTTCAGATTGAGGAACTGAAGGAATGTGAGAAAATTCTAGTTTTTGGATTCTCCCCTTTCTAAATAGTGGATTTAGCCATTGGAAGGTGAGTTGGCTGCAAATTCCAGCCTTGGTATAACTAGCTGAATCTTTTAACTCGCTCTTGTGTTCTTCTTGAAGTAAAGGGTGTTCAAGACCACTTTGTATCTTGGTATTACAATTGAATGCGAAAGTTAAAGCATTGAAGCAAAGCAGTATTGATAATGGTAAGGAAATGAAATCAACAATGTTAGTTTCAGGCAAGAGATTGGGCAATTCTATGGAACTGAAATGGGTAATCAAGTAAATTGAGACAGAAAGTGAACGGCAAATGCAGGAAACTACCCACCAAAGAATGAGGACTGCGGGCCATCTGTTGCCTTCTCTAAGAGTTGTTTGTTCAGAATAGAATGCAACCAATGTAGCTAAAATCCAAGTCATAGACGAGAAAACGGCTCTTAAATCCCAATACTCAAGAAACCCAAAACCAAGATTCAAGATGGAAATTAAGAAATTACAAAGAACAGTGATTTTGGTAAACAGGGTTGATTCTTCCCTGCGCACGCCACTACCACCTCTCCTTCGTTTCCAGATTTCTATCAAAAACCATGCCAATAACCATATCGAAAAAGCTACATTGGCAATATCTATGGAGAGATCCATTTTATCTCCTGCCCAAAAATCCCACTTCATCTCAGTTCTCATCCAATCAGAAAAATTGAAGCCAAAAGCTGAAACCATATCCAGGGCACGACAAGAGTCTCTGCAATGTGTGTAAAGACCTGAAAAAAACAACCTCCATCAATGTCTTAACTACGAAAATAATGAGAACCCATTAAAGAAATCATCAAAACACAAAAGAATAAACAAGCAACAGAATTGAAAATCAAGTTCAAATAGTAAAATCTTTCTTGCAGGATTAATTCAGAGTACAAAAACTGCAAAGGGTGAAGGAAAATACGTGGGGATTTTAAGACTTGGTGATGGTAAGATGTTCAGCATTCAACATATATATAATAAATAAATACTAATAATCAAAACAATCACAATCATAAGAATCACTAAATTTCTGTTACCTTATGGTGACCCCTTGCCATTTAGCCCTCCAAAGATTATGCCTTCAGCATTTATATGGATGAGAACAAAATATGACTAGAATCTTACAATATCAGAATATATTTTTATATTATTAATCTTTGAGACCCTTCAATTCTGAGCGGTCAAATTTATAGGACATATGTTTTTAATTATGTCGTCATTTAATGACATAGCTCTTATTTGTATTGATATTTTTCTATAAGAATCACTGGTTCAGATTTTTACGAGTACTCAATTCGATTGAATCTTAATATAATTAGTTTAATCAAATTTGAAATAAATTCAAGTTTAAATAATAATATTTGTGAATGATTTTAGATCGGATTCGAGTTTTATATATTGGATATTCGATACCCTACTTATTTATATAAATACTTAATTAAATATAAAATATATGTTTTTATAAAATAATATTTATATATTTATATATTTTTTTATTTTTAATAAAGTATAATTAAATATTTTATGAAATTATTAAATTTTTTAAAATATCAATTATTAATAAAAAAATTTTATATAAATTATTAATTAAAATATATAAAATTAAATGAATTCAAGTATTTTTCGAATAATAGCAATCGAATTTAGAATGAATAAGAGTTGAGAATAAATTTTAATTGAGTTTATAATGAGATCAAATTTTAAAAATATTAATCGAATTTGAACAAATAAATATTAACATATATTTTGACATATATTAACATGATGAGTTTGAAAATATTATAAAAAATTATGTATTTTACTTTTTGATATATAAAAAATTATGTTTAATTTTTGAGTTGGGGGCAACGCGCTTCCTCTCAAGTTTTGTTTTAAAGATATTCTCGAACTCAAGATTACTGATTAATCGAGAAAATGCTCTTATCATTCTATCTCACTCTTTGAGATATACTATTAGATATATTATTTTTTGAATTTATCTATTCGATAAATTTATTATTTTGTGAGAAAATAAAAACACAAGTCAATGGTGTGAAGAGAGACTGTTATATGTTGGAACAAGTCAAAGATTGGATTAAAAGATTTTTTATTCATAATTAAGATGAGGTTGCAACTTGAATTCCATGTGTGTATTCTATTGTGGCTGCTGCACTAATTGAAGTGACAAATGCATTGCAGCTACCAAATCACTTCTATATTTATCTAAAAATTAAATTAAATTAAATTAATTTTTTATTAAATATTGATGAATTTAAAAATAAAAAATTATTAAAAAATTTTACTATATATAATAAATTACTATAACAATAATATTATAACGAATCACTTTTTGATAATGAAGTTTTTATATGTTTAATTCATTTATATATATATATTATTAATTATTTAATTTTTATAATTATATTATATTATATTATATTCATTTATGAATATATATTTTTTTTAATTTAATAAATCACACCTTAATTTAAAAAACTAAAAATTAGTTACTGAGTATTATAAAAAATTTTATATTATTTAAATTAAAAATATAAAAATTTTATATTACAAATTTATTATTATATATTTCTAAATTAAAATGCCATCTATATAATTTTCTCTTGAAGCTTTGCTTGGCTTGATTGACAAAAAAAGATTATTCCTATTTTATATATTATCCATAAAAAGACTTTCATGGATGACAGTGGATCAAATATTTTTAGCATTCAGTTGCTAAACTTTATTGAAAATTATATGTGTATAGCTATTTACATAAATAAATAATTATATATATATATATTATAATAATATTTATAAAATATTACTATCCCTACACAAATCTGAAGAATGAACAAATAATTTAAAATAAATTTAAAAAAATAAAAATAAAATTAATGTCACGTGCAATGGAATCTGTGATGTGATATGACATTATCCTAATCAGTGGAATATTTGCTTTATGAGAACATGCCATGGTGCTGATTCTTTTGGATATCCACTAACCAAAAGTGTGATGATCAAAAGATTGACTTCAATCAAGCGGTTCTGATTAGTATTGGTAGGTTTCTCACTGTACCCACTGAAATGTTGTCTGTCAAACCCTAATTTTCTTTTAAACCAAATCAGGGCACGTGGTCTGCACGCAATGAACTTGTGGAAAAACAGAGCAAAGGTGTGCTCATCTTGCGGCTGAGTTATGGAAAATTATTTTTTATTGTTTTTTCCCCATGCTTTTGCCTTGTTGTCACTTGCATAACTTGACAGGTACGTGGCCCATGGAATTTTTTTTTTCCTTGATCCTTTTTGGACTTTAGTATCAAATTCCAGATGCTAATCGCCAAGCTGCCAAAAAGGATGGGGGAGACCTAATTTTCTCGCAAAAGGAAGACCTCTAATTAATGGTGTTATTATTATTATATATCTGTAATTATCCTTGTGTGTTTAAATTTATTGAATAACTGTTAAATTAAATATTTATATTAAAATATATATAAAATTAATTAAAAAATATATAAAAAATATATAAATTTAAATATAAAAATTTAATTTAATAATTAATAAATTTATTTATATAAATTTAAATTTTTTGTAGATATACATTATTTAAAATATATAATTTTTTTAGAAATTTAATTTAATTTAATTCTAATTTTTTAATTTATGAGCTGTCATTTCCAAAGATGAGAATTAAGCATTGGCTGGCTGCCAGATTCTGAGTTTCCTAGTTCCTTCTTCCATCCATTTTTTCCAAGTTGGGTCAAAGAATGGCAAAGGCATGTGATTATTCTCCTTGACTTTATTTAAGCTTATAACTTGTGGAAGAATGAAAATTCATGCAATTAAAACAAGGGGAAAATGAAAGCCAACAAGACACGCCCAGTTGCAATGCATTAGTGTCGTCGGCCGGAATTGGAATACGACCAATAATTTTGGGTTGATATTTAAATTCAATTGCAGCTTTTGGTTTTTAATTGGGGATTTGAAATCAAGAGGGTTTGATTTAGTTTTAATTTAAATTTAGTTTGATTTTAATTCAATTCAACTCAATTTAATTAAATTCGATGGTTAATTTTATTAAAAAAATTAAATCACAAAAAAAATCCATATATTACTAATAATTATGTGCATAATATATATATTGTTTTCCAATTCGAAAGTAGCCATACCTTTACACAGAGTGCAAGAACTCTAGCATATACGACGTCGTCTATAGAAGATTTGTCTACAAAACCGAAATGGAATACAGTAATCTCAATAATCAATAATTTAAAATCTTCACAATAAAACATTGAATTAAATTAAAAAAAAAAAGAACACTAAACAATTCCAAGCATAATTTTTAATTAAAATCTTGATCATAATTTTTAATTAAAATCTTGATATTCATAGTTAATTAATTTTTCTTTATTAACTGTTAATATCACAATAATCATAATATTAAATATTATTACTGATATTGATTTTCCTTTATTACATTTTTTTTTTAGTAACAATAAAGAACCTCGATCAACAACCTAAACAAATGGGCGTAAATCCACATTTTGCAATAAGAGAAAACATAATGCTGTTCTGTAGTGATAACTAAGGATTCGGGTAGCGTTTAAGATAGTGACAGGTAATCAAGATGAATTTAGGTAATTCGAATGTTATGATATTTTCGGAGATCATTTGACTACTTCATCAAACTACTATGATTATTCTCAAGGGATTACAGGAGATTGATTCTGACAGAATTATGCTATATGCTCGAAAAAATTTGTCTTTTTAACACAGAATATCCTTATTTATAAAACTAACGCACCAATATTTAAGTCATTATAAGTGGACTATTTTAATCACTGAAATCTGTTTGAGGGGTTCAATCAGACTACCTTTAGTAATAATAGTTCTGGTATATCGGGATCAATAAGAAAACACATTAACCAATCTGGTGAGTATAGAAGACTTCTTATCCAACTATTTTGCCCTGGACGAGTGCACATGTTAGCCTTCTAGCGAAAGGTTTTTGAGACTCAAACAAGTTGGAGATTAACATGAATTAAGCATATGCAATTCTGAATCTCTAATCCTCGCTTCTATAGGTGGACTGTGGTGAAATCGGTACGGTAATAAATATTAATACGAATGTTCATATATCTTTCCAACACATTGATTATGTTATTTCGATGACATCAACCCGCAATGTAGGCTTTTATACATATATAGATGAATTGAGAACTAAATCGTAACCGACTGCCGACTGATCACTGTTCATGATAATTCAAAAGATGACGCTTGAAAAGTTGTACAAAACAACAATTTTCCCTACCTCATTTCCAGCAGCTGAGATTTGATCTATTTATCTTGTTCATGCGCCATTGGTAGCTACCTGTCTTTCAATCCGTGCTGTAACTTGCCTATCTACATTTAATTAAATAATTCGTTCTTTTTAATTTAATAAAAATATCCAATTAATATATCATAAACAAATCATCTCGATTCCCTCCCCTCTCTCCTTGTAAGTGAAAAAAAAAATTACTTTAATTTAAACACGTAAAAATTAAAATAAAATAAACAAAAATAAATATAAAATTATATATATATATATTAATTTATTTTATATAAATTAATAATTTAATAATTATTAAATTAATTTATATATATATATATATATGCAATGATGATACCAATCATAGGTCAAAATGTTAACAAAATGAGGAAACTAATGAGCACATGGTGACAACACCTAAAGAGAAGAAAAGGATATACCAAGAAGAAGACTTTAAATGAGATGAAAGGTACCAACGTATAAGAGAGGACCACAAGCAAGACTGTGGAAATGTATCTGTAGGATTTTAAATCCAATTAAATTAAAAAAAAATAATACTAACCGAATTAAATTAGCAATTAAATTAAATTAAATTAAAATTTTTAAATTTAATTTAATTTAATTAATCGATATAAATTTATTTTATTACTTTTTAAATTTTTTAAATTTTTATTTTTTATCATATTATAAATTTCATAAATTATGCATTATATTTCATAAAATTTGCTTGTTTTATTCATCTTCCACACCACTAGCTAGGTTGGTAGCTTTTGTAAGTGTGCAGCATATTCTGGAAATCATGAGTTGTTGTGCTTTCCATGATTCCTTCTTTGATGACTTGGACATATCCACAATAGAAAAAGATAAACTCCACTTCTTTCTTTGACACCAAAGAAAAGAGGTGGTGCTTATCATCTTTCTTTCTAATTCTATCACTCCTTTGCCAAGTGAGTGGAGAGAGAAGGATTTCCACAAACCTTCATCTTAATAAGATTTTTATCATCATTCTAATCTGATGAGAAATGATGTGTTTGTTTTTGGGACACATAATGGAAAGCAAAATTATTTTTACCAGTTCCCATTTCACAGGAAAAAAAAAAAATAAAATAATCTCCTCAAGGCATCATTACACTTTATCATTTGATGGGCTGGGGCCTCATCCAAATGGATTATTTTCTTTTTTTTTTTAAGCCTTGTTTGGTTGAGTAAAGCTAGAATAAACAACCTTATGTTGAGTTTCAGATGCATCTTAGACATAGTCAAGGAATTTAATTTGACCAAACTCAATTCAAAATATAGGTTTATTGTCCACTAAAAAAATATATATTTTTTATATATAAAATTTTGGTTTCATAAATACAATTCGATTTTTTACTTTAAATAATATCATATAGTTTTTTTATATATAAAATAAATATATTTAATACAAAATATATAGCCACCAAATGTTATTTATTGATCATAGTTTGAATTATTAATTTGAGATTAGATTAAAAAAATATATATTTTTCTTTTTTTATAAAATTTTAATTTAAATATATATGATATAATCTTAATCGAATCAGAAAAGTCAATTTAATTAATCTATAGCACTAAAAAGCCAAAATAAAAGGGAAAGCAAATCCACAATTTGTGACCTTTCCATACATGCCGCCCGTGCGCGCTGAGTCGGAGTTTGAAAGCAGCCAATATATATAACCGTTGAAGGCGCATTTTAAATGTTACCGTTAGCACGAAACCAGAAAACTAGCCGTTGCCTTAGTCTCCCTTCCCCCGAGTTCATTTTTTCTTGGAACCATTTACGAGTCTACTTCTTCTAAACTCTGTCAAATATCCTCCTAGTTCCATCAAATTACCATCTTCGATTGCACCAGAAAAGAACCAAATTTGTTTTTCTTCTTTTTTATCCCAACAAAACCAACCCAGATTCTTTTTCTTTCTTTCTTTCTTTTATTTTGCGTGTAGATTTACTAGACTCGAACTGTAATGGCATCCAGAACGGTTGCGAAAGACATCATCACTCTCCGCGGTTCTGCAGCAATTGTCAGTGAGTTCTTTGGTATGTTGTAATCCATAATCTACATTTTGGATCCTTTTTTTTTTTAGTTCAATTTTTTATTTTCTTTGTTGGGTTTTGGAGAAAGGGCTGATCTTTGAGTTTCTGTTTAATTAATCCCTTTTTCAGGTTATGCAGCGAACAGGTAAAAAGCTCATTGGGTTTGGATTTTTAGTGCATTTTGTCTTTTAATTTTTTGTCTTTATTGGTCTTGAAAGGATTAGTGATAGATGATTTGTTGTTTAGTATACTGTACAATCGTGGGGTTTATCCAGAAGAAAGTTTTGTGAAGGTGAAGAAATATGGACTCCCAATGTTGCTCACTCAAGATGAAGGTGTTAAATCCTTTATTGCCAACCTAACTGCTCAGTTATCAGGTAAGATCCTGTTTTTGAATTTTCTCTTTATTAATTTTTTTTTTCTAATCTTCAGTCATTGGAAATTATGAGATTTAGCTAAAAATTCTTGAAATTTTGTAAAGAATGGCTGGAAGCTGGGAAGTTACAGAGGGTTGTTCTTGTGATAATGAGCAAGGCCACCAATGAGGTCCTAGAGAGGTGGAATTTTAGCATTGAGACTGATAATGAGGTGGTAGAGAAGGGGTAATATTTTTTTTAAGCCCTTTGGTATATTTGTATTTATTTCCCATTTCCTGAAGGATCTTATATGATTTGTTAAATGAAAAATGAATGAAATCAGGGTTTCAAGGGAAAAGAGTGATAAAGAAATAATGAGAGAGATACAGGCAATCATGCGTCAGATTGCTTCGAGTATTACTTACTTGCCATGCCTGGATGAAGCTTGTAAGAACTGAAAAATCATTCTTTTCATTTTTGGATTATAGATTGCTTTTCTCTGATTCTGTTTTGGATTCTTTTCAGGTGTATTTGATGTGTTAGCATACACAGATAAAGATGTTGCAGTACCTTTCACTTGGATTGAGAGCGATCCAAAATTGATTTCCAATCCACAAATGGTGAAATTGCATTCTTTTGATACCAAGGTAAAAAATAGGTGGATTTTTAAAGCGTGTGAGGACACAGAGAAAATCATTATTGGATTGTTATTGTAAATTGACATTGTTGTTGGGGTAATGCTGCAGATACACAAGGTTGACACTCTGGTTTCATACAAGAACGATGAATGGGATGAGCAGTAGAGAAAGCTTACCTTATCTTTGGCCTTACCTTATCTTTGGCCCCTTCATGTCCTGTGAATCTTTTATTCGCATGATGTATTACAGATACGAAAGAGGAATGAAGTTGTTTTATGTTTAAATTCTATTCTGAAGTTGTTTTATGTTTCCTCATGTTTTGCTAAAATGGGAATGAAGAAATACAGACTTTTTTTTTTTGTGGGTAGTTGAAACTGATAATTTTCTTGTTTTTTTCCCAAAAAAAAAAAGAAAACAAAAATGAGCCAGCCAAGGGGCCAGTTACCGGAGCAGGACCTGCCTGGGTCAAACCTTGGATATGGCTAATTTGGTTTAAGGTCCTAAACCATCATTGACTGGGCCTTAAACCAAATTCGCCATAGTGGTGCCACTGCCACACATACAAATGGACATGAAGTTACTGAACAAAAAGATCACACAGGAAAAAGGGCATCGGTTTCAGGCACAAACTTCTGGTGGGTAGATAAGGTTCATTGTTTGTCAATGGAGATACTATTTACAATAAATGAGCGTATTCAACGTATTACAGCACTCTCTATACACAATTTCGTGATACAGTTTCACATTTATGACATGATAACAATCACTTCAGGACGCTCCAAGCTATGAAAATGGAATAACATATCAACTCACTCCACGATAAATAGCACCCGGACGAAGATCATCCATGTTATCAATATTTCTATATCCATCAAACTCCCTTAGGCATGACCAACCCCGGCGAGTCAGAAAATCACGGTAGTCATCTTCAGTGTAAAATATTTTTTCCTCTGTATGCACTGGCAAGTGGTCCGAATCATCATATAAACACACTTTGACAACTAATCCTGAAATTGGTGTCAAAGTTATATTTAGCATTCTATATACATGGTACAATCTTATGCCAGTGGTTCTTTATTTCATCACTTCTCAAATTCACAAGTTAAAAGCTACTGAGGAAAAAGACTATGAATGCATGGAAGTGATACAGCATCAATTACCTTCATCAAGTTGAAGAGTGTAATTCCCAACAGGCATGTCCCTGTCAAGACTACGAATTATCTGGTCTTCATCCTCCAACCAAAATGCACGTTTGGTTCTCAATCTGAAAGCTGACTTGATTGCCTCCTTGATGGCATCTGCACTGCCATCAATACCAATTCTCCTTGTATAGTCCCCATACTTAACTGTTATTACTCTTCCACCAAATGACTGACTCTCAGCACCTACCAAATGGGAGAATTAATGAGATATAATAAAAGAAGTCAACATACAATTTGTAACGACCGGACTCCAACCACTAGAGGAATTGTCCACTTTGGCAGTAAGCCTAACGGTTTTGTACCACAGGTGGAATGGAGAACTTCACAGGAGGTCACCCATCCTAAGATTTCTCTCAAGCGAGCACGCTTAACCCTGGAGTTCTTCCAACTCTCCAGGCCATTCCACCAAAAGGCTATATTTCATTACTTTTTGAACCCAAAACTATCTCCGTGCTTTGCCGATGTGGGATTTGCCTAAAGGACCTTTATCCCCCCCTTTTGGAACTCAGCAATAAAAGCACTGAGTGGAGCCCGATCGTTACACAATCTCTACAGACAAAACTGACATTTCCATTATAATATATCAAAACAGATTCCTTTTGGCAAGTGATTACAATGGAAGATTTGACATCCTAGACAAGTGAACATTTAGATTCTAATTTAGAAACTTACCATTTCCAGGAGTCTCCCTCCAATTCCAGGGAGGAACTCCACCTGCTGCAACTGCCTCAGCTGCAGTGATGGCAAGGGGATGTCCATCATGGTCCAGACGTCTTTCAAGGTTGAGTGTTGGCCTGCCACTGGCTGCACACCAGGGAACTTCAACGAGGGAAATACATAATTCTTTAAAATAAAATAACAGGAAAAGATGCATAGAACATTTCAGTAGCATCACAAGGTGGCCAACTGATTGTGAAAGACTGCATGAATATAAATCTAAACTCTTTCACAAAATATTATCCACTCAGTAAGTCAGTGAAGTGGATGAGACAGTGAATGCACTCAGATAGTGCAATTAAATAAATAATTCTTTAATATGAAATCAGGAACAAGTGTTAGCCTGCCACCGGCTGCACACCTAGGAACTTTAACAAGGGAAATGAAACATTCTTTAAAATAAATTGGTAGAGAAGGAACATAAAACATATGGCAGAATCATAAAGTAGCCAACTGATTCTGAAAGACCGCATGAAGATGAAATCTAATTCTTTCTTCCGCAGAAGTGGATGATATTAAGAATGCATTTGGCGAGTGCAAATAAACAAATAATTCCCCATAAAAAAAAAAAAAAAGAATATACAACAATTGATGATGAAACCATAAACACCCCCACAATACTCTAGGGGGAAAAAACTAAAAGAAAAACACCTAATTTATTTGACAAACTCCAAAGGTTGATCCACACAGATGCAGCTTTGACGAACAAGGGAAATGGCAATGCATTTCCAAGGTATAGAGAACACATACTAGATAGAAAATGGTCCAGGGGATAATAACATTGTATTGGCTTCTCTTTTAGGTCCTATCCACACCAACAAGGTAGGTTAAGCTGAAATACCACTCCCACCCCCAAGCTAGGTATCACACAACTACATTTTGGCCAGGTCAGAGAGTGCTCCATAAAATACAAATACAATCTAGAAGATGAAAACTATATATAATTGGAAAAAGTTACAAGGACATCATATTGCATGGGACATAAGCCCTTAATAATTGACCTTATGATAAAATATTCTTCACCAATTCAACCACCAGCTCTAGCTACTAATGAACAGTTGACAAACCAAAAGGCTGCTTCTTATTACAAATTGCCAAGTAAAATATTGGCATACTTTGTTTCCTCAACTACTGCTACTAAATATTATAATGAAACATCTTCTTATCTTACCCATTTTGCACTGTTGAAAGATTCTTTTCATAATCACTTACCTCAAAATGCATTTTTAAGAAATGAAATGTAAAAACAACTTAGAAAATACTAACTCAACAACTCAACTCAACTAAGCCTTTATCCCAAAAAATTTATTGGGGTTGGCTATATGGATTCTCTTTCTCCACTCTAAACGATTTTCGGTTAAATTCTCGAAAATGTGTAATGCTTCTTCGTCATGTTGTACTACTCTCTTCCAAATCAGTTTAGGTTTACCCTTCTTTTCTTTCTATCCTCTAACCCAATGTGCTCTACTTGTCTAACTGGAGCCTCCGTATGATTACACTTCACATGACCAAACCACCTCAATCTCCCTTCTCTCAACTTGTCCTCAATTGGCATCACTCCTACCTTTTCTCTAACACTCTCATTACGGACTTTATCTAGTCTAGTATTGTCACTCATCCACCTTAACATTCTCATCTCCACAACTCTCATCTCCGACACATACGGCTTCTTCATTGCCCTACACTCACTATCATATAACATGGCCGATCGTATGACTGTACGATAAAATTTTCTTTTCAACTGATTAAGAATTTTGCGATCATATAAAACTTCTATGGCACGTTTCCACTTCAGCCATCCGACTTTAATCCTATAACTAATATCCTCCTCACATCTCCCATTTACTTGAAAGATTGAGCCGAGATATTTAAAGTGATTACTTTGGAGCAATACCACTCCATCCAAACTAACTTCTTCCCTATCACCAGTTCGGCCTTTATTGAACTTGCAATGCATGTATTCCGTCTTCCTTCTACTTAACTTAACGCCCTTTGACTCTAGTGTAACTCTCCAAAACTCTAACTTTCTATTTACTCCTCGCGTCTCATCTATCAGAACTATATCATCTGCAACCATCATGCACAAAAGAATATTCTCTTGTATATGTTTTGTCAATTTATCTAGAACTAATGTAAAAAGGCAAGGGCTCACAGCTGAACCTTGGTGTAATTCAATTGAGATAGGAAAATCTCTTGTGTTCCCTCCCATTGCACGCACAATAGTAGTTGCTCATTTATACATATCTTTCAACACTTGTATGTACCTAATATATACCCTCTTTTGTTCTGACACTCTCCATAAGATATTTCTTGAAACACTATCATATAATACTTCTCCAAATCAATAAAAACAATATGTATATCTTTGTTCATATCTTTATATTTCTTCATCAAACTTCCAATGAAAAAGATAGCTTCCATAGTTGAACGACTGGGCATGAAGCTAAATTTATTGGGAGAGAAAAAAGTGTCATGACGTAGGCAATGTTCCACAACTCTACCCCACAACTTCATAGTATGGCTCACGAGTTTAATTCCCCTATAGCTTGAGCAACTCTGTATATCTCCCTTATTTTTTAAAAATATGTACTAAAATACTACTTTTCCATTCATCAGGCATTTTCTTTGAGTTTAGAATTTTATTAATAATTTAGTTAACCATGCCACTCTCACATCTCCCAAACACTTCCACACTTTAATTGATATTCCATAGGGTCCACAAGCTTTGCCCACTTTTTTTCATTCTCTTAAGTGCTGCCTTTACGTCTGAAAATCTAATCCTTCTAGTGTAATTGACATTATTTTCTATTGCTCTGTAGTCTATATTCACGATATTACCACTTTGACTATTATTTAAGAGATCATCAAAAAAATTTCTCCATCTTTCTTTAATGTCCTCATCTTTCACCAACCCTTTTCCTTATTTATCCTTAATGCACCTAACTTCATTAAGATCTTGACATTTCTTCTCTCTCCTCCTTGCTAATCTATAAATATCTTTCTCTCCTTCTTTAGTTTCAAGTTTCTCATATAATTTTTCAAAGGTCTGGGCTCTTGCTTGACTAACCGTCTTTTTTGCTATCTTGTACTGTTCATAAGCCTCATTATTATCATACTTAGATAATTTCTTATACCATTCCCTCTTTTTCTTTAATGCCTTTTATACTTTCTCATTCCACCACCATCTCTCTTTTGAGGGTGATCCATGTCCTCTAGATTTTCCAAGTACTTTTCTAACTAGTTCTTTAATCTTTGATGCCATCTGCATCCGCATTACATTGGCCTCCACATCCAGCTACCATATTTTGGACTTGAAAAGCTCATTTTTGAACTTCACTTGCTTTACTCTTTTGAATTTCCACTACTTTGTTCAAGCTACAATATTTCTTCTAGCCTTACTTGAATTGTTCCAAAACTTGACATCCAAGACCACTAAACGATGTTGACTTATTAAAGCTTCTTCCGGAATAACCTTGCAATCCTTGCATAGAGCTTTATTTATCTTCCTGGTTAAAAAGAAATCAATTTGGCTTCTATGTTGTCCACTTTTGAAAGTCACTAAATGCGACTGCCTTTTTATAAAGTAGGTATTTACTAGTATTAGGTCATACGCCATGGCAAAATCCAAGATGCTTTTCCCTTTCCTCATTTCGGCTACCAAAATCGAAACCTCAACGAACATTCTCATAACCTTGCCTATCACTTCCTACATGTCCATTTAAATCTCCACCGATAAGAACATTCTTTTCATTCTCAAAAATGAAAATGAAATGAAATTCCTGAAATAGAATATTCAGATGACATCCATTCCAAAGCAAAACCAGCACGCCCTTAGCTCCTTGGGACTTTTGGCCACATGAAGTGGCCCTTAAACTTACTAGTTACTTTTGTATGGTAATTAGGCTCTTTCTTGAGCATTAACATTTCGGAAAGAAATTGCAGAACGTTCTTAGGAAGACATTTAAAGAACACATACAGCCATTTCTGATGAACTTGAGGTCTGGATGTTCATATAAAGCTGGACCTTAAGCAAAGTGATGTTGATTTCCGGTGGCAATTGAACATTTATACAAAGATGATTAATACAAAACAAATTCTCACACTCAGTGCTAATATGTCATCACTGTTTCAATGAAGAATTCAGATTCCCAAGGCATAATGGAATCATATATTTTGCCATTATGCTAGAGAAAGAAATAAGAAAAGCTCCACTTGAGACTTTTGCAAGAAGAATAGCCAATTGGTACAGGAATCTGTATTTGAACAACACTAATTTTATAATGCCACTGATGCTACATAAACTCATTCTTAAATATTTGTAATTCAAAATTGAAGGTTATTGATGCTGAGTACTAGCAAAAAGAAAGGATAGACCAGAACAGAATACAATCCTCATTAAGCTTCTGCTTCCCATGGAAGATTTCGCTAAGCAATGGTAAAGCAGTTAAGGACCTTTGACTTACTGAATGCTATATTTATGCTGATATTACCTTTTTCCCCCTTTTGAAAGATATAACCAATTCCAATTGTTAATGGAAGGGAGGTTGACATATTTTGACTTTGGACATATGCATTTTAGGCCAGTAAATTGATTGGTATGGAAAGTTAAGCTTATTGAGTTGCACAAGAGAAATAAAGAGAGGGGTAAAACTTTGGGATTAAAGCTTAGTTGAGTGAAAAAGAAACAATCAATTTTCAGCAGCAACAGTGTTGGGATAAAATGGAAAAATTCTTGATTAGTTAAGTGTAGACACGTTAATATGCTGGTTACTAGTTGTTACTAGAGTGTTGGAGCAAAGGCTAATAAAGAATCAGCTACTAACACACCCATAAAGAATCAGCTACTAACACACCCACATATCCACCCACCCACAGAGAAACTCCAAATATAAATTACAAAGCTTATAAGTCAGTGACAATGACGTACCTTCCACAGGTCCAAAAGATATACTTGTGTCATCAAAGCCTGGGTAAGTCAAACAGACATTGCAATAAATATTAATGTCATGGCAGGCTTCATATATGTTGCAAAGCTGCGATCAGGTAAAGGCAATTGAAGCCAGAAATGTTTATGGCATTGAAATTTTCAGAAGAAAATGGCCAGAAAAATAAAGTATACTTGTAAAATGATGGCAAACAACACGGATAATGATCACAAATGTTCAATCAATAATCTGGTGACCTGGTTAAATTCAAAAATAAAATGATTAAAAGGCATGAAACAATGGAGGCAGATTTAAAGAACCACAGTAACTTGAAAAGTTAGGTATACTATTGTGCTCTAGTAACTTAGAAAAGCTAGGTATACAATTATGCTTTACTCTAGAACATATGTATACAAGTGTATATGGAAGTATGCATGTACACATACATGTATATGTGTGTGTAGATATGCATGTATTAGTACAAGATGAAAGCAACACAGCTTGAACCAGAATTATAATATTTAGTTATTCCATGATCAAACCAGAATTATAATATTTAGTTATTCCATGATCAATACTAACTCCTCGTCAACCCAAAGTAAGAATTAAAAGAGGAGAGCCCAATAAGCTACCAAGGTAAGCTTATCAAGCACAACAAGGCTTCATAATAGTTTTACTGTGGATAAAACTCTTGTGATTCATAGCACATGCGCACAAATCTCAGAAATATAACTTGTTTGTCATATTACCTAGTCCAGATTTCACCAAGATCAAGACATAAAGTTAACAAATAACAATTTAAGAGTGAAAGTTGGACATATTAACAAACTTTCAAGTCAGATACGTCCACTTCCATCTTAAAGTCATGATCACCATAAGCAGCTCTATTCTTGGCCTTAGCTTTCCGCTAGCCATTACATAAATAGTCTCTCAAAACCTTGGCCAAATCCTCACTTCTTGCAGAATGATAAAATGCTACCCTTAAACTAAGAAAGGTTCACATTCACAGACTGAATCAGCTATAACTATAAGGATGCAGTCATGGTATTAAGATCAACATGTAAGTCAGACCTAAGAACCACATACTTTTGAAGTTTAAAGTATTTGTCATGTATCGTATGTTGATTCCAAAACTCTCTATTTCAATAGTCAAAATAAATAGGAGTCGCTTGAGCCACCAAAGTTACTTATCGTGGGAACAGGTCATAGCCCAAGAAGTGAGAACAGTAATCTGATTTTCGTTTTCACCGTTATATTTCAAGCCAAACCTTCGTTTTCTTTGCACCATCATAAACCCCATAACTTCATAAACCTTGTTTTTGACACCCAATGACCAATAATTATGAGCCTAACAACCCTTTCTCCAACTGGTCAGGACAATCACAAGTTCACAACATCCAAACCAGATCTTTTTATCCACGGAAAACCACTTTAACTTACTTATAGACGCCGCCACTACTTCTATTCTTGTTAGTGTTGTCATAAATCACATCATCCTCAGCTTATGAGCAGAACGACCACGGAACCCAGGAAGCATCTAAACATATCACTTCTTAACAGACAGAGTAAAACAACCTTCTAATTTGGGCCAAAAAAATAAGCAGAAGAAGAAGAAGAAGAAGAAGAAACCTTTATCACTCACCCAAGAAGAGAAATTCTAGAAATCTAGAACCATATAAGTAAAATCCACGTCCAGAAATTCGGCTGAGTTCAATAATCAAATGTCAAAACCAACCAAAAAAGAATAAACTATCACACAGGCACACAAAATCCCTAGTTACCTTTATCAGCAAATTGCATGTAGGAATCAACTTTAGTAGGAGTGGGACTCTTATACTGGGCATTTTTGCTTCTTTCCCTTAATATCTCGTCAATCTCCTTATAATAAGACATTTTGGCAGACCCACTTCCTCTATCTTGATGCTTAGCCTTCTTGAACTCTTTCAACAAGTTTCTCCACTTGTCAGTACACATAGTTGGAGATCTATCAAATCCCTTTTCCCTCATTTTAGCAGATATTTGCTCCCACAAGTGCTTGTTCGACTTAGAAGTATTGAACAAACGATCCATTTCTCGGCGAAAAGCTATCAAGCTTCTCGTTTCATCTTGTACCCATGTCTCAGCTCGCTTTTTAGGAGCTTTCACTTCATGATTATCCTCGCCACTGCTCTCGCCTAGAATCATCTGTTGCTGTTGCTGCGGCTGCTGAGGCGTCTGTTGCTGATGAGGGTTGTGAAGATGGTGCTGAGGAGGTGGTAGATCACCATTGCTTGAGACAACTTCAATAATCATGCTATCTCTGGTGGCAGGCTGAAGTTCTTCCTTGTAGAAATGGATGGGGCGAGGCTTTTCCGATAAATACATGATTATTGTAGAAGATCAAAATCAGGATTTCAGGGTAATGGGTAATTTTAAAAATAGATGGGATTGAAGAAAGTGAAGGATTTCATGAGTAGCAGAAGAAGAGAACCCATTGTTTTTGGAGAATGAATTCAAGATTGGTGGAATTTTGTTTGATATTGGTTTTTTACCTTTTTGAAGACGGTAAGCCTGGGAGTGTAGTGGGCTTTAGAGAGGGCTGCGTGAAGAAAAAGCTTTGCGGATGATTAGGATTAGCCGATAGAGAGAGAGAGGGATGAGTAATTTTAATTTAAAATAATTTAACTATTAAATTGGGAAAAAAAAATTGGAAAAGTTGATTACAACGCAGAAACGACGTCGTTTCAGCTAGACGTTTTTCCCCTCATAAAATACGAAAATTGCCCTCCGCTTCAGTGTCCCTCTCCCTCCCCCGCCTTCTCTCTCTATCTCTCTTTCTATTCTCTGCCTCTCCATTTTCAAAGTTGTAGTTTTTGTCATGGAGCCAAACCCTAAATGCTACTGCTAGCCGCTGGTATTCTTCTAGAGAAACCAAGTTAGAAAGTTGCAATCTTTATAGGGTTTGGTATGTAAAATCCCCCATGGAGAATACATTGATTGTCATAACAAGATGAAGCTTTTTCAAGCCCCTTCCTCTCAATCAAGAGCTTCCTCTGTTCTTGTCAATGTTATGCCCTTTTATAGTCTTTCAATCAGCTTTAGCAACCCAATGTCTCTTTCAGGTATTGTACCAAACAAATTATGTCCGCTGCTGATTAGGCTTTGTTTGGGGTTTTAGAGAATTGAGTTTCCTTCTTTTATGGTTTGAATTCAGTTATCTTATGAGTTTTCTGACAGTTGGCTTGTAAAATTTATGAACTGGGTTAATTTACCTGGCAAAGGACGTTAACCTCTTGTTTTGCTTTTGAGTTGAGAATTTTGTGTTTTTGGTGTGTTATTGAGGGTCAAATATATATATATTAAAAAAGGGAAATCTGGATAAAATTATGTCTTCCTGTGTTTTCTTTTATAAACTGGTGGCTGCTACATACTGCTGTGGTTATAGGCCCAAAGCTCTTGCCATTACACTAGTGACTAGACAATGGCCCTTGACAAGAAGAAGATTTTAAGATTGGAAAAGAAATTACCAACTTGTGGTTTTTGCTGCATTAATGCATTGAGTTTCGGGGGTTTGATAACGCTGCTAGAATTGGCTTCTTTTAAAGGCTATTACTTCGTTAGAAAACTCTGGTGCATGTTCTTGATTCTTGAATGCAACATTTCTTTCGATGAAAGGTTAATTAACTAACTAACAAGAATTGAATATCCTGAACTTCTTGAGAGGGAGTGACGAAAAGATACCTTCCTTGGTTGGTGATTCCTTTTGACAGCCTTCAATTGTAGTTTGGCAATATACTTTAATTCTATAAATAGTTTGAATGAAAACATTATGCTGATTTTATGAATTTCTTACGCTGCTTTTTTCTTCATATATTATATGAGACAAGGTTATGACTTCTTACTTGACTCTCTGACTAATCTCCCTGCCAATGTGTGGTTTTTGTAGGGTCTTTCAACCGAATAAATGCAACAACTTCATTTTGGCAATATACTTTAATTCTATAAATAGTTTGAATGAAAACATTATGCTGATTTTATGAATTTCTTACTTTGCTTTTTTCTTCATATATTATATGAGACAAGGTTATGACTTCTTACTTGACTCTCTGACTAATCTCCCTGCTAGTGTGTGGTTTTTGTAGGGTCTTTCAACCGAATAAAGGCAACAACTTCATTTTCTTGGCAATGACCAAGGCCTGTGTAAGTAGATTTTACAGTTTTTACCATGAAGCCCCAAGGCCATTGTTTCCCAGGGGAAAGTATGGAGGTGGATCTTTCAAAACCTTATCCACTTGCTCTGCACCTTTGATCTCTTCAACAGACTCTCTCATTGTCTGTCCCCCCTCATCACTAGCATTGGCCGCCTGCATTACGCATTCTGATGTATCCCAACGTTCAGAAGAATGGTTTGCACTGAGGAGGGACAAACTGACCACAAGCACCTTTAGTACTGCCTTGGGTTTTTGGAAGGGAAACCGTCGTTTGGAGCTCTGGAATGAGAAGGTTTTTGCACCAGAGATAAATATCATTGAAACTTCTAAGAGAGCCTTGGAATGGGGTGTGCACAATGAAGCGGCAGCTTTAGACAGCTATAAAAGCATCACAAGTCGTGAAGTTAGTCATTTGGGATTTGCAATCCATCCAGCACAACAATTTGATTGGCTTGGTGCTTCTCCAGATGGTCTCCTGGAGGGTGGCATCCTGGAAGTTAAGTGTCCCTATAACAAGGGGAAGCCAGAGATGGCTCTGCCCTGGTCAACCATGCCTTTCTATTACATGCCTCAAGTTCAAGGGCAATTGGAAATAATGAATAGAGAATGGGCAGATTTGTATTGCTGGACACCAAATGGAAGCACAATAATTCGAGTGCATAGGGACCATAGTTATTGGGAGCTAATACACCCCATTCTACGGGAATTTTGGTTGGAAAATGTGATACCTGCCAGGGAAGCTCTGTTGCTTGGTAGGGAAGAGGAGGCTAAATCATATAAACCGACATCTACTCACAGACATACAGGACTTATAATTGTTAAGAGCTTAAAGTTAGCTAATGAATGCAAGCTGTTATGTAGGGAGATTGCTGGTCATGTTGAATTTTATAAGTGATAAACTTCAAAATGGTATTTTGCAATTTATCACGCATAGAGTAGGCTGCTTTACTGTGCAAGGAGCAGCAGGATCATACCCAGTTCAAGTATAGCAGCTCAGCAATAGAAAAGCGAGAGGATTAACCGCATGTTCAAACAGATTGCTGATAAGAAGTGGTGGAGCAAAAAATGTCATTTGGTTTTTGTATTCTGTCAAGTGTCTAATGAGCTTCTCTATTTAGTGTTCCATTTATGATTTACAGTCATCCATCAGTTAGCTGTTGGATTTTGTCATGTATTATATTCTTCATGAACCTGATTCATAATATCATAAAAGAACTTACGCAAATGTGGTTTCTTTTCTGGTGAAACAGAGTGGGGTATGATGAACAAATGTAACTTATTGCATGGATATGGGAGTAAGTTTGGATGTGTTTGCTGCAAGGGTAGCTCACATAAAGGTCAAAATTGATTCATGGTCAGATTTTTCCCAAAATAGCGAACTTTTTATAACCATTTCTTGTGTCAAAGACTCAGAGGTGTCAAATGCAATAAAGTGACCAAACTTGAGGAATAAGCAGGTTAATTAAAGCAGGCATTCAGCTATAATAAGCAACAGCGGTTGGATAACTTTCTAAAACTGTTAAACCGAAATTACTAATTACAACAGTCAAATGAAAGCGAGAAAACAATAAACAGAAACCTAAAATAAGCAATGGCCATTGAGCCAATTCTGCATACCTTTTGACCCAAAATAATCAATTTTAACAAGAAAACTGCTTTCAGTCACATGAAAATGAATGAACACAGCAAAATTCATTTAAAAAAAGTAAATGACCGTTTGACATGAACTTCTAAGAATTGTCATCTTATAATGCTAATATCCAAGAAGTAATGCAGGAGGAAAAGAAAAAGAAAGGAAGAGATGGATTCAGGGCTATCCTGGGCTGACCAATGGGACTATGACAATCCTGACCCTCCACCCCAGCCAGAGTCAGAGAAAGACAAGAAGAACGGGAAGAATGGAACCAAGAACAACTTTGGGAAGAAGATACTGAGCCTTAAATGGATAAAAGATTTGCGCAAGAAATCTCAGAAATAAACAAGACCATTATGATCGCTTGGATGCGTCTGTGGATCCTGTAAAGAATCCATTTTTTCATCTCATTTCTCTTTGTATGTGAACTTTCTTGCTTCTGTCACTTCAATCATTGATTCAATAATAAAGATATTCTTCACTTCCATCAGAATGTTTCAACGCTCTTGTCCTTTTCTTGTGCATCTTTCATTTCTTCTGAAGTTAAATCTTCGTATGCTTGATCAGGTTTAGTTTCACACGAGATAGAGGGCTCCTAAATCTTCAACTTTCATTTATTATTATTATTATTTTTTTAAATTTTTCTTCAAACAATAGCTGCTTAAATTATATTAGCATGCTTTATATTTGCCAATGCAAGTGTAAATATAAGTGGCAACGAGAACTCGAAAGATCATTAGTCATTATGCGTTTCTATTTCATAAACTAAATGCAGAAGCAGAACTCCATATACAATATAATAAACCAAACTTTAATAAAGAAACTCAAGACTCGACACACAGAAAAAGAAAAATTCATTACTTGAAACTGAACCTGACTCGGCTGAGCTTTATTTTTTCATATTTAAACTTATTTGAATATGCTGTTTTAGTAAAGTGAATTTAATTTGAATATTAATAAAAACTTCAATTCATTTTTAGTTAATATTAAATTTATTTTTGAATAAACTAAAGTGAGAAATTTTATAAGTGAAGTGAACTCGCGGTTTGAGATCGACTTAAAGTTAATTATCAGTACTCTTGATTAAGAGAAATTTTATTATAATTTTCATTTAAATTTTAAATATTGTATAAAAATACTTTAATCTCAACTCATTTTACAGTCTCAAGCGGCTCTCATGACATGCCATCATAAAATCATTCAACATCGATGAGACCATAATAAAGTGCTCCTGTACTTTTTTTTTTTTTTTTTTCTTAAGCTACAAGATCAAGATGTAAACCTAGCACTCCATCCAGCAGAGAATATTCAAAATATTCAGATTTTATTATTATTTTTTTATTTATTTTTATAAAGAAGTACATCTGGCGCCCATAATGGAGCCCATAAAGCTTCTGGGATGGAAGACACGTAATAAAAGCCTCATACTACTAGTGCATGTTACAAGGCACCGTGGCAAGTAAAACAGATTGTTCCCCCTACTTTAAACAAAGCAAGCTAAGAGCCAACAACAATATCACAAATGAAACAAGGAATCTACCAGCACTGGAAGTATACGCAACTCGCCAGCTAAAAGAGCTCTGGCAAAACAGTGGTTCCATCCAAAACTATGCACCTCAACAATAATGGTCTGAGTGGGGCCTGCAGCACAAGATCCGCCTCACAGCAGGAAACTAATCGCTCCATCTCCTCAGGCAATAAAGATTTTATACGCTAAGACTCACATCAAGAATAAATCACTGCTTGTTTCAATGGAGCAGCATATGATCTCATTTACAACATGCACACCAGATGAGTCACTTTCCATCATTAATGACATAAATGACATAACTCCTCTCATGGCCGATGCTGAATAAATCTGACCCCACTTCCATGCAAATTCATGTGCCAGTTCTGCACATCACAGGCAAAGGAACGCATTCTTCATCATACTTCTATTAGGCCACATGCCAAATAAAAGAAAAACCAGAACATAAGATCCATCACTGTGAGCAGTTCTTGCAGAGCTAGCGAAATGACTCGAAAATCATAGTCTTCTTGCTTTATGTTATATTTCTATTTCTGTTATTTCTTTTTTTTCCCCCTCCTTTCTTCCACAAAACAATAAATTTTTTCCACAAAACAATAAATCTGGGTAGTCAATCTGATCTGAACCCAAAAACATCTTGAAACCCACCAGTAGATTCATCCGAGACAGTCAGCATACTCAGAAGGCAAAACAAGAATCAAATGAAACTGTAATCCTAGATGGCTGCCTCACATTTTCTTCTTAGATTCTAAATAACAAATTATGCACATCTCAATGATAATATGAAACCAGAAGAAACAAACCGACATCTGTCTCTAGCCATGAAGATGGAGACTACAGCTAGATTCACCAAGAGGAGGAGACTTGGGTGCACTAATCTTGCTATCTTGCTTCTCCTGGCATTTCTGGACTTGCTTCCAACAATCTGAACAAAGCAACTCAAGGCAGAATGTTTCCACATATTCATTGTCATTAATACACCGGCCACATTGAACACACCGCAGGATACAAAGTGTGCATGCCCTGCATGCTTGAGTGGAATGTTCTTTCTGCTGACAACCCTCTGCAGGGCAATCATATACTAACCTCAGGTTCTGGCATCTTGGGCACACTTCAATATCAATAGTGCGATCATCCTCACAAGACAGATAAAAGTTTCCTCTGTGATAAAAATGTGGTTTGTGGGCATTCTGCTGCATGTGCTTATCGGTGCCCAACAAGAGCATCAGTTCTTCAAAATGCTTCTGTGTCACTCCATAGAGCCCACCAATCCTTAAATGCTTCACTCCTTGTGTACCCATAGTCTTAAATGCCTTTAAGCTAGATACAATGCCTTCAATGCTGAGTCTTGTACATCCAGGCACACTCAGCTGCATAAAGGAAGAAAAGTTATCATCTAATCAGGATCAACAAAGTAATAGAACAAACATCTACTCAACTTATTGCAATAAACATACAAACAAAAGAAGCTGGAAAAAACCCATGCCCATAATAATTGATACAACTAAAAGCTAAGGAGAATTATGCAGTGTGGAAATTAAGATAACTCAGGCTTCTTATATATCCCAATAGCTACAAAAGCACAAAGGGGTAAAACTACAAATAAAGCATGCAAGTATAAGAGTTCTTCCATTCTCAGAGAGGCAATCCATTTTACATGTTTTATGATACACATGTTATTCATCAAAAGTTGGGAAGGGAAGAATATTTGGCATTTTCTGCATAGTTTCATAACTACTGACCACATCTTGCAGTCATTTTGATCAGTAAATTTAGGGGAAAAGGAACCTTGACTATCCAAGATAACCAACTAAAGCCTCAAAACTAAAAAGTTCAGTTTGATCTCTTGCTTTCACTACATAGTTAAGAAATCAGGTGCAAGAAAGCTGTAATCCCACAGTGCATGAAACAAGCTACAAAAACTGTTATTTTGGACAAACTATTTCTCAAGATGATGGAAAATTGACCAAAAAGCACAGATGTTGCTTCCTACATCATCAGTTAACAGCAGTTATGCAGTTACTTACTGCTCTAACATCTGTAGTATCACACTCCAATCTATAACCACATTTCTCTTAAATTAAGGTTCACAGAATAATCAGTTCCAACAGTACACAGTACAAAAGTATAGATACGGAAAAATCCATGCATCAGGAAAGCAAGTCTATTCCTAGGAAGGAATCAAAATTTTACCACTGAATCATGATCATAACATGATTCACTTTTACTTTTTTCAAAAAGGAAAAAGCGACAGCATTACATGAGAGGAACAGCAAATTGCACATCTTCAGATAAGCTACAAACAATAAGATTCCGAAACCAATGCAAGAAACATCATTAAAAAAGAAAAACTCACCTTGATTAGCCTAGGGTTATTTTGAAGGACATGCTTCAACCCATCATCAGTAATCCTTGGACACTCAATCAGGCTCAGGCATTGCAAATTACCTTGAGCCACATTAGTTAATTGCAAAAGAACATCATCAGTGATCTTGTCATTCAATGGTTGATCTATGTGAATGCTCCTCCATAAAAGTGGGTCATTTCGAACAGTAGATCGCAATGATTTGCAAACCATTTCAACAACAAGAAGATCCCGCACACCAAGATAACCAAGAGCAAAAGCAAAGGCTGCATGAGGAGATCCTGCATCTCCATCAGAGCAAACACCAATACCCTCGTGAGATTCTCCAATTCTCTTATCGACAATACCAGCATCTTTATTGGCAATTAATTCATTCCCTAAGCTCAAAATGTCTTCCACAATACAAGGCAAACCAAAAGCACCATGGCCAGATGCATTCCCTACTTCCTTCTCTAGAAACCCATCACCAAGTCCAACTGCAGTCAAGCCATTATCAAACCCCATATTCTCAGGGAATGCTTGGAACCTCATTGCATTATTCCAAATAAAATTCAACCCAGCAAACAACTGATAATTCCCATCACTAGTAGCAACCTGATCCCTACCATACCCACCATAGTCCACCTCCAAATCTTCAAGCCAACCTGTAATCGCAGTAAACGTAGTGCTTATGTCCATGCCAAAGGGATCCGATGGCAAAAGATCAAGAATGTCTTTATGCACGGACTCCTGTGAGCCACACCTATCGGTCCTATCCCTCCCATAATCAAAGTAATTCTCAACCTTGTCCTGTATACCATCCACAAGGTACCCATTCGCAATCCTCATTGGTGAAACCAAATTTTCATCAGGAAGATGCCCTGGGAAAAGGGGTCGATGAGAAAAATTCAAGGCCATTCTATGTAAAAACCTAAACCCCAATTTCGTCTTAACGAAGCCAAATCCAAGCAGGAAAAAGTTATCAGAGGGAAAAGAAAGGGAATTTCTGTAAGAAAAAATAGAAAGGAAAGGGAGGGAAAACAAAAGTGGGGAAAAGAGAAGAAAAGGAGACGAGAGATCTAACAAGAAAACCCTCAATTTCGGATAGCAAACTAAAACAACGCAACCAAAAATTTCACAGAGTTTCCTGTTCAAAGAAACCTAAAATCAACTAGAATGGAATTGAAAAGGGGTACTACTGATACAACTTTTTTTAATCTATACAATTAAAAAAATAAACCAATAAACCTTTTTTTCCTTCTTTTTTTCTTAGGGTTTGGAATAAATGGATTACACCAGAACAAGAACTAAAAGAAACAAAAGATAGATCGAGTAAGAAAAAGAAACGGGCATTAGAGATAATCAAATAAAATGAAAGAAGTTATTATCACAAATTGAAAGAACAAAACCCTAATTCATTTACCCAGAAACACAACCGCAATTGACAGATAACACCAACAAAGTCTCTTGGGATCGAATCCTCGAAGAAGGAAGAAGAAGAACAAGAACTATAACAAGAAGAAGAGAAGGTTTTGCAAGAGTGGAAATTACAAGGCAAAAAGAGAAATAAAAATCTGGGTTTTTTTTTCTATTTAAAAACTTTTATTGGTTGGGGATAATTTTCTGGTGGGGAATTCGATCCAAGGAGAGGGAGTCTGTCGACCGAGTTGGAAGAGAGAGAGAGGGAGAGGCGAAAACGCGAGAAAATAGAAGCAAGAAACGAAAGGGAAGGAAATCGAGTGAGAGGGCAAAGGGCAACGGTGAATTTGTCCCCGCTTTAGAAGAGAGAGAAGCGTATCTACGACTGACACGTGTCATAGTTATGTATATATTTTTTAATAATAATAATAATAATAATTAGGGTGTTATCTTCCTTTTAACCCTTTATTGTAAAGCCTTTTGAGTTTCAGATTTGACAAGTGTCATTACTGGATTCTTTTTAGGTGTTATTATTTTGAATTAATATTTAATGTAAATATAATATTTATTTTTATACAAAATTAAATTTATAATAATAATATTTTTTAAAATATATAAATTAAAGATTATTAAAATTAATTTTCAATTAAATGTAATATATTGTAATTATAAAAACTTTAAAAAAAATTGGGAAACATTGGAAAATTGCTGAGAAAGCAATGGGGTTTGAAGATAAGGTTAAAATGAAACAGCAGCCATGATAGTAATTAAGAAGCTAATGATGATATGGTTTTGGAATCTTTTGTGGATTTTTTGAGCCAAAAGCACATTAAAAAAAGAGTGCAAATGTTGTCTTAATACTCAAGCAAACTCCTCGCGAAGGTGTTGTTAGCTTTGTTGAGCACTCCTTGTACGTCATGTCACGGCAGGCATCCTTGAGTCTCCGTCTGTCACCCTTTAACATGACTCAATGTCGTCACCTACAAACACCTTCATTATTTTCGCACCTTAATTTCATTTATAATCCCTAAATTCTTCCCCATATTAGTTTATTTTTTAAATTAATAAAATTAATCTACAAATCTTTATTATTTTTCTTTTCATATATTTTTTTACTGTGGATGTTCTTTTTATAATTTAAATTTTGACATACTTTTTCTTCTTCTTATTATTATTATTATTATTATTATTATTATTATAATAAAAGGGAATCAGACAAGTGATGATTTAAATTTAGGTGTATAAAAATAAGTGTTATTTTTTCATTTTTTTAATAAAAATGATGTAATTTATTTACATAAAAAATTTAATTAATTTTTTAAAATTTTAAAGTAATTAAAAAAAATTATTTTTCAATTAAGAAAACATAAAAATAAAATTTTAAAATTTTTTAAAAATTCTTAAACAATTTCAAAAAATATAAATATAAATTTAATTTTTACACAGTAAAATTTTTATTTTTATCTAAAAATATATATTTTTTAAATATAAAAATCAACAATTGAAAAAAATTATATAAAAATCAGTTAATTAGTTATACTAAAATAAATAAATTAAATAATAATTTTTAAAAAATATAATATTAATTAATTTATTTTATAAAAATAAAAAATTAAATAATAATTTAATTAATATTAATTAAAAAAATTTAATAAATAATTAAATTTTTTAATAAGAAATATAAAAATTAAATAATATATTTTTTATAATTTAAGAACTAAACATGAAACTAAATAGGAACTTTCCCTTCTTTGCGTGTTAACAAAAAGGAAATTGGAAGAGAAGAGAAAATGATTGAAACTCAAACCCATAGAAAAAGAACCGTACCAATCGTTCATGACTAGGTTCTCAAAAGCCTCCTTTTCAGAGCAGCTCAAATCCCCATGATGAATTTCTCCTCCGCCAAAAAGGGCGGGGTCCTCTTGAGAGTAGGATTAACATCCAATTTATAAATTATAAAAATTAAATTATATATTTTAAAAATTAAATTAAAATTAATAAAAAAAATCAAATCAAATCATATTATTTTATTTTAATTTGATTCAATTTAAATTGGTTAACTTTATTTTTAATTATTTTTTAATTTAAATTTAAATTTTAAGTCATTTAATCTAATTTTAATTTGAACCTAATAAATATTAATAAGTAAAATTAAATAATTTATATATATATAATTAAATATAATTTATAAATTTTTCATAAAAATAAATTAATCTAAAAATCAATTCAGTTAAATTTAATTTAATTTGAATATATAAAATTATTATTTGATTTAATTTAATTTAATTGATATTTTTTCTTTAAAATCAAATCAAACCGAAATAATTAAACTTTTATATAAAATTGAATCAAATCGATTGAATTTTAAAATCAAATCGATTGAACCAAATTAACTTTATTTAATTTAATTTTTTAATTTAATTTTTCAATTTAAATCGAAATTTGCTTACGCCTTCCTGGAAGCCTCCATGCTTTTTCTTTCCCCCTTTTCAATGAGGACAGTCAAAAGGAATGCGGACAAATACAAGATAACATTCTAAAGCCAAAGCCAACGCCCCAGACTTCTGTATTTTTCTAGACAACCAGATTGATATACAAGTGTACAGCGGCACTACTCGAGCATTTACCTGCACACAGGACACGCATCTTCAACACCTAATGCAGTGTAGAAGCAATCAAGGGAAACAAGTATCAATGCTCCATCACTCTGCCGCAAAACACACTTGTGCGTGACTATAATAAAATATCAAAATTCCTAATCCTTCGTCATTTCAAATTAAACCTCACACAGCAATGGTAAACCACCAAAATCTCAGCTTTAATAAAGAAGCTAAATAAATGATGACAAACAATTGGAAAATTTTTAACCAGAACCTACATGTTTTCCTCTTCTCATATCGGAAGGGGGAAGGGGGAAGGGGGAGGGTGTTTGTGTTAGAGTAGGGGTTTGTGCTAAGGCGATGGTCTCCCGGTCAATTCCTTGACTTCTTTCTAGATGATTTGGATGAAGGCTTTGATTGTTCTGCAGCTGCCTTCGAAGTAGTAGCTTGGCTTGATTTTGAATTTGAGGAGCTGGAATTGGCAGCACTAGCACCAGCTTCATGCTTTTCTTTAACTACAGCACCCTGAGATCCTCTCACCTGAGCTGCTCTCTTATCTTTTCTCTTGGGCCTGTAGCTTGATCTCTCTCTCTTGGGGAGCCACCTTTCTGGATCTGGAGGAGGACCTGGATTTGCAGGGTCAAACCCTTTAGGATACCTTGGCTTTCTCTTTCTCTTTTTCTTCGGTTTCTCTTTCTTGCCCTCCTCTTGTGCTTCAGCAACTGACACATGAGAACCTTCAACATGCTTTGCCCCAGAAGTCTTCTCCAAACTATCTATATCGATCCCTTTCAGACCTGGTAAAGGTTTCAGCTGCTTCTCATAAGCTTCGGCCTTGTCAACATTCACACGAGCAACTGTACTTACCAACCCAGCTAATGCTTCTATGCTCCCATGGCTTTTAACAAGCTGCTCATATAGGTGGGCAGCATCTTCCTCCCGCCCATGCCTGATCTTGAAGGAAGCAGCTTCTTGCATTATAACATTGAGCTTGTTGTCCTCAGTCATAGCATTTGACCACCATTTGATTGCAGAGTCAAGGATGGCAGATGCACCATCAATATCTCCAGCCCGCTCTTTAAGAGCCATGATGGTGGCAACAGTGGCAGGCATGTGCTGAATATCAGGTATCTTAGCCAGGGAGTCGGCTGCAATTTGAGGATGGCCCGCAGCAGCAGCAATTTGTGCCCTTGCAAGAAGAACAACCTTGGATTTATCAGGGAACTTTTCAGCAAACTGCCCCAGTATTTCTTCAGCTCTACTAGCCTTATTCTCTCTAACTAAGACTGCAGATTGAAGAAGTACAGGCACTACACTGTCAGCAAACATGTCTGTCAGAGCAGCAACAATTTCTCGTGCCTGTTAAACATTGGCAAAAATAGACGCCATTAACAAAGCTGAGAATTCCCCAGATAACTTATTCTTCATAATTTTAAAGAGTACAACTCACAAACTGAGAAATGCAAAAGGACAAATAGAAGACCTGATCCATCTTATTTGCATGGAGAAGTAAAAGCACCCGGTTTGCATATATTGTCTCCCTTTGTTTTGTAGAAAGCTTTTCAAGTCCACGAGCAAGCTGGAAACCCTGTGCATCTTTTTCTTTGAGCCGATCAAGTTTCCTCAGGTTATCAGAAACATCTCTTGTTCCTTTCAGAGCAACAAAGTTGTTAATGGCCACAGCAAAAGATGATTCGTCTGCCGGATTTCGGTTAATAATATCTGTGTAAGCTTCCATTGCCTCTTGAGCTCGTCCTAAGAGCTGATGAAATAAGCTATGAACATTATTGGCTATTTAAAAAATGCCTAAACAGAAACAGATTTAATGGGAAATTTTTGCTTTACATCATTATACCTGCTGAACATATGCCAATTGGACAGCTATAGGAGCCAATTCAATTTCTATATCATCCTCAGCCAAGTTTTCATCCATCAATGTTTCCTGACCAATTCTGACAGAAATATGAAAAGATATGGAGCTTGTTAGTCCATCGTATTAGCATCATTGGAGAAATTTATGGCTCAAAGAATAATTCATACTGACTTAGAAGTTTCAAATAAGAGAAGAGGTGCGCAGACAGAGCTGACATTTCACATTGTCACAAAATGATCAAAGAAATTGCACCCACAGAAGAAAAAAAAAATAGCAATAGAACTTAAGAATAGCTTATGCATGTCTCACATGATGAATAATTTATTTCTCATATTCAAGAAAGCTTTCTTAGCACTAATTAATGCACAAGAAAGGAAAAACTTGCAAAGCAAACATTAAGTATTCATGTGATCATTTTCAGCGCCATTCAATAAATAGAGAGCAAGTTTTCACTACAAACAATTCCTCACACAAAGTAGAACTAGTGCATCACCTTCGGGCTGTCAACAAAAGTTGTTCTGCTTCCGTGCACTTATTCCTTTCAATCAAAGAACAAGCAGTGTTGTATGCCAACTCAAAGCTGCTAGATGCTTTAATCCGATTAGCGTCCATTATTCCTTGCACTTCAGAAGCTCTCCCACCCAAAACCAAAGCCGCAACAAGGTTTATTTCCAAGGAATCAATCTTGGACTTTTGAAGCTTCTGATAGACATCAACACACGCACCCATTTTCCCCAGACGAAAGAGAATCTGTGATTCTAACAGCATGATTTCAGAATTTCTCTCTTGGCCTTTCAAAGACTCCAAAGCTTCATCCAACTTATTCTGTCTGTATAAACAGTATGCCTATTCAGAGGAAAACACAAGCCATTTAGTTCCAATTCCAATTAATACACTTTTGAGAACCAGTGGGAGAATTTTAGCAAAATAGCCTTCTGGTTTCCCATCTAGCAAGCACGAAGCCTAAATTCACAGCAAGGGAAACTAAGAAAGTAACCTAGCAAGCAGATAATGAAATGAAAATACAAAAAGATATGAACATTACAAGTACCTAAATAGAAGCAAACCACGAAAAATAAAAGAAACCGTACACTTAAAATACCAAAAAAAGTCCAAAACAAATGATTTTTTCTTTCTTCATTTTACATCTTACCATGACCAAAAAGCCAATGCATATAAAGCAACTAAAAAACTTCTCAAATGCAGCCACAAATTTCCCTTCTCCATAATTTAATAAAATCCTTCAGAAGATTATATAAAGCAATGCACGACAGTAACCAGAAAAACAAACAAACTACATTTTAATTCCAAAAGATTAAGAAGGATAATAAGAGAGAAAGGCACAATTTCGCCTACCTTGAAGAAACTGAAGTCAACAGCAA
The DNA here is from genome assembly GCF_030052815.1 of Hevea brasiliensis. Taxonomy (NCBI): domain Eukaryota; kingdom Viridiplantae; phylum Streptophyta; class Magnoliopsida; order Malpighiales; family Euphorbiaceae; genus Hevea; species Hevea brasiliensis. The sequence continues at coordinate 2,982,049 of NC_079502.1, forward strand.
CTGTCTGAGCTGACTGAATAGTTGAAAGAGCATCCTCAATGCGGTCGGCCTTAATCAAAGCCACGACCTTGCATCGAAGCGCATCCTCATCGGCGGGAGCAACTCCGAGAACTGCAAAATAACAAATTCAATATTGAAAAACCAAAACAAGTATCCTAACAGTTGAATTTTAAGGGATTATAGAAATATGATAATTGGACCTTGATCTGCGACTTTGACGGCTTGCTCGTAATCGGATCGCTGGATGTGCTTGTTGAGAGTACTGAAGAGATCTTCGATGGCGGGCGGAGGCTGCCACGGCGACGTAGAGGGTTTCCCTTTGTCTTTGGGCTTAGGAGGCATGGTGATTTTCTCGGAAACCAAACAGAGAAGAGGAAAGAGAAAATGCAAGTGCTAGATGAATAGATGGGAGATTGGAGGTTCGGCGTTGTGTTTCCTGCTTATTGCTTCTCCCTTGCCTCGAGTTTCAAGGGAGAAGCTTTGCGTTTCCTGGGCCTTAATTGGGCCAACTATCGAGTTTCTAGACTTGTATGGGCCGCATTAAAGGGTCCGATGAATTTATGGGTATGCAATAACACAATATTTCAATTTCAAACCGTAACACAAAATTTTTAATCTTTAATTTAACTAATAAAAAAAGTTTTGTGATATTTGATAGCTAATTTCTTAAACACTTATCATATCAAAATTTATATTTTTTTTATATTAATCTAACTCTAATTTTAAAAAAAAATTATTTTATTTTCTATCTTAAATCACGATAAATAAAATTATATATATTAACATTTTAATAAAGTAAAATCTACTTACTTAAAACTATTGGTATATAAAAATATAATTTTTTAATTTAATAAATACTATATTAAAATAAATAATTTAAAAATTAACTATTAAAATTCGTAAGGAAATTTTATATTACTTAAATTAAATATCAAGATTTTGTGTTACAAATTAAAATTTAAATATCTTACTATTATATACCCTTAAATTAAGATACTATCTATATAATTTACCTATTTATCATAATTTTAGGTAATTTGTACTGTAATTAATTAATTAATATAAAAAAAGAGCCAAATTATTTCATCCCAAATTATTTATATATGGAATAATGATTTGATTAACAAAGTAGAAAGTTAAGGATTAATTAATGTGATTTTAAAAATAAAAGTAGTAATTAGTTAGGGAGCATTTAATTAAGCTACTTATTTTTAACTCTTAATTAAATATATTTTAAATTTATAAATTAATTTAAAGAATAAATAAGTGTTTAATAAAATTATTTAAAAATATAGTTTGTAGTAGAAGTGTTTGCTTATAAATGTTTAAAAAGAAATTAATGTGTCGAAATAATAAAAAAGGTATGTGGAAATTTTAAGTTGTTAAAATGAGGATAGTTTTAATATTTTTAAATTTTATTAGCCTTCATTTATTTTATGAAAAATAAATTTTTAAAAAATATTTTTTATATTTTGTAGTACATAGAAAAATGAGTCTATAGAAAATAATTTTCTGTTTAAAGAAAAAATTAAGTCTTTTTTTTTATTTTTTTTAGATTTTAATAATCTTATTAAAATTTAAAAATATTTACACATATATTATATAAACTATATTATGAGTTTAATATCACAATTAAATAATAAAAATATTTTTCACATATAAATTATTTTTCATAAAATAAACGAAATATAAGATAATATAATTTTTAACCTAGAGAATATTTTTAAAATAATTAGAGGAAAAATATTCAATTTTGCCCTTATATTTATATTTATCAATGAAGTTTAATTTAATAAATTTTTAATTTTTTTCTCTAAATTAATAATTCTAAAAATTAAATTTTATGGACTAAATTTTTTTATTTAAATAAAAAAATTAAGAATATCAATTTCTTGTTTTTGGCTACATTTATTGATTTGTCAATTTCTTGTTTTTGGCTACATTTATTGATTTAATCCAACAATCAACAATCAAGAAGTTAATTTTTTTTATTATTTTTAAACTTAAATTGAAATTTTTATATTAATTTGAATAAAAAAATAAAAAATAAGTTAAATTAAAATTTTTAAATAAATAAATATAAAAATAAAATTAAGCTTTTAGTCAATAATTAGATAATGTTTTACTGTTTTTAACTTATATGTTATATTATTATATTTATGATTTTTTATTTATAAATATGTTAACCAAAATACACTATTTTAATATTTTCAAATTTTACTCATTTAAGAGTAATTTACTTATTTTTGTTTGGAAGATTTGAATTTCCAGTACCTTAACGTTTTTGACTGAGCTCTCAAAGTTTATTAGCTGATGTAAAGTAGACGAAGTAGGATTGACTGAAGAATAACACGAGAGAGGAAAACAATAATATAAAAAGAAAAAGGAAAAAACCTCGCAACTTTTCCAGTCAACAAACAACAACGAGAAAAATAACAACGAATTTGAATTCTGACTCTGTAAGCATCTGCTCATCTTGAACAATGCTTTCTTATTTTACCTTATAATCTTCTTTCTCATCATGGGTTTCTACTTTTCTCTTCCCTACAGCTTTCTGTTCACTTGCATATGTTTTTAATTCAGGTAAGCTGATGATTGTTGCATTTAATTCAGGTAAGCTGATAGATAAGGGAATGTGGTGAATGAGTTTTATTTTCAAGTTGAAATTTCATTTGGAAAGTTTCTTGCTGATCTCGTGCTTAGGAAGACTTTAAACTTTTTGGTTTTTCCATTTCAGTCCCAAAAAGTTTGGATTTTGATATTGGGTTGGTGAGAGGAGAGTGGGAAAGCATAAAGTAGTTCTGTTTTTGGTTTGACTCTGATTGGAGAAATCAGGGAGTGCCTTGATGTGTGGGTCGAGAGGTGAGTTTGCTTTTGGTTTTGTGGATGAGAATGAGAGTTTCCGCCCCCCCTTCGTTTGCTTTGTTCTGGGAAATGCAGACATTGAATGAGCTTTCTGGTTGGGTTGAAAACATCAATTAGATTTGTGCTAGCACTTTCTTCAAGTGTGCTTATGATTATGGCAGATTTGGAATTTGGTATTATTTGAAAGATTCTGATAGTATTGGACTGAACAGTGAAATTTTTGGATTCGTTTTTGTGGCTCTTTCAGGAGTAGTATTTGTTTGTTTATGTAAATTATGTTAAAACAGATACTTAGTAAGCTTCCGCGAAAGTCATTTAAATCGACTCAAAATCGTGATCATGGTGGAAATCTTGCCATCAATTCAAACAACTCCACTGGCTCAAGAAGCAGTGATTTTGGGGAGAAGTCATCAAAGTTGAATGTCACATCTGTAACAGCAAATAATTCTGCTTCAGACACAGGACAAAACCATGGTAACAATGATCAGCGAGGTGTGACTTCAAAGCTGAATGATAATCTGGGGTTTTCTTCATATGAAGGATTGCCTGAACTCAGGGATGTTCCAAATTCTGAGAAGCAGAACTTGTTTATAAAAAAGCTCAACCTTTGTTGTATTGTATTTGACTTCAATGACCCAACAAAGAACCTCAAAGAAAAGGAGATCAAGCGACAGACGTTGTTAGAGCTGGTAGATTATGTGACTTCTGTGAATGGAAAATTCACAGAAACTGTTATTCAAGAAGTTCTGAAAATGGTTTCTGCAAATTTATTTAGGATGTTCACTCCTCAACCACGTGAGAATAAAGTTGTAGATGGTGTTGATTTGGAGGAGGAGGAGCCTTCTATGGATCTTGCATGGCCGCACCTGCAGCTTGTGTATGAGGTTTTCTTGAGGTTTGTTGTATCATCTGAGACAGATGTAAAACTGGCTAAAAGATGCATTGATCAATTCTTCATTCTCAAGTTTCTGGATTTATTTGATTCTGAAGATCCCAGGGAAAGGGAGTACTTGAAAACAATTCTCCATCGCATCTATGGCAAATTTATGGTGCATCGACCATTTATCAGGAAAGCTATCAATAACATTTTCTATCAATTTATTTTTGAGACTGAGAAGCATAATGGGATGGCTGAACTTTTAGAGATTTTGGGTAGCATTATTAATGGGTTTGCTCTGCCTCTGAAAGAGGAACACAAAATGTTCCTTATTCATGTTTTAATTCCTCTTCACAAGCCAAGATGCTTGGCAATGTACCATCAGCCATTGTCATACTGCATTATGCAGTTTGTGGAGAAAGACTACAACCTTTCTGATGCAATAATAAGGGGTTTGCTAAAGTACTGGCCTCTAACTAATAGCTCAAAGGAAGTCATGTTCCTGAATGAGCTGGAGGAAGTTTTGGAAGCAACCCGGCCAGCAGAATTTCAGCGTTGTATGGTGCCCCTCTTTCTGCAAATCGCTCGGTGTTTGAACAGTTCCCACTTTCAGGTAACATGTTTCTAAATGTTTGGTTAAGTTTTGCTTTACTTTTTGTGCTAAACACACACCTCTGCCTCAACATGTTTCAAATTATTTATTTGTGTGCAAAGTCAACTTTTGTAAACCATGCTTAAGCTTTAAAGTTATGTTATTCAATATTGCTCTTATCAATCGAACTGTGAAGAGATATCCTGGAAAAGAAAAAAAGAAAAGAAAACGGAATAATTCTGAAAGCTGTTACTACTGCTTTTCTCCCCCTCATTTTTGGACTAGTATGTCTGGAATAGTGGAAAATGGGTTAGGATTAACAACTATTAATCCAAATCGTCCTCTCTTATATTCTGTTGGTTTCTATGTTGCGATCCCATCTGTTGTAACTCATCTTTCAACATATTTATGTCTATGCAGATGATTTGGGGATCATGTATAATTCAAATCATGTAAACTATTATAGCCAAATCTCAACATCTCTGGATTTGCTAGTCGTTTTTGCTTTTGGTATGCCTTCTTTAGGTGTTCCCATTTTAACATTAGCATTTTTAGTGGAAATTAGATTGGTGTTCAACTTTTTGTTAGTTTAGCTTGAGTCAGTCCCAGCTAGGACATTCAGAATTTAACCGTTACCCAAACATGGTCCTGTTTGATAGGAGACAGTTATAATATTTAATATAATCGGCGATTGCATAACACAACCATTTAGTAGCATTGTGATAGAACTGGGCTCTTGAATTCTACCTTCAGCAATTTTTTTTAAATATATTTATTAAAATAAATTTAAAGTTACTCTTGCACTGAATTGGACACTAATGGAAGTATCCAAGCCTGCCCTCTAAAGTCTGAGCTTATAAAGGCCTCAGGCCAGTTGCATCAAATACAAAATTCCTTTACCAAGCTCCATCAAGTTGAGTGGGTCCCCAGACAAGTGACCAGGTCTAGTGGGATTTCATGTTTGTTGAGTCTACTAATGGAACAGCATGAAGTTGTCTTTTGTTTCCATCAGAAAATAGCATAGAGGATGGCAACTAGAGATCGGTATTCGACCAAGAAATTACATATGATCAATTTATGGTGTCATTAAGTAAACTGGTAATTGATAGCTTGATTATCACCTATGAGGTTTAAATTAGGTCTATGAGAAAGTAACAAATTGTATTATGATAGTTCAAGGATGAATCTGTTAATGTAATGAGCTTGGGTTTAATTGATTGAGAAGGCATGTTACATGATCAAGCTAGGTGTTTTGTTGATATTGATTCCACTGGACCAAATTTAAAGCAGATAACATTGGTTCATGAGTTGTTGAAGGGTTATATCATGACAATTACTGCCTGTAATTTGGTGCTCTCTGGACATCTCTAGTTTATATAGGAGCTGCCGATGGCATGGACCGTATATTAGATAGTAGGAGTACAGTGATATTGTCTCTTCTTTCATTTGTGTGTGTGTGTGTGTGTGTGTGAATATTGCTGTTGTAGCCTCATGAAAATAGTTGGACCATCACATTCTACCAGTAACAAGAGTCCTATGATATTGTTTAGATTAAATTATATGGGCTAGTAGAAGAGAAAGAGAATGAATCATGCAAGATGGGTGAGGAAAGATGATCAACTCCTTCCCAATCCTCCACTGAAAAAAGTGTCTCTTTGTTTTATGGATTCACGGTGGGCATTCCAAAGTATCTCTGGAAAAATCAAGCTTTATATATATACACATACAAACCGTTTTTCGTTTGTCTATCTGTGTGAACGAGGGGGAGATAATCTCTTTGTTTTGTCTGTATTTTGGTGGCTTTGGAAATCAAAATGGAAAGCAAATCCTGGAATAGGATTGCATTATGTAGTTTGGTATACACAAAATCAACATTTCTTTTAAATTACACTCAAATCATTTGCTTTAGGTGAAAATGAAACATAAGTTTGAATGGGAATCTAGGAATGAAATGTTTGGATGACATTAACTTCCATTTATTTTCCATTTCCAAAGTGAACCAAATGGACTCTTCTTGCTCTTTATACTTGCATTATCTTCAATTTTCACATTGGACAAAAAGGGTAAATGAAATGTGGCAAAAATTTTTGAGATAGATACCATTCAGATGGAACTGAGATTTGTCTGATCAAAGGTGTGGCGGAATGAAGGCTTATGTTTCTTCAGGGAATTTCTTCTTGGAAATGAAAAGATTCCTTATTATACTTGATCTTTTCTTTTCTTTTTGCCGTTGTGTTGACTTGGTGAGATGATAGCTCCCATGCTTAAGCTTCTCAATGTATAAATCACATATTTAATTAATGCTTGCTATTTCAGGTGGCAGAGAGAGCATTGTTCTTGTGGAACAATGATGCCATTGAGAGCTTGATTATACAAAACCGTAAGGTTATACTGCCCATTATCTTCCCTGCTCTGGAGAAAAATACTAGAAACCACTGGAATCAAGCTGTCCGTAGCTTGACCTTAAATGTCCGCAAGATCTTTTACGATCTTGAACCGGAGCTATCCAATGAATGCTTACTTAATTTTGAAGAAGCAGAAAGGAAGGAAGATGAAAATAAAGCAAGATGTGAAGCTACATGGAAACGCTTAGAAGAGCTTGCTTCTCAGAAAACTTAAAGGAACAAAGCATGCTAATTCCTGGCATATCAGCCCCTCACTCCTCTTCAGGTTCGCAAAAGTAGAAATTTTTATTGGCATTACTATGGACAGTCAATTTTTTATTAAGACCAGATTCATTACACTGATAAGAAGTAGTCAAGTGTTTGCGGGCTGTTAAATTTTCTCTTCTTACAGTATGTTTGATCCTTGCCAATTACCAAAGCCTATAAGCATTTTGTAAATTGATCCTTGTGTTATAATTCTAATGGAGGGCTGATGAAATATAAGACTCTTTATTAGAAAGCTGAACGAGAGGCAAATGATTTCGGTAAATTTAAATTATTATTTAAAAAGAAATCTGAACCAGAAACTCAAAATGCCTGTAGACATTCATTTAATGTTCTTGAATGCTCATTATTTTTCTCTTTCTTGCACAAGAGAATCTGTAAAGAGAATGGAAAAAGTGAAAAAAGTATACAGAGTCGGATTCTAACTTGAGAACGGAGATCTCAAGCTTTTACTGCTAGGATGTCTCCCTGGGGATTGACTTTCCCAGGGATTAATATTTAAGAATACTACTCCTGGTTAAGGAATTTACATATGGTTATCTAACTACATTCCAGTAGACCAGTACTTCTTATATGTTTTGGGTTCATTTGATTCTGACTGAAGCTCGAATTTCAGACCTCATGGCCTCCAATATCAATGGCCTTTACCACTGAGCTAAAACTCAGTGATACTGTGAGTTGTTCGCCTAAAAAAATTTGCTCAAATGATTTTCTAATAGAATTTATTCGTTTTGGCTGAAAGATGGCATATTTATGTGATTTAATAATTTTTCCTCATAAAGAAAGAATGACGGTTCCCACGGTTAAGCTACAATGGTTGGGAGTGGAGTATGATGAGTGTAATACAGGAACACCCTGGCCTCCAATCCATCAAGAAATGGCCGTACATGGAATGATATGCCTATTTTCCATACAGAGAGTCCCCACTCCCAACTGCTTCGCTACGCCCACCACCTAACGTGCTCTGGTTGCGGCAACAGTATCTCAACCACAACACAATTTCACAAAATTTTTATCCTCTTTGATTTTATTTATTTATTTATTTATTTTTTAAATTATTGGAATAGGGATTAAGCTTAAAAATCATGACTTTTTTTAGCCAAATAGACCAAATAATGTTTTAACATTGTTAATTATATTGACATAACAATTTAATTATAATAAAATTATTTTTTTTTAAAAATATTTTGTCATATAAATAATATGAACATAAATATATAGCATTCATGTAAAAAAATAAGAAATAAATATTTAAATGTAATTTATCATTAATCATATAAAAAATAGAAAATAAATATTTAGTATAATTATTGTGTGTATGATACATTAAATTCTATTTATAATGTAGATAATAATTTCTCATTTTAATGTCTAAATAAATTTTTGAAGATGATTTGTGATATGCTGAATGGGGTTGGGAGATAAAACACTAAGGCTTTGTTTAGGAATATATCAAATTGATTTCCTCTTAAAAGAAAATTTAATCAATTCTAACACTCTCTCTTGATATATATATATATAGGAATATAATTAAATATAAATATTAAATTTTCATTATACTTTCCCTTAAATTGGAGATAAAATCTCATCCATTCTTACAAGTTTAATTATTTTGAAATTTTAATAATTAAAATATATAAAATTAACTTTAAATCAATTGTTAATAAACTCTAATTGATATATTTAAAGAAAGTATTTTTTTTTCTTAACAGTAATGTTAAACACAACACTATATTTTAGAGTTTTTATTGAATTTAAAAAGAAAATGATAGTGTTTAATTCATGAGACAGAAAAAGAAAAAAAAAAGATTAAACAATTTTTTATATATGTTTAAAATTTTAAGAGACAATAAAAGATTTTATTGTAAATATTTTCTTAAAATAGTAATTTATAATTTTTTATACATAAAATTAACTTGTTATATATCACCTTTATTACAATAAAAAATATAAATAATTATTGGAATGTATCATCAATGGCTTATTTTTGTAGTTTCCATCTCATTACTCTAATTGCTGGTAATAATAAATTGTTGAAAAATAGAGAAAACTTCAACTACATGTTGCAGTTAATTACATATGCAGTAAAGTTAATTAAAAATTAAAAAAAAAATCAAATAAAAAAAAGAAAATATTAGTTGGTAATGCAAAATTTTTCTTTATTTTCAATAAATTGCCATATATATATATATATATATATATATATATATATATGAATGAAAACTAAGGACTAGAAAATGATAAACAAAAAATTGATATTTGTTTTCACCATTAATTAAAATTTGATATTTTAAAAAATAATATCTTTTCAAAAAAAATTATTTTAACTTATTTTTTTAAATATAAAATTAAATATTAATATTAGATAATACTTAATAATTTTATATTCACTAAATTTGAAATTTCATAATTTTTTTTCTTAATTATAAATTTATTTATTAATTTTATATAATGCTTAACTTAATAACTTTTTAAAAATTTTTTAAAATTTTATTTTAATTTATTTTTTTAATTATAAATTTAATTTTTATCATGTATATTATATGATTAAGAATTGAAAATTGATATATTAAGAACCTATTTCAAAATATTAAATTTATATTACAACTATTGAAAATAATTTATCAAATAAGTTAGTAAATTATATTTTTTATTTTAGAGATATTCATTATTTAATTATATTTTTTTATTTAATACATTCACATTATTTATTTTTCAAGTATGTTAAAATATTTTTTATTAATTATATTTTGAGTTAATAATTATAATTTTATTTTTTAAGAATCTTCATCTACAGAATTTTTCTTATTTTTATTTTAAAATTGATTAAATATTTTGATTTATATTAAATACTATTAAATTAATATGTATTAGTATATAAATTAATATAATAATTAAATTTTATTAAAATAATAATTTAATTAATTAAATTTTATTTAATTTATATAGAATAAAATTTAAAAAGACTAGTTACCTGAATTTTCAATGATGATTGTCCCTTGTGGGTTAAGATTAAATCACTGTCCAATATGGCAAAATTGTAGAGTTGATCAATTTGATAATGGTGGATGAAACACATACCTAATCGAAATAAGCTTTGTTAAATTATTACCTCCAATTTATTTTAAAAAGCAATAATCTTTGTTTCTACGAAATTTCCCATTTGATTCTTTCTTTTTTATTCTTTTTGAAAATTTTTTTTCCTTTAATCTTCTCATGGGTTCCATTTGGATTTACGGACTGAGTGTGAAGTGTTAAAGGGGGCTGCTTTGGCCAACTCTGCTCTCTCTCTTTCTCTCTCACACTGTTCCAAAGTAATTGAGATAAAGGGAAAGAAAAGAAAAGTTGAAGACTTTCTTCTCTGCTTCTCTTTCAAGTCTCTTGTAAGTATCAAACATTCTTGTTTTTCTTCTAATGTAATTTGGGTTTGCTTCTTTTTAATTGTTTCCTTTCGTTTTTACTGTTTTTTTTTTTTCTAATTCACTTTTTCTCCAACCACTTTCCTGTAATTTTGGTGTTAGATTTTTGTCTAATAATGCTCTTTGTTGTTTTTGATCGAACCCAGATCCTATCCCTGTCTGATTCAACTGTGTCGGCTGCTGTTTTTGGTATCCAGGACAATAAAGAAGTATTCTGCTGTGTGTGATTTATATGGGAAGTTTTTTATTGTTATTGTTTCAGTTTTTGCATCTGGCCTGATCTTTAAGTCAAAGGGTCTCGATTCATGTTCTTGGATTTTGTAAAGAGCTTCTTCCCAATTTTCCAGATGATGATATGTCGAAACAAGAAGCTTTTTTCGATTCTTTAACTAATATGCTTCTGGATTTTGCTTAGTTTGTGTTAGGAAGTGGGTTTCTGTAGAGGTGGGTTTGCTTTTCTGAAGTTTGATATGGATTTTTTGCACCTGCTTGCTGTTCTCTGATCGTGAAGTTTTGTTTCTGTCCTTTTAATGGACTAAAACCTGCTTCAGAGGAGTCTCTGATCACAGCTGGGTTTTGTAGGAACTTGTATATAACTTTTGAGTTATGATCAAGCAAATACTTGGTAGGCTTCCACGGAAGCCATCTAAATCTTCTGAGAATCGTGAATTTAGTGGTCAATCTGCACCTTCTTCGAACACTTCTACTGGTTCTAAAAGCAGTAATCTTGTGAGCAATAAGCCTTCCACTTTGAACAATTCGTCTACTCTGGTCTCTGATTCTGCTTCTCATTTAGGTTATGGTCATGGAACTAAGCCTACCCAGTCTGTGAATCAAAAACTGAATGACAATTCAGTAGTTGCTCCTTATGAGGCATTGCCAGGATTTAAGGATGTCCCCAATTCTGAGAAGCAAAATTTGTTTATTGGAAAGCTGAACTTGTGTTGTGTGGTGTTCGACTTCAGTGATCCAACTAAGAATTTGAAAGAAAAGGACATCAAACGCCAGACATTGGTGGAGCTTGTGGATTATATTGCTTCTGCAAATGGGAAGTTTACAGAAACTGTCGTGCAAGAAGTTATAAAGATGGTGTCTATGAATTTATTTAGGTCGCTTACTCCACAACCACGTGAGAATAAGGTTTTAGAAGCCTTTGATTTGGAAGAGGAGGAACCCTTGATTGACCCTGCATGGCCTCACTTGCAAATTGTGTATGAATTCTTTATGAGATTTGTTGCCTCCCCTGAGACAGATGCAAAGTTGGCCAAGAGGTACATTGATCATTCTCTTGTTCTCAAGTTGTTAGATCTCTTTGATTCTGAGGATCCAAGGGAGAGGGAGTACCTGAAGACAATTCTACATCGTATCTATGGAAAGTTTATGGTTCATCGCCCATTTATAAGGAAGGCTATTAACAACATCTTCTTCCGTTTTATTTTTGAGACGGAGAAACATAATGGAATTGCAGAGCTTTTAGAGGTTTTAGGAAGTATAATCAATGGATTTGCTCTGCCGCTAAAAGAAGAACATAAATTGTTCCTTGTTCGGGCACTAATCCCCCTTCACAAGCCAAGGTGCTTACCTATGTACCATCAGCAGTTATCATACTGCATTACACAGTTTGTGGAAAAAGACTGCAAACTTGTAGATACTGTTATAAGGGCTTTATTGAAGTATTGGCCTATCACTAATAGTTCAAAGGAGGTAATGTTCCTAAGTGAGCTGGAGGAAGTCTTAGAAGCAACCCAGCCAGCAGAATTTCAAAGATGTGTTGTTCCCCTGTTCCGACAGATAGCTCGTTGCTTGAGCAGTTCACACTTCCAGGTAATAAACCATTAAAATCTAATAATTGCCTGCCTCCTTCCACTTGGTATGGAATAAACATTTTACATTGAAGAATGCATCAAAATGTTGTCTGTTGACAATTACTTTGCTGTTTTTCTCCCCCACACACACACACACAAAATATTTGCAGTTTTATTTTGAACATAGGCTTCAAAGTGGCTTCACCTTTTCAGTTAAGCTTGAAAAGCTTGATATGCTGCAGTTATATGTGTTATGCTTTAGCTTTAAATGCATGCTTTTTGCTCTGATCTCTTTTATTACTTATTAGTCATTTCCTTTTCCATTTGATAGAGCTATTGCAAAATTGTTTAAATTATCGTGCTTATCCTATAACATCCATGTGACAATTTTATGCTGTTATAATTAGGTTATCATGTGAATTTAGGCATATGCATTCTTTTGGTTAAAATCATATTCTTTTTTCTTCTTTGATTGATTTTATGGATAAATTAAGTTCATATGCCTTGTACTTTCGAGCTCGATAACTTTTTAATTATAGAGTAAAAGTATTTGATTATGTGTAAACACATTTTCATTTTCGTCTTGACAAGGTAGAGCATTTTAGAGCTGGTACTGCATATGAAACAATGGGGTAATGTTTTTATAACAGTTACCATTGTAGAAAGAGATGATTCTCATTGATTTCAATTAATCTGTACATGGGTATATATATACAATTGATTCCTATAATTGTGTTCTACTAATTAGGAAGAAATCCTAAATAAGAAATCCTAAATAGGAATACAGAATACAAAATATACAGAGAAATAATATAGTGATTGACTTTCCATAACATAGTGATTGACTCTCCCCTCAAGTTGGAGCATAGATGTTAATCATGCCCAACTTGTTACAAATGTAGTCAATCCTAGCTCCATTGAGCTTTTGTGAAAATATCTCCTAAGCGCTCTCCGCTTTGATGTGTCTGTTGAGATGATCTTGTTGAATCTTTTCACGAATAAAGTGACAATCAATCTCAATATGTTTGGTCCGCTCATGAAACACCGGATTAGAAGCAATATGAAGAGCGACTTGATTATCACACCACAATTTCGCAGTGTGGAGGTCTTAAAACCTGTCTCATCTAGTAATTGAAGTATCCACATTACCTCACATACTGATTGTGCCATGGCTCTGTATTCGGATTCAGCACTAGATCGAGAAACTACACTCTGCTTCTTGCTTCTCCAAGACACCAAATTTCCTCCAATAAAAACGCAATATCCAGTAGTTGATCTCCTGTCAACCTTAGATCCAGCCCAGTCGGCATCTGAAAAACATTCAACATTCAAATGCCCATGATTATCATATAGCAAACCTCTTCCTGGAGCGCCCTTCAGATAACACAAGATTTGTTCCAAGGCTTCCCAATGAGCAACAGTTGGGGAAGACATAAATCGATTTACCACACTAACGGCATAAGCAATGTCAGGACGAGTGACTGTAAGGTAGTTCAATTTTCCTACCAATCTCCTGTATCTCTCTGGATCTTCAAACAGCTCACTATCTCCTGCTAACAATTGTAAAGTTGGAGTCATTGGTGCGCTACAAGGCTTAGCACCTAATTTTCCTGTCTCTGTCAATAGATCGAGGACATATTTTCTTTGAGACAAGAAAATACCCTTCTTACTTCTCATAACTTCGATACCAAAGAAATACTTTAACAATCTCAAGTCTTTGGTCTGAAACTGAGTTTGAAGGAAGGTTTTAAGAGATGAAATACCTGCAAAGTCACTCTCAGTGATGACAATGTCATCCACATAGACTACCAAGAGAATTAGACCAGCCTCAGATTGCCTATAAAATACTGAGTGATCACACTTACTCTTTTGCATACCAAATTCCTGTACTGCTTCACTGAATCTCCCAAACCATGCCCTAGGACTTTGTTTCAAGCCATAAAGAGACTTCCGAAGCCTACAAACTTTACCCAACTCCCCCTGAGCAACAAACCTAGGTGGTTGCTCCATATACACCTCCTCCTGAAGATCACCATGAAGAAAAGCATTCTTGATATCCAATTGATGCAGGGGCCAATCATATGTAGCTGCTAAAGAGATAAACAAGCGAATAGAAGTAAGTTTAGCTACAGGAGAAAAAGTATCAGAGTAATCAACCCCATATGTCTGAGCATATCCTTTTGTTACAAGGCGTGCTTTTAACCTAGCCACAGAATCATCAGGATTTACCTTTACTGTATATACCCATTTGCAACCAATAGCTTTCTTACCAGTGGGCAAAGGCAATAGTTCCCATGTACCATTAGCATCTAAAGCCTCCATTTCCTCTTTCATAGCATCACACCAGCTAGGATGAGACAGTGCCTCATCAACAGTATTAGGGATACGAACAGAGTCTAAAGAAGTAACAAAACACCGAGAACAAGAAGACAATTGATTATAAGAAACAAAAGAAGAGATAGGGTAAGTACATGAACGTTTACCTTTACGAAGAGCAATGGGTAAGTCTAGATCAGAATCATGATCAGTATGAGGTACAGGATCTCCCAACAAAGTAGCTGGTGGAGGATCTGAGTCAGGAATCTCCAATTTCCTGGAATAAACATGAACAACGGGAGGTCGAGTAGGTCTAGAGACAGAAGGAACAGGCTGTGGGAGGGACTAGACATTGGTTGGACAGTATATATTAAGAGATCATCCTCCTTCCCCTGACTTTCATACACAGATGATGGAGGAAAAAATGGAGTGGACTCAAAAAATGTGACATCTGCAGAAACAAGATAACGATTAAGAGTAGGAGAGAAACAACGGTACCCTTTTTAGAGCCGGGAGTACCCAAGGAAGACACATTTGAGAGATTTTGGATCCAATTTAGTAATCTGTGGATGAACATCACGCACAAAACAGGTACAACAAAAAATACGGGGTTCAATAGGGAACAAAGATTTTGTAGGAAACAAAGTATTATAAGGAATATCCCCATTAAGGACAGAAGACGGCATAAGATTGATCAAAAAACATGCCGTAGAAACTGCATCTGTCCAAAAGTGTTTAGGTAATTTCATCTGAAAAAGAAGAGCACGAGTTACCTCAAGAAGATGACGATTTTTTCTTTCGGCCACGCCATTTTGGGATGGGGTATCCACACAGGAAGACTGATGAAGAATGTCATTTTGTGTCATATAAGGCTGAAATTGTGCTGAAAAGTATTCTTTGGCATTGTCACTTCTTAATATACGCACAGGAATATTAAATTGAGTTTTGATTTCATTACAAAAGGCACAAAAAATAGAAAACAACTCAGAACGATTCTTCATTAAATATAACCAGGTGACACGAGAGTAATCATCAACAAAAGTAACAAAATAACGAAATCCAGTTTTAGATGTAACAGAACAAGGACCCCAAACATCAGAATGAACTAACTCAAAAGGAGATGAAGCCCGTTTATTGACTCTAGACACAGAAGGCAAACGATGATGTTTTGCAAACTGACACGACTCACATTCTAAATCGATAAAGACTGAAATTGAGGAAACAGCTTCTTCATGGTAGACAAAGAAGGATGACCCAATCTACAATGAGTTTCAAGAGGTGTTAAGGTACTGGAGCAAACAAGCGACCGCGGTATATGATTTTCCAGGATGTAGAGACCACCTGACTTGCGTCCTCTACCAATAATCTGCTTCGTCGTAAGATTCTGAAATAAACACTGGTCAGGAAAAAAAGAAACAGAACAATTTAAGGTACGAGTAAGTTTACTAACAGAAAGTAGATTAAAAGAGAATTTTGGTAGACACAAAATAGAAGACAAAGAAATTGACGAAGTCGGGTTCAGCCTTCAACCCATGACACAAGAAGTAGAACCATCAGCTAAAGTAACAGTAGAGGAAGTGAGATTAGACTGAAAAGCAGATAGAAGACTAGAATTACTTGTCATGTGATCTGTCGCACCAGAATCAATAACCCATTTGGATGAAGAAGACACAAGGCATGTAGTGGATTTAACTGACTCGTGATCGCGATGAATAGGGAACCGTAGGCTTTAGAGATGCACGACATCGAAAAATTGTGCAAAATCCTCTGCAGATACCAAAATAGTTTTCTCGGAGGAAGATATCAGAGAATTCTTCACGCCATATTTGCCATCCGTGATCGCTGATTTTTTCTCTGAAGTTGCGGACAATTATATTTTGTATGGCTGTGCTCATGGCAATAATAACAAATGACTCCTCTTGAGTCTGATTAGAACTAGCCTCTCCATTACGCTGATTACATTTGCTGTAATTCCTCCTCTACTTCCTCTTCTATTACTCGTTGTCCATTTGGATTACGGCTAATAAAAGCACTACCGGCGGTGTGAAGATTGAGTACTCTGCACGAAGGACCCATGTGAACGTTTCATGCAAAGAAGAAATCTCGAATCGAGAGGATCCGAGATTTAGCGATCTCATACTCGAAGGAAGGCCTGCAAGAAAACTCATAATGACTAGTTGCTCCGTTGGGCCTCTTTGAACTTTCACATCGGGACTAAAAGGCAACAATACATTAAGTTCCTCATATACCCGTTTAAAATCCATAAAATAAGCCGTGAGAGACTTATCCTCTTTCTCAAAGACGGTAGAATGCCTTACAAACATCATAAATACGGAGATATTCCTTTACGAATACGTAAAAATCTAAGTAATCCATCAATTCCTTAACAAATTCACAGTGATTAATTAAACTAATTACCTCACTATGAATCGAGTTCCGAAGCTGCAAAAACAACCGAGCATCCTCCCTTAGCCAAGTTTGTCGTGTATCATCAGTGGGTGGATCTTTAGTAAGGTGATCATCCTTATCAATGCTACGCAAATAGACCCTATGATCTTACTCCACCTGTAATTCGAACCATTAAGTTTGTGTTCTGTGATCTTAGTCATCACCGAAATCACATCAGAAATAACATTCTTATTGTCTGCCATTTGTTGAGATAAAGAAAACTAACCGAAACGCTAATTCAAAGTGCTTAGAGCAGCAAAATAATCCAAAATCACAAATCAAGCAAATACCAAAATAGGATCTGAGAGCCAAACCTTAGAAGTCCTTTAATGGTTATACTGGATCAGGCAACAGCACACAGTAGTGGAATGAGGGGGTTGAGACAACGCCGGCGATGTTGATCGGGGTTGAAACGGCCGGTCGGCGGCCAAGGTCTCTCCTGAGCTGGGTAGTGAGAACAAATAGTCACCCTAGATTGATGACCTGCTCTGATACCATGTAGAAAGAGATGATTCTCATTGATTTCAATTAATCTGTACATGGGTATATATATACAATTGATTCCTATAATTGTGTTCTACTAATTAGGAAGAAATCCTAAATAAGAAATCCTAAATAGGAATACAGAATATAAAATATACAGAGAAATAATATAGTGATTGACTTTCCATAACATAGTGATTGACTTTCCATAACAACCATAATTATTTTGGTCCATCAGAATGGCAGAGTGGAATTCAAATATTAAGATGCTGACTCTCAGTTATCTTTATTTTCACTCAGCCAATAGAAATGATTGAATGGAATATATTTGCAGCTTGTATGGCTGCTGAATAGCTTGAAATCTTATTTCCAGTCAGCAAAAAGGAAAAATGGTTATCATCCTTTTGCTGGCATAGAGGT
Source organism: Hevea brasiliensis (assembly GCF_030052815.1). NCBI lineage: Eukaryota > Viridiplantae > Streptophyta > Magnoliopsida > Malpighiales > Euphorbiaceae > Hevea > Hevea brasiliensis. Next base: position 2,999,943 of record NC_079502.1, read on the forward strand.
AACACATTCTTTTTCCTGGTTGAGGGTTGATACAACCGTTTGACTTGTATTGAAGGGGCTTAAAGATATGGAGGCTTATTATATGTCTTGAGATGAAAAGAAAGCAAGAAAAATCAAGGTTTCTTTATCTGAATTGGCCGTTCAAATGAAATTATGTAGTTTGATCTTTTTTCATTGTAATAATACCAAGTATCAACCTTAAAGAAGCAATAGAAAAAGTCTAGCTTTGTGATACAGAATGTATATTTTTGAATAGAGATGACAGTGTCACCTCTGATGATTTTTCTTCTCCTGGGTTAGTCCTTTTCACAGTCATACTATTTAGACTTCAAGAAAATAACCATTGAAGAGTTATGGCAGGTAAAAGGACAAAAAGGCAATGAAGATCGGTTTTTCTTTTTAGCTTTTTTTTTTCCTCAAAGCTTTTTAGCCTATTTAGATCATACATAAAACTATTTTCATGTCTATGATTTTGTTGCTGATATGATTTGCCATTGGCACGGCCAATTCAAAAGAACATTGTTTGCGGTAGTGTATTTTTCCCGTCTTTTGGGCTATATATTTAGGGTATGGGAGGAGGGTTTAGTCTAGCATGGAGAGAGCAAAAAAATCCTCAACTAAGATACAAAATTTAGGCATGCACTCATTTTTTTCTACATTAAGAATCTTTTTGGCATTGTTATTAGAGCTGATATTGAAAAAATACTTTTTTAAATATAGTAGTCAAAACTGTTTAATAAATTGTTTAATAAGATTCTAAATTCAAAGAAAATGCCTGATGAATGGATAAGGAGTATTTTAGTACCTATTTTTAAAAATAAAGGAGACATACAGAGTTACTCAAACTATAAGGGAATTAAACTCATAAACCATACTATGAAGTTGCGAGAGAGAGTTGTGTCATGATACTTCTATCTCTCCCAATCAATTTGGCTTTATGCCCAGTCGTTTAACTATGGAAGCGATCTTTCCCATTAGAAGCTTGATGGAAAAATATAGAGATGTGAAGAAAGATCTGCACATGGTTTTTATCGATTTAGAGAAGACTTATGATAGTGTTCTAAGATATGTCTTATGGAGAGTGTTAGAACAAAAGAAGGTATCTGTTAGGTACATATAAGTGTTGAAAGATATGTATGAAGGAGTAACTACTATTGTGCGCACAGTGGGAGGGGACACGAGATTTTCCTATCTCAGTTGGATTATACTAAGGTTCAGCTGTAAGTCTTTACCTTTTTACATTAGTTTTAGATGAATTGACGAAACATATACAAGAGAGTATCCCTTGGTGCATGATATTTGTGGATGATATAGTTCTGATAGATGAGATGCGAGGAGTCAATAGAAAGCTAGAGTTTTGGAGAAGTACTCTAGAGTCAAAGGGCTTTAAGTTAAGTAGAACAAAGACATAATATATGCATTGCAAGTTCAGTGAAGGCCGAATTGGTGATAGGGAAGGAGTTAGTTTGGATGGAGTGGTACTGTCCCAAAGTAATCACTTTAAATATCTCGGCTCAGTCCTTCAAATAAATGGGGGATATGAGGAGGATGTTAGTTATAGGATTAAAGCCGGATGGTTGAAGTGGAGGCATGCCACGGGATATTTATATGATCGCAAGATTCCCAATAAATTGAAAGGAAAATTTTACTGCACCGCCATACGACCGGCCATGTCATATGGTAGTGAGTGTTGGGCACTGAAGGAGTCGTATGTGTCTAAGATAAGAGTTGCGGAGATGAGAATGTTAAGGTGGATGAGTGACCATACTAGACTAGATAAAAGTCTGTAATGAGAGTATTAGAGAAAAGGTAGGAGTGGTGCCAATTGAGGATAAGTTGAGAGAAGGGAGATTGAGGTGGTTTGGTCATGTGAAGTGTATACATACATAGGCTCCAATTAGACAAGTAGAACACATTAGGTTAGAGGATAGAAAGAAAATAAGGGGTAGACTTGACTTAGATGAAAGTAATACAGCATGACCTAGAAGCATTACACATTTCTGAGAATTTAACTCAAAATCGTTTAGAGTGGAGAAAAAGAATTCATATAGCCGGCCCCAAATTTTTGGGATAAAGGCTTAGTTTGAGTTTGAGTTTGAGTTTGAGTTTGGGATTAGTAAAAAAATATTAAAAATTAATTAAAAAAAATCTTGATATGTATTAACTATGAGAACACTAAAATAATAAAACAATTTTTGTAAAATTATTTTTTTCGACAACATCAAAAATGGTGTTTTTTTTTTTGTGAAAACTCAATGCCTAATGGAACCTAAGTGGCCTTCTGAATTTTATCATTTTACATAAGTAGGATTGAATACATGGTGTCTTCTTCTGATCTTATGGTGATTGTGGACTTAATTAGTATGGAATATTATGGTTATGGGTCAAGTCTATGTAGGATGTAATACTGTATGTGGTATGAGTGTGGATCATCATGCAGTTTCACATAAGGGTCTCTGGAGAAGGATTGGTAAATAACTAATGTACATACTATTGTTGATTAATATGCAAGTAAAATCCTGAAAATCAAGAGAATATTTTGGACTTGAAAGGCATAGCAATTTATTCATATTAGATTCTCCTCTTGTCGGTTAGTCATGCTGTCCCTTTTCTAATTTGAGGTTCTGCTAACTAATCTTTTTCTTCAGGTGGCAGAAAGGGCTTTGTACTTGTGGAACAATGATCATATTGAGAACTTAATCAGACAGAACCGAAAAGTTATACTGCCCATCATCTTCCCTGCCTTGGAAAAGAATGGAAGTAATCACTGGAATCAGGTGGTGCAGAGCTTAACTGTTAATGTTCGCAAGATCTTTGCTGATGTTGATCCTGAGCTGTTTGAAGAGTGCTTAAAGCAATTTCAAGAAGATGAAGCAAGGGCAGAAGATATGAAGGTGAAACACGAAGCCACATGGAAGCACTTAGAAGAGATTGCTGCAAGAAAAGCTGCAGGTAGTGAAGCAGTGCTTGTTCCCCACGCTATACCCACCCTAACATCCTCAGGCTAGAGCTATAGGGATATCCATGTTTTGTATAAAGTATTCAATTTTATTGATTGGTCTAGGAGCCAAAAGACGGTTATTAAGCTTTAAGAAAGAGAAAGAATCCAATTTCTTTGTTGCTGCTCTCCAATTTTTTCTGGTTGTCAAAGTCAAGACAGTCAGGGGAAACATTTGTGGAGCAATGGAGTTGACATGCCATTTGCTCATGGGGATCATATATACAAGGTACACTTGGAGCAGAAGTTAACAAGCTGTGCTCCACATTTATGATGAGGGAGTGGAAATAACTAGTTTAGTTTGACCTTCTTATAGTTGATATTTTAGTGTCTCAAGGAGCTACAAAATACAAATCACAGGTACTTTATGCACTCAGTCTTGATTTTAATTGGTTTTGATGTATTTACTGAAATTTCTTTGACCTCATTTCTTGTGTGTGTGTGTGTATATATATATTGTAAACTTGAATTTTGCTGGTGTGAATCATGCTTTTGCAACGATGTTAATTTGAAAGATGGTAATTTTTTTTTTCTCCCTCTTTGTTGGATTGGTATTTTACTCATCCTGCAAAATAGATCCCATAACATCCAATTCCCCTGCGTTTTATCAATAGTGGTGCAATTTTGTTCTGTATAGAAACAAGGGTTTTACGATCTGGGTGATGCTGACTTTCAAATGTGTTGCTTCAAGCAACCCTTATGAAAGGAATGCTTGTGCTAACTTCAGCATCCATGGATGGATACAGGGGCAAGTGAATTTCTTTTGCAGAAACATGTAAAATTGACCAAAATTAACAATGAGACTAGGACTACCCATGTCAAAAAGCCTCCCTGTTTACGAAGTAATTTGTGTCTTCCATTCTATTCTTCTCGTGGTGTTCAATCCAGAAGACTGATAAATGGTGGATTAAGCTGACTCTTAGCTACTCATAAATCATAATACTGTTTTGAAATGAACCAGCTCACGTGTTTGGCCAACGTTAAGCTTCATCTCATTCTCTCTAAGTTTATTAATTCTGTAACATTAAAGCATCTGCGGGGATAGCTCAGTTGGGAGAGCGTCAGACTGAAGATCTGAAGGTCGCGTGTTCGATCCACGCTCACCGCATTTTTAACATTTACATTCTTCTTGAGCTCCTTCGTTTCCTTATTTTGCAAAAGATGAAAAATATTTAATTAAACTCAGCTAAAATGCACATAATCTTGAACCTTTTACTTTTTTTTATTCTTATAAAATTAATAAGTTTCGTAATAAGAGTATTAGAGAAAGTAACAATTGAGGATAAGTTAAGAGAAGGAAAATTGAGATGGTTTAGACATGTGAAGTGTAGACATACGGAGGCTCCAGTTAGACAAGTAGAGCACATTAAGTTAGAGAATAAAAATAAAATAATGGGTAGACCTAAACTGATTTAGGGGATAGTAATACAACATAACCTAGAGGCATTATACATTCTCAAAGATTTAACTCAAAATCGTTTAGAGTGGAGAAAAAGAATCCATACAACCGATCCTAAATTTTTGAGATAAAAGCTTAATTAAATTGAGTTTATTAATAAACATGATAAGATAAGTATAATATAATTTTCTCATAAGAGAATATAGACAATTAAAATATTTTGTTTAGAGATAATTTAGATTAGCAATTATTCTTTTTTTTATTTGAACCACTAAAAAAGTTTTCTATAATACTATTCTTTTAAGAAATTTTTATTTTTCTGATCCACAAAAGATATTAAACCATTATCTATTAACGGAAAAATAGGTCACGCTATTAAATTCTATCAATTATTCATATTTAAAGATTCATAATTTCTAACTAAAAAAAATCAACGATTCACGCTTTAAAATGCTAAATAATCCAATTAAATACTTAAAAAATTATAAAAGGAAGAAATAAAATGTGATTTATCTATATAAATATTATAAAGCTGAGGTAAAATTTATTGTAATTTCAAAGCGATTATAAGGAGACATTTTAATTTTTTATTATTATAATATAATATAAAATTTGAATGGAATGAAAGATTAAAAGAAAAAGCCATGCCACAGTGATAAAAATTAAGATAAATACTTCACAATATTACATTAATCTATTTCAAACCATAATTTTATAATATTTATATAGGTAAACAAAAATTATAAATGTGTTTTTTTTTATTATATTATTATTATTGTAGTCACGTATCTTCTGATTTGTCATTGCAACGATTCCTTCCTACCATCCTCTCTTTTATACTGATGAGATAGAGGGAAATTGCATTGGTCCCTCATGTTATTTTATTTTAATCATTTAATTAATTTTAATTTTTTAAAATAAATATTTTAATTTTAATTTTATTTAATTTTTTTAATTTATAATAATAAAATTTTAAATTAAAAAATAAAACTATTTTTCATTCTTTTTTTTATGCTTTATCTTTTTTTATTTTAATTAAAATTTAATTTGTAACAGTATAGAAAAATACTAATAACAAATTTAGATTTTAAAGTAATATTTTATTAATATATGATATTTTATAAATATTTTAAAATTATATAAAATAAAAAATAATAAACAATAATAATAATTTATAGATTATTTTGATTAAATATTAATAAAAAAAATGGATATGAAAACTTGTTACTTCATGTTAAAGAGACTTTTTCAAAATAAAATTAAAATTGAAGGATTTTATTTTAATAAATAAAACGTGAATGGCTAAAATAGAATAAATACTTAAATGGAGGGACGCCTAGAGTAATTTATCAGAGATAGCGGTTTACCAGTTCAGTTATCTGTGTATTTGTGTGTGTGTAAATTATAAGAGGTACAAGGTCATGGGAGTAGCAGCGAGATGACCACAAATATGCAGCCACAGATAGTATCAAGGGAGAAGATTAAACCATCTTCTTCCACACCAAATCACAAAACAATTCACACCCTCTCTTTCTTTGATCAGATCTGTCCTCGCATCTATGTCCCTCTTGTTTTCTTCTACCCTGAAAATGATCATACCATTGCCATTAATGATCATAACCCAGGAACCGACATTGTCCATAAATCCACAGTGCTCAAGAGTTCTCTATCTGCAGCCCTATCCCTGCATTACCCATTAGCTGGAAGGATCAGGGACGATTTCACTATCGACTGCAGAGATGATGGAGTTATATTTCTTGAAGCCAAAGCCAAATGCGAGTTATCTGATATTCTCAACCATCCTAGGGAAGAAACATTGAAACTCTTGTTTCCTGATGGCCTATGGTATAAAGATTCAATCTTGAGTAGTCCTCTGGTGGTTCAGATCACATATTTTGAGTGTGGAGGAATATCAATTGCCGTATGCATGTGTCACAAGATCCTGGACATGACAAGTATGTGCTCTTTCATCAACGACTGGGCTTCCCTGGCTCGAAACTCAGGCCAAGAAATACGTCCTGAGTTCAATATAGGGTCTTCGTATCCAGCTGTTAACCTACCAATCATGAAGCCTCCCAGGAAGGTGAATTGTGCTTCCAGGAGACTTGTTTTTGATGCTTCAGATATAGCCAAGCTCAAGGCTATTGTGGCAAATGAAGTTAAAAATCCCACACGGGTCGAAGTGGTCACTGCACTACTATACAAATGCGCCATTTCTGCATCCAAGGCAAGTTCAGGTTCCCTGAAGCCTACGGTTTCTCATCATGCTATGAATCTGCGTACTAGGGTGTTTTCACCATTGTCAGAAAGATGTTCAGGAAATCTAATTGGGTTCTATCCAGTGTCCACAATGGAAGACGACAGGGAGATAGAGTTTTTTTGGTTGGTGAAAAGGCTTAGACAAGAAAAAACTCAGTTCTCCAATACCTGCAGCTCTGAAACATTAAGTGGGAAAGAATTGTGTTTATTCATTTTGGAAAGCGTTAAATGGCTAAGAGGAAATTATCCTTGTAATGGTAAAGATCAGGAAGTGTATCTATTCACTAGCTGGTGCATGTTTCCCTTGTATGAAGCAGATTTCGGATGGGGAAAACCAGAGTGGGTGACTACACTTTGTTGGGAGGAGAAGAATTTTATAATTGTGATGGACAAGCGAGAAGGAGATGGGATTGAAGCATTTGTGACGTTGGAAGAGGAAGCCATGGCCATGTTTGAGCATGATAAAGAGCTTCTTGATTTTGCCAGTATATATTAATTCAGTGCCCAGTTGAGGAATTTATCACCTACTCTCTCTCTCTCTCTCTCTCTCTCTCTCTCTCTCAATAGCTCCACATGATTCCCCCAAGTTTCTGAAAATTTGTTTCTGATACAGTTTTTGGACACCGGGATGCTACCTACAGTAGCGATACACAACAACTGATTTGAACCGTAATTTTATTTGGATTGAACTGTAATTTGGTGGATTAAAACAAAAAAACAAATGGCAGAGCAGTAGGCGCTGCCCAAGGCAGTGACCAGCTGCCAATTCAGGCAGTAGCAGGCGCTGCCCAGGGCAGCGACCAGCTGCCACCTGCAGCAGCAGGTGTGTACACAAAAAAAATATATTTTTTTTTCTTTATTCTTGTATCTACAATTTAATATTATGAATTTAAATTTAAATAATCAATAATATAAAAAGTAAAAATAAAATTAATTATAATTACTAACTATATATTATTCATACATTAAAAAAAATAAAATTATCATATATATATATTATCTTCTTTTTTAAAATCAAATAACATATTCACAATTAAATCACATAATAAATTTTTTTATAATAATTTAAATTTAAATATTTTAAAGTAAGATATATTAAAAAATAAAAAATAATTTCAATCTGTATTTTTTTAACTAAAAATACTTTTAATTATTTTTTTACTAATTTTAATTTTACAGCATAAAATATCATTTTTATTAATAATATTTTTTTATTACACTACTAAATTAGACATAAAAAAATAATACATATAGATTTTATTCTATTTCCCTAAATCTAGCAATACATTGAGAATACATTGAGAATTATACAACGTAATTAAATTTTTATAATATTATAAATTTATCTCATGTTTATTTTAAATACATTATAAATATATTATATCATTTTTCTTAAAAAATATATAATTTATAAATTACTTTTACCAAAAAACACGTTACACAATAAAAATAAAATTATTTCTATATTTTTTTTCACTTATTATACTTTTAATATATATTTATTATTTATAACTAAAAATTTCATTTTATATTACTTTCATCCAATTTTTTTCCTTTTAAAAATTTATCAATACATATTAAAATTAATAATAATATTTTTTTCAATTTTCAAATACTTTATTTTTTTTCTTTATATATAATATTATATTTTATAGTTAATAATTTTCTCTAATCTAAATTTTATAATAAAATATTTAATTCTTATTAATAGTATTTTTTTACCATATTATTTTAATTATAATATAATATTTTATTTTATCATTGAATATTAAATTTATTATTAAATATAATTATAAAAATATATATATTTTCAATCTTCAGACAGGGAGAAAACACTGAAAAGGATAAGGAAAGAGCATATTGATGGGGAGCTAGCATACTGATCGAAGCGTTGGTAGGAAACACCAAGGGCAACTAGCTGCTACACCAGCTGATGAGACCATGGTAGCACCTAGCTGCCACCATTAGCCCCATCACTGATGTCTCACTATTTTGTTTTTTGCTTTTTATAAATAAGTTTATAATAAAATATTCTCATATCAGAATAATAAATAGTCACTATTTTAAATGGAGTTCGATTGATAATTTTATTTTTTATTATTTTCTTTCATTTCAATCCTTATAATTTTTTTTATTATTTTATCCTACTTAGTCGCCACCCATACTAAAATTTACCCATCTCTCTCTCAGCTTAATACTTTTCACCCTAAAGAAAAACTTTCTTTTTTTTTTCTTCATTACCTTCTCTGGGTAATTTCCCCATGGAGCAGGGTTCAACGCCAAAAAAGAACCATGTGTGGTATGGAAGAAACGCACTAGTGAATGGCTCATGTCACATGCGACAAACAGTCAGACTTGGTATTTGACAGCGACGGCGGACTGAGTTGATTTAATGCGTGTGAAGAACTTACGAGAGAAAACACAAGAGTTCTATTTGGCATTAAATATCAAGAGTTTAAAATTATTTTTTTTTAAAATATAATTTTAAATATTTTTAAAAAAAGTGATTAAAAAAATTTATTTTATTATTTTAATATTTTTATAATTAAAATTAATTAAAATTAAATTTTAATTAATTTTTAATATTTTTTAATTAATATATTTAAAAATTAATTTTAATTATTAATTATATTAATAATTATTAATTATTTTATTAATAATTAAATATTAATTATAATTATTTAAAATAAAAATATTTAAAAAAACTATTAAATTATTAAAAATAATAATATCATTTTATTAATTTTAATTAAAATATTTTTTTAATTTTTAAAAATTAGAAGGTAACTTTTTAAAAATTATTTTCTCAAGCTTTAAATATCATTATAAATATTACACTCTTAAATAATATAAACAAGAGATGTAATATTTAAATTTAGATTAAAACATTAATCATTAGACATCATCTTAAAATTTATAACAGAATAGAGCTCAAATTTCATTACATTTATTAAAAAAAAATTATATAATCAAAATATTAAAGTTTTTTTTTTGTCGAAAATAAGAACACACGCATCTAGATTAGTGATAAAATTAGACCATTGTTAAAATTATAGTAATTTTAATAGAATTTTTAATCCTATATAACTCATGCACACACACTCTCACCACACGATATGAGATCCTAAAGGATCAGTCTCTGAGCATGCTCAACTCACTCGCGAACCTCAACCAGAGCTACACTATAGACTCTTACCTCTCTCTTGTTTTCATTCAAACTGGCTTTTTTTTTGTTGTCAAATATAAGAACACACACATCCGGATTAGTAACAAAACCGAACCGTCATTAAAACCATGACAATTTCAATAGTCTTTAATATTATATAATTCACAGACGCACACTCTCATTACACAATATGGGATCCCAGGATCAAGTTTGTAACACCCATAATTTTTAAATTTATTATTTTATAAAAAAATATTAATATTTTAAATCATTTAAATTTTAGGAAATTATTTGAAATTTTTTGGATTTTAGAAATCGGGTTTGATTTTCCAAAATTATGAAACTTTGATGCTTTTTAAAAATTAATTTAAAGACCACGTGGCAAAACTAAAAATATATTTGGACTCTACGAATTTTTTTGAGTTTTCTAGAACTTTTTTCAGAATTTTTGAGCCTCGTTTTCGGTCCCAAGACAGAGTAAAAAATTTAAAATTTTGTATTTTGAATCGAACCAGCTGAATCAAATCGGATCGGATCGGACCGGCCTCTTTCTTCCTTTTCTTTCTTCCCCACGCGTGTCCCGTCTCTCTTCCTTTCTCTCCCGTTTTCTCTCTCCTCCTTCCTCCCCACGCCGCACAGCTGCCACCCAGCCCTCCCCATATCGCCAGCGCACCTCTCCAGCCTTTCCCCACCACCATTTGGCCTTCCAGGCGGTCGAAAAACGACGCACGAAGAGGCGCGACGGGCAGCATGCCGTTTCGACTTTCCGACCAAAATCCGATCGATCCGGCCATCGATTGGGCCGGGTCTTGTGTCAAACACCATGTACTCCTCAAAAGCTTTCTATAGACACCAAGAACATCAAAATCCATCGAGCAGTTTACCCAATTTTTGTCCGGAAAGTTTTAACTAATTTCGACTTTTGGGTTAGATTTCTCGCAAACCGTGAACCTCACGAGAAAACCGAGAGTACCTGAGCACTCCACTCGTCGAGAGCTTCGTGGCAATATAAATTTCAAAATTTTTCAACATCATTTTTCAATGGGTCTTACAAAACTTCGTAGTGTTTTTCAGAGTATTAAATGAGCTTAGAAAATTCTGTAAAAATTATATACTAACCCCTGTGTTGTGGGCTTCGTGTAGGTTTCTTCAATTCGAGAAAATTCGACAGTTGCCCCGATTTGTGAATTTCTGGCCAGACAGACAGGCTATCGAAAAAGTCTTGGAATTTGATCGAGATTTTGGCTATCCCACCATTGTCAGACGTCCCGAGTATATCCCCGGAGTCGAAATCGGCATAGGTAAACCCGAACCTTACTTTTTTTGTAATTTTTTAGTGCTTGAATGGGATTAAAAATTCATAAAATATTCATGGTAGCTCAGAGAATTATGATTCCTTTTGCATTAGCTTAGTAATGTTGCTAAGGACCGCGGGGCAAAGTTTTAGAATTTTTAGAGCTCATTTGAATAGTTTTTGCAAAAGGGTCAATTATAAGGACTAAACTGTAATTTTACATATTATGATTGATGACTGTTTGGATGGGCCCAGGAGGGGCTGTGTGATATGATTGAGTTGTGGGTGTATGGTTTGTGGATATAGAAGTGCGTTTTAAGCCCTTTTGCAGGTTGGATAGGTCCTAGGTATAGGGGAGACTCTGCCGGATTTTCAGCACGACTTTGAACATCTTTGATCTTTTCTTAATTTGTATTGAGTTAAATATACTAAATAATTATAATAAAATTGTCAGGTGAGCCGGGACAGCCTTCCTCCTCCGTTCAGCCGCCAAAGTGACTGCGGTTAAGTTTGTGAGTAAAATATTAATTTTAATTGTAATTTCGATATTATTATGTGTTCAAGCATGTCTATGCATGTCTATGCATCACTTATAAATATGTATCTATATAGTTAAACTCTAGGAACGTTTTATGGTGCATTCACAACTGTTAAAGTGCCATGGATGTTATTGTGGTAATTTGGAGCAGTGTGCGTGAGTTGGCATGGGTGTGGTATGGTGTTGGCTATGGACAGGACAGGTAGACACGGCTTGAGATCTTCGCTGGGATCCGGCCCTTCGGGGTAGACACGACTTGAGTTCTTCGCTGGGACCCCGATTTGGTTTATTAAGTGAAAGTCTGGCTTGAGTTCTTCGCTGGCACAAGTTGGATTAAGAGGGCTGTATAGGGGATCAGCTTCCATATATGTATTGTTTAACCTTATCAGGTGTGTGAGTGCTCCAGATTACATTTTTGCTGTTATGATGTGAAAATATTGATGATATTGCATTTCACTCTACAGGGTGCATTAGCTTTAGATAGCTATAAAGATTATAGTTAAAATTAATATTTTACTCTCTGAGTCGAACGCTCACTCCTGTTCATTATTTTTTCAGGCTACAGGAGGATTATTGTTATGATTAACCTGCTTTTCTTCTTCGTAAGTAATTTATTTATGTTTGTGCAATTCTGGTAACTCATAGAATTTCTGCATGTGTTAGAAATATTTATTTGATTTGGGTCTGTAATATAATTTGCCATATTGGACCTGTAAACTTATTATGTGCACGTATGTTGGACTGGATGAGGGAGCTGAGCTCTCATTTGACTTTATGTTATTATGAGTATGTGGATGGTGAGCTGAGCTCTCCAATTGATTATATATTGTGTTTACAGGTCGGGTGAGTCAAAAACTCTCCGTTAAAATATCCATTTTATGGCCGGACTCTGTCCGATTGAATTCTTGAAATTGGGCCCAAATGAGCCTTACAGTTGGGTTGAGGAATAGTTAGCCTTACTACGGGTCTCGGGGGCTTTAGGCTGACCCAGGTCCTAGTGCCGGTTCGACCTATTGGTTGGGTCGTGACAAAGTTTGTTAGTCGGCTTCATGAGATCGATAATATTTTGGCTATTGGAAATGTTAACCAATCATGCAAATCACTAAGTTTTTAGTGATGGGTGCATCTTCTTGAGTAAATTAATAGAGAAAAAAAAATTGTAATTAAATTTTTTAGTAAAATTATAAAAAAATTTTATATTACTTAAATTAAATATCAAGTGATTTTATATTATAAATTAAAATTTAAATATATTATTATTAAATATTCATAATTTAGTGTATTTATTAATAAAATTTAAAAATAATGTTAAAATTATAAATATGATTCCTACAGTTGATTTCAATTAATTTAAAATTAAATTTAATTATTATTGTTTGTATAGTACAGGCTTGAAGCCTAATCTGTTTACCTTCAAGTATCTTGACCGTATGTAGTAGGATGCCTGCCTTAACAGGGGAATCCTTTATTAGCATTTTATTGAATGAATAACTGAAAAAGTCTTGTACTACCTTTTTATTTAAAATAATTAAAATATTTTATTTATATATCACTATTTTTTAGTTTGTTACATACAATTAACATCACTGGATTAAAATAATTTCTAATATATCCCAATATATTATATTCACAATCATTTAATTATGAAATTAATTTTAAATTTAACAAATAATAAAGATTAAGTGAAGTCAATGTTTAATTAACTCCAACATACATGTGCAGTGTAGGAACTGGTGCAGTGTAGGAACTGGTGCAATTCTCAGTTTACAAAGCAGACTTGCCTATTTATATAATATATAAAAGTGGGAAGGGATATTATTAAAAATATTTTTAGCGACAGTTCATCGCTAATATGACCGTTTAGTGATAATTAGTGTGTCACTAATACATATTAACACACTATTAATAGCTTTAATGATGAAATATTCATCGCCAATATATTTAGCGATAAAAGATTCGTTACAAACAAATTATATGTCACTAATTCTTTTAACAACAAGAGCTTCATTTTTACTATTTTGTCCCTAATAACTTTAACAATTACATTTTCATCATTATATCCTTAGAGAATTTTAATTTTCAATATTACTATAATTAATATAAAATAAAATTTAATACTATTTTAACAATAATTATACTTATTATTATAATAAAATTAATAAAAAAAAACTTTAAAACAGAACCTCGCCTTTACTAATTTGTTTTTTATATTTATATTTATTTTATAAGTGTATATGTAATTGCTTATTATTATTATCTTTATTTATTTTTATTCTATTTCTAAATAGAGTAAAAAAAAATAATAACAGAATAAACGAAAATGTCCTTAACATAAAGATAAAATAATTATTAAAGTATTAAATATTTAATAAAATAAAAAATTTCAATTATTTCATGAAATAATGCTATGTAATGTAAAGACTTAATGTTAAAAAAAATATTTCAAGTTTTTGCAATTATAGCTTTTTCCGACAAATTTAATTTTCTTTTTTATAGCTTTTTTTTAATTCATAGTTAAAATTTATTTGAATCAGCTAATCTAATGTAATTTTTACTGTTGGTTTATTTTTCAGTCAATTGATATATCATAATTTTTTACCATCATTTTATTTTATTTTTCACCACTTATTAAAAAATAAATATTTAAAATTAGGCTAAAATTTTCAAAAATTAAAGAATTAGTTGCAATAGCAAAAAGTTAAAAAAAAGTTATTTTCTTTATTATTAGGACTAATTTAAATTTTTCAAAAAAATATGAAAAATAAAAAAAATATAATATTGATTTATATAGTTTATAACTCTGGCTCTTAATTTTCTTAGTATTAATTAATTATAATTATTGTTATAAATTTTTTATTATAAGGAATTAAGTATATGATTTTTTTATTTATAGTAAATAGTGAAAAATATGGTTTTGATTTATAGAGTTTATAACTCATGATGTTTAGTTTTTTTTAATATTAATTAAGTTATAATTATTTTTATCAATTTTTTATTATAATAAATTAATACTTCCATAGTAATAAAGAAGCAATTTTGGATCAGCCATGAACAACGTCGTGATATCCATTTGTTCATCCTCACTATCATCACATGAATCATCCGAAGAGTTTTCTTCTGGTTCACCAAGAGAGTCTCTTGCAAAATTCAGTAAGTTTTCAGAAGAGACTATCCAGATAATAGCCCGTGGATTGGCATCCATAAAGAAACCAAACAGAAGAAGCCTCTTCCGATGATAGGAACATATCTTACCACCTTACATTCTGTGAGCGTGGCATTGACGTTCTTCCCTAACTACAATCTCTCGCTAAGAGATCTGCATCTTAGTATTTAATATTGTGTTAATCTATTTTAGTTTTATAATATTTATCTGGATAAAAACTATATAAATAATTTATTAATCAAACAAAAATTATAAGTGTGTTGTTTTGAATTATATTATTATTTTAGTCAGGTATCTTCTGCTTTGTCAATGCAAGGATTCCTTCCTATTATCCCCTGTTTTTTTTCTACTGTACAGATAGATCTGGTTTACTAGTTTCTTTTACAAGATAGCTAATATGTCTATCTCAATGTATATATATATATAAACCCACAACTTGCCAAATGGCTAATATTGATATGTATATATATCAGAGTCAGTACATGGTCAAGGGAGTAGCAGCAAGATGGCCACAAATATGCAACCACAAATAGTATCAAGGGAGAAGATTAAACCATCCTCTCCAACACCAAATCACAAAAGAATTCACACCCTCTCTTTCTTTGATCAGATCTTCCCTCGCATCTATGTCCCTCTTGTTTTCTTCTACCCTGAAAATGATCATACCATTGCCATTAATGATCATAACCCAAAAACAGACAATGTCCATAAATCCACAGTGCTCAAGAGTTCTCTATCTGCAGCCCTAGCCCTGCATTACCCACTAGCTGGAAGGATCAGGGACGATTTCACCATCGACTGCAGAGATGATGGAGTTATATTTCTTGAAGCCAAAGCCAAATGTGAGTTATCTGACATTCTCAACCATCCTAGGGAAGAAATCTTGAAACTCTTGTTTCCTGATGGCCTATGGTATAAAGATTCAATCTTGAGTAGTCCTCTGGTCGTTCAGATCACATATTTTGAGTGTGGAGGAATATCAATTGCCGTGTGCATGTGTCACAAGATCCTGGATATGTCAAGTATGTGTTCTTTCATGAACGACTGGGCTTCCCTGGCTCGAAACTCAGGCCAAGAAATACGTCCTGAGTTCAATATAGGGTCTTCGTATCCAGCTGTCAACCTACCAATCATGAAGCCTCCCAAGAAGGTGAATTGTGCTTCCAGGAGACTTGTTTTTGATGCTTCAGATATAGCCAAACTCAAGGCTATTGTGGCAAATGAAGTTAAAAATCCCACACGGGTCGAAGTGGTCACTGCACTACTATACAAATGCGCCATTTCTGCATCCAGGGCAAGTTCAGGGTCCCTGAAGCCTACGGTTTCTCATCATGCTATGAATCTGCGTGCCAGGGTGTTTCCACCATTGTCAGAAAGATGTTCAGGAAATCTAATTGGGCTTTTCCCAGTGTCCACAATGGAAGACGACAGGGAGATGGAGTTTGTTTGGTTGGTGAAAAGGCTTAGACAAGGAAAAACTCAGTTCTCGAACACCTGCAGCTCTGAAACATTAAGTGGGAAAGAATTGTGTTTATTCATTTTGGAAAGCATTAAAGGGCTAAGAGGAAGTTGTTCTTGTAATGATGAAGATCAGGAAGTGTATCTATTCACTAGCTGGTGCAGGTTTCCCTTGTATGAAGCAGATTTCGGATGGGGAAAACCAGAATGGGTGACTACACTTTGTTTGGAGGCGAAGAATTTTATAACTGTGATGGACACGAGAGAAGGAGATGGGATTGACGCATTTGTGACATTGGAAGAAGAAGCCATGGCCATGTTTGAGCGTGATAAAGAGCTTCTTGATTTTGCCAGTATATATTAATTCAGTGCCCAGTTGAAGAATTCATCACCTCCTCTCTCTCTCAAGCTCCAGATGATCTGGTCATGTGAGAAATAATCTGTTCTGGTATGTAACAGAAATGTGAGTTAATTTAAGGAGCAAGGCTTTGCATGGTGAGCAGCAGTGTACTAGGCTAGTTTAATTTCCCATATTTCATTCTTGTCAAATAATTGTCTTATTATTTGTAATAAAAAAAGTTAATTTTAAATTAACATAATTATTCGTAGGAGTGTCACATAATTTTCTTTAAATTAACATTTTTATTAAATGAAATAACGATTTTATTAACAAAATTAAATTATTATATTTTTTTATTTTATCAAATTTCAGATATTATCCTTTAATTTATTTTAAATTTATTTAATTGATCTTAATCCAGTCAAATAAATTGAATTAGTCAAATTCATTAATTAATCAGCCAACTCATCAACCCAATTTTAAAATCATTAGTATTTGAAATAATTGATCATTTTAACATTGGAAGTGGAAATTTAATTGGAATATGTTATAGAACCCTTTCCAATGCAGCTGGCTGAAACAATTAATCCTGCACACTTTAATGATATTAATTAAAGTCAAAACATGCATGTGATGTAAATAGATTTTTATTGTAGTTTAGTTGCAATTTGCAAGCTAATTAAACCTCTGAGGCCCTATTCCATAACTGACTTTTAAAATAATGTTTAGTGAATCAAAAAATTATCTTTTTTATTTATATTATTATATTAATATTTCAGTTCAGTTTCGATATTTGCCTAGGAACAGAAATCGAATCAAAATTTTGAAATTTGGTATGATTCTGATTTGGTTCTTCATTGTTTCGATTTCAATTCGGTACAATTCTCGTTCTTCAGTTCCTGTTAGGTTCTATACGATTTCAGTTCAGTTCTCGATTTTTAAAATAATTTTATGTAATTATTTCCTTAAAAAGTTATACTTGAATTAACATTTAAGTTTTGAATTGAGTTATTAATACATAATATATCATATAATATATCTTTTAGCTATACTTAAATTATATAATATTTAATTATAAGGTGCATATATAACTTAGGATTAAATATACTATAAATATAATAGTATATCATATAATATATATTTTAACTATTTATTAATCATATAATATTTAACTATAAGATACAAATATAATTAAGAATTAATATATATATATATAAATAAATAAAAGATAATAGTATCTTTATAATTAAGAATGATAAGGTAATTTAATGTATTTATAACTAAAATTATTAAGAAAATATAAAAAATAAACTGTAGTATTAAGTTATATTTAGTTCATAATTATATATACATACATAAATATATATAATTATATTGAAAGTATATAATACATCTAAAAAAAATATAGAAAATCATATATATAAATTCGGTTATCGATTCGGTAGGTTCGATATGATTCCAGTTCGATTTCGATATGGTTTCGGTTCGGTTCTTAGTGAAGAATCAGAACAGAACCGAAATATTAAAATAATTCAATTTGATATGGTTCCTGTCGGCTCGATACGATTCTTCGATTTGGTTCAGTTCCTCCAAGAACCATGCACAGTACTAATTAAAACTAAGTTTTAATATTAAATAATTTTTGTTTATCATCTTCTTTCACTTTTTTATTTTTAAAATTTTATTTTAATTAAAAATAATAAATAATTTTTAACATTTAAAAAATAGAAAGAAATAATATTTTATTAAGTGATGACTTATTTGGCAGAGTTTACTTGGCTCAAATTTTAATTTTGAATATTTTTTTATTTTTTTATTTTTTTTATTACACTACTAAATTAGACATAAAAAATAATGCATATATAGATTTTATTCTATTTCCCTAAATCTAGCAATACTACGTAATTAAATTTTTATAATATTAAGAATTTATATCATGTTTATTTTAAATACATTATAAATATATTATATCATTTTTCTTGAAATATATATAATATATTGTTCATAAATTTATGAATTACTTTTACCAAAAAATATGCAACACAATAAAAATAAAATTATTTCTATATTTTTTTCCACTTATTATACTTTTAATATATATTTATTATCTATAACTAAAAAATTTCATTTTATATTACTTTCATCCATTTTTTACCCTCTAAAAATTTATCAATACATATTAAAATTAATAATAATATTTTTTTTTCAAATTTCAAATATTTTATTTCCTTTTTTATACATAATATCATATTTTATAACTAATAATTTTCTCTAATTTAAATTTTATAATAAAATATTTAATTCTTACTAATAATATTTTCTTGACCATATTATTTTAATTATAATATAATATTTTATTTCATTATTAAATTTTAAAAATATTTTATTATTATAAATATTTTTTTAATATTAAATTTATTACTAAATATAATTATAAAAAAAATATACCTTCAATCTTTAATAGGAAGAGAATACTAATGCAATGTTTGGATAAATTATAGGAGGGGAAGGAAAATAAAGGGAGGAAATTTTTTTTTTTATTTTCCATCCTTTATTTTCCCTTTTTGTTTTTTGTGTTTGGGAAAGGGAGAAAATAAATTTATTTTCTCTTGTAAAAGAGTGAAAGTAAAATAATTAAAATTACTATTTTATCCTTATCTTATAAATTATTTTTTTATGTGAATAAAGATTTCAATTTAATAAACACTATATTAAATATATAATTATGAAAAAGGGTTCATAAAATATTATTTCATTATTTTATCATTAATATTAAAAATATTAAAAAAATATGCAAATAACTAAAAAACATAAATGAATATAAAAGTAAAAGGATTATTATATAATTTTTTTTTTCATTTCAATCCTTATAATTTTTTTTATTATTTTATCCTACTTAGTCGCCACCATACTAAAATTTACCCATCTCTCTCTCAGCTTAATACTTTTAAAAAAATTAATTTTTTTAATAATAAATTCAACAACAACACTAAATAGGCCAAAGCTTCGGTGAATAGCAGCGTACTAGCTGGTATCCTACATTTTCAGCGTCGTTAAATAATTGTCTTTGCAATACAAAATGGTTAAGTTTAATGGACTCGCTAAAATATTCACTGTCAACCCGTGAGTAATATTAATCGTCAAAATAATTATTAATTATATTAATAATTATTAATTATTTTATTAATAATTAATATATTAATTATAATTATTTAAAATAAAAATATTTTAAAAAATAACTATTAAATTATTAAAAATAATAATATCACCTTATTAATTTTAATTAAAATATTTTTTTAATTTTTAAAAATTAGAAGGTAACTTTTTAAAAATTATTTTTTTGATATTTAAATATCATTATAAATATTATACTACTAAATAATATAAATAAGAGATGTAATATTTAGATTAAGGTTAAAATATTATTCATTAAACATCATCTTAAAATTTATTACAGAATATAGCTTAAATTTCATAACATTTATTAAAAAAATTATATAATCAAAATGTTAAAGTTTTTTTTTTGTCGAAAATAAGAACACACGCATTTAGATTAGTGGTAAAATTAGACAGCTGTTAAAATTATAGTAATTTTAACAGAATTCTTAGTCCTATATAATCCACGTACACATACTCTCACCACACGATATGAGATCCCAGGGTCACCCCATAGACTCTCACCTCTCTTGTTTTCATTCAAATTGGCTTTTTTTTTTTTACTCAAAGAGGAGAACACACACCCAGATTAGTGAAAAACCATGATAATTTTAAAAAAAATTTTAATCTTGTATAATTCACACGCGCACACTCTCATTACATGATGTGAAATCCCAGGGACCAAGTTTGTTAGTCGGCTTCATGAGATCGATAAGATTTAGTCGGCTTCATGAGATCCATAAGATTTTGGCTATTGGAAATGTTAACCAATCATGCAAATCACTAAGTTTTTAGAGATGGGTGCATCTTCTTGAGTAAATTAATAGAGAAAAAAAAATTGTAATTAAATTTTTTAGTAAAATTATAAAAAAAATTTTATATTACTTAAATTAAATATCAAGTGATTTTATATTATAAATTAAAATTTAAATATATTATTATTAAATATTCATAATTTAGTGTATTTATTAATAAAATTTAAAAATAATGTTAAAATTATAAATATGATTCCTACAGTTGATTTCAATTAATTTAAAATTAAATTTAATTATTATTGTTTGTATAGTACAGGCTTGAAGCCTAATCTGTTTACCTTCAAGTATCTTGACCGTATGTAGTAGGATGCCTGCCCTAACAGGGGAATCCTTTATTAGCATTTTATTGAATGAATAACTGAAAAAGTCTTGAAATAATTAAAATATTTTATTTATATATCACTATTTTTTAGTTTGTTACATACAATTTACATCACTGGATTAAAATAATTTCTAATATATCCCAATATATTATATTCACAATCATATAATTATGAAATTAATTTTAAATTTAACAAATAAATAAAGATTAAGTGAAGTCAATGTTTAATTAACTCCAACATACATGTGCAGTGTAGGAACTGGTGCAGTGTAGGAACTGGTGCAATTCTCAGTTTACAAAGCAACTTGTCTATTTATATAATATATAAAAGTGGGAAGGGATATTATTAAAAATATTTTGAGCAACGTCCTGATATCCATTTGTTCATCCTCACTATCATCACATGAATCATCCGAAGAGTTTTCTTCTGGTTCACCAAGAGGGTCTCTTGCAAAACTTAGAAGTTTTCAGAAGAGACTATCCAGATAATAGCCCATGGATTGGCATCTATAAAGAAACTAAACAGAAGAAGCCTCTTCCGATGATAGGAACATATCTTACCACCTTACATTCTATGAGCGTGGCATTGACGTTCTTCCCTAACTACAATCTTTCGCTAAGAGATCCGCATCTTAGTATTTAATATTGTGTTAATCTATTTTAGTTTTATAATATTTATCTGGATAAAAACTATATAAATAATATATTAATCAAACAAAAATTATAAGTGTGTTGTTTTGAATTATATTATTATTTTAGTCAGGTATCTTCTGCTTTGTCAATGCAAGGATTCCTTCCTATTATCCCCTGTTTTTTTTCTACTGTACAGATAGATCTGGTTTACTAGTTTACTTTTACAAGATAGCTAATATGTCTATCTCAATGTATATATATATAAACCCACAACTTGCCAAATGGCTAATATTGATATGTATATATATCAGAGTCAGTACATGGTCAAGGGAGTAGCAGCAAGATGGCCACAAATATGCAACCACAAATAGTATCAAGGGAGAAGATTAAACCATCCTCTCCAACACCAAATCACAAAAGAATTCACACCCTCTCTTTCTTTGATCAGATCTTCCCTCGCATCTATGTCCCTCTTGTTTTCTTCTACCCTGAAAATGATCATACCATTGCCATTAATGATCATAACCCAAAAACAGACAATGTCCATAAATCCACAGTGCTCAAGAGTTCTCTATCTGCAGCCCTAGCCCTGCATTACCCACTAGCTGGAAGGATCAGGGACGATTTCACCATCGACTGCAGAGATGATGGAGTTATATTTCTTGAAGCCAAAGCCAAATGTGAGTTATCTGACATTCTCAACCATCCTAGGGAAGAAATCTTGAAACTCTTGTTTCCTGATGGCCTATGGTATAAAGATTCAATCTTGAGTAGTCCTCTGGTCGTTCAGATCACATATTTTGAGTGTGGAGGAATATCAATTGCCGTGTGCATGTGTCACAAGATCCTGGATATGTCAAGTATGTGTTCTTTCATGAACGACTGGGCTTCCCTGGCTCGAAACTCAGGCCAAGAAATACGTCCTGAGTTCAATATAGGGTCTTCGTATCCAGCTGTCAACCTACCAATCATGAAGCCTCCCAAGAAGGTGAATTGTGCTTCCAGGAGACTTGTTTTTGATGCTTCAGATATAGCCAAACTCAAGGCTATTGTGGCAAATGAAGTTAAAAATCCCACACGGGTCGAAGTGGTCACTGCACTACTATACAAATGCGCCATTTCTGCATCCAGGGCAAGTTCAGGGTCCCTGAAGCCTACGGTTTCTCATCATGCTATGAATCTGCGTGCCAGGGTGTTTCCACCATTGTCAGAAAGATGTTCAGGAAATCTAATTGGGCTTTTCCCAGTGTCCACAATGGAAGACGACAGGGAGATGGAGTTTGTTTGGTTGGTGAAAAGGCTTAGACAAGGAAAAACTCAGTTCTCGAACACCTGCAGCTCTGAAACATTAAGTGGGAAAGAATTGTGTTTATTCATTTTGGAAAGCATTAAAGGGCTAAGAGGAAGTTGTTCTTGTAATGATGAAGATCAGGAAGTGTATCTATTCACTAGCTGGTGCAGGTTTCCCTTGTATGAAGCAGATTTCGGATGGGGAAAACCAGAGTGGGTGACTACACTTTGTTTGGAGGCGAAGAATTTTATAACTGTGATGGACACGAGAGAAGGAGATGGGATTGACGCATTTGTGACATTGGAAGAAGAAGCCATGGCCGTGTTTGAGCGTGATAAAGAGCTTCTTGATTTTGCCAGTATATATTAATTCAGTGCCCAGTTGAAGAATTCATCACCTCCTCTCTCTCTCAAGCTCCAGATGATCTGGTCATGTGAGAAATAATCTGTTCTGGTATGTAACAGAAGTGTGAGTTAATTTAAGGAGCAAGGCTTTGCATGGTGAGCAGCAGTGTACTAGGCTAGTTTAATTTCCCATATTTCATTCTTGTCAAATAATTGTCTTATTATTTGTAATAAAAAAAAGTTAATTTTAAATTAACATAATTATTCGTAGGAGTGTCACATAATTTTCTTTAAATTAACATTTTTATTAAATGACATAACGATTTTCTTAACAAAATTAAATTATTATATTTTTTAAATAATGAAGATTAATTTATATTTTATCAAATTTCAGATATTATCCTTTAATTTATTTTAAATTTATTTAATTGATCTTAATCCAGTCAAATAAATTGAATTAGTCAAATTCATTAATTAATCAGCCAACTCATCAACCCAATTTTAAAATCATTAGTATTTGAAATCATTGATCATTTTAACATTCGAAGTGGAAATTTAATTGGAATATGTTATAGAACCCTTTCCAATGCAGCTGGCTGAAACAATTAATCCTGCACAATTTAATGATATTAATTAAAGTCAAAACATGCATGTGATGTAAATAGATTTTTATTGTAGTTTAGTTGCAATTTGCAAGCAAATTAAACCTCTGAGGCCCTATTCCATAACCACTTTTAAAATAATGTTTAGTCAATTAAAAAATTATCTTTTTTATTTATATTATTATATTAATATTTAATAATTAAAAAAATAATTTATAAAAAATTATCTCTCTTATTAAAAAGACAATACCATTATTTTTAAATTTAATCACTAATTTAATAGTTATTTTTACTGAATATTTTTACTTTACATCACTATATAAACAATCGATTAATAACAGATAATATCTAACTGCTAACTGTCAATAAAATAATTAATAATTATTAAAATAATTAATATTAATAAATTTTATCTAAATGATATTTTAATATATTTTAAATTTAT
Organism: Hevea brasiliensis; assembly: GCF_030052815.1. Lineage (NCBI taxonomy): Eukaryota > Viridiplantae > Streptophyta > Magnoliopsida > Malpighiales > Euphorbiaceae > Hevea > Hevea brasiliensis. The sequence continues at coordinate 3,024,166 of NC_079502.1, forward strand.
TAGAATTAGTGGCAGGGGTGTTAAAATTGAGGTTAGGAGGTGGGATGGGAACAAAGGGCGAGGGAGAGCATTTTATATTTATGGGCCAACTTATTAATTTTGGTAAAATAAAGGGAGCTCATAGTAATTTACCAATCGAATATTTGGTATATTATTGATTTGCAAAGGCAAGCTCCAACTGGTCAACCAATATGTCCACATCCTGGTGACATATTTTGTTTCCAAAAATTAATCTCTCTCCAATTCAATTTTCTTTGAATCCACATGCATGCAAATGGTTAAGGCTTCAAAAGGGTTGCAAATTATACATTAGTGCCTTGGATTTTAAATTCTCTAAATTATTAAATATTGATTGAATTATTAAAGTTATTAAGATTAGAGAAAATATTAATATGAAATTTTAATGAAATTAATTAATTAATTTTTTATTTTAAAAAATATATTATTTTAATTCTCTTATTTTTGTTTTGTAAATTATTTAGTTCATTCATCCACTCTTTTTCTGTTAGTAAAAAAAGATAGAACAAATATAAGATTGGGAAGATATAATGTTATGTTAATAAAGATTGAATAGTTGATGGATTTAAAATTAAAAAAAATTAAATAAATTCATGTATTAATGAATTTAAAATTAAGTTGTGGACCAAATAAGGGTAGAACTTTTTAATTTAAATCAAATACATCTATGGGTAAAAAAATTAAAAATATTATTTTTTCTAAATTTTTTAATAATAAAATATTAAAATTATATTTTTAATATTAAATAATTTTTGTTTATCATCTTCTTTAACTTCTTTTTTTTTTTAATTTTATTTTAATTAAAAATAATAAATATTTTTTGACATTTAAAATATAGAAAAAAATATTTTATTAAGTGATGACTTATTTGGTAGAGTTTACTTGGATCAAAATTTAATTTTGAATATACTTGGCATCGACTGAAAGTTTAAAGACTTATTTAATCATTTTTCATTTAAATTACAAGGATAAAATAATTATATTATTCACATTACAGGTATTGAATTGTTGAGCGGTAAAGAAAAATTTTGCTTTAAGATAATAAGCGGATTAAAAAGTTCATAAATTAAAAATAGAAAAATTAAATAGTATATTTTTCAAAAAATAAAGATTAAATAATTAGTTTTGATAAAATATAGAGATTAAATAGTAATTTTCTTTTTAAAATTATGATGTTTAGGTTGGAAGTTTTTGGAGAAGTCTAATTGAAAAATAATTAGAGGAAGAATCACCCAATAGGTAAACCATCGTTAGTACTGTCTGTTTGTTGAATGAAAATGATTCCTATCGAAGTGTTAAAGATTCCAATCTGAAGGTCTAAAACTAATGGAAAAGAAATCAAATGTGCTTATATATGCATATAAACCACTTCAACACCAAGCTCCAAAGCAGTACTGAAAATGATTCCAATAACAAAGCCTGAGATAGTGTCCACTGAGATCATTAAACCATCCTGCACAACTACTGCAGATCACCCAACAATTCACAGCCTTTCTTTCTTTGATCAGATCTGTTCTCGCATCTATGTGCCACTTATTTTCTTCTATCCCAAACAGAAACAGTCCACTTATCATTTGTCAAGTGATGACAATGCCCAGAAATCCACTTTGCTCAAGAAATCCTTATCTGCAGCTTTATCTGGATATTACCCACTAGCTGGAAGGATCAGAGATGATGTCACAATAGATTGTAATGATCTGGGGGTCGAATTTCTGGAAACAAAAATCAAATGCGATTTGTCTGAAATCCTCAAAAATCCTGATGATGAAACAATTAAGCTAATGTTCCCAGATGATCTGCAGTATAAAGATCCAATCTTGAGTAGTCTCATAATTGTTCATGTCACTTTCTTTGATTGTAGGGGAATAGCGGTAGCCATTTGCATATCTCACAAGATCTTGGATATGTCAGCTGCGTGTTACTTCATCGATGAATGGGCTGATATAGCCCGAAACCCAGGTGAAAAGAAGTGTCCTGAGTTCAAGATAGCATCTTTTTACCCACCAATTGATCTGCCTGTCATGGAAATTTATAAGCCTGAGAAAGTGAAATGTATTTCAAGGAGGCTTGTTTTTAAGGCCTCAAAGATAGCCAAACTCAGGGCTATTGTAGCTAAGGAAGTTCCAAATCCCACACGAGTTGAAGTAGTGACGGCACTTGTATACAAATGTGCAATCTCTGCGGCTAGAGCAAGTTCAGGCTCCTTAAAGAGCACTGCTATGCACAAAGCAGCGAATCTACGTGCTCGGGTAATTCCACCATTTCCAGAAAGTTCTTCAGGAAATCTATGCGGGACATTTCCTGTGTCAACTGAGGAGGATAGTGAGATAGGATTGGTTTGGTTAGCAAGAAAGATCAAGAAAGAAAAGACTGAATATTGCAATTCTTGCGGAAGAGAAATGAGTGCAGAAGAATTTTGCTCATTTATATTGGAGGCTTCGACAGGGTTAAGATCCTGCCATGGAATCGATCAAGATGTGTACTTGTGTAGCAGCTTGTGCAGGTTTCCTGTCTACAAAGTAGATTTTGGATGGGGAAAGCCAGCGTGGGTGACTACAGCTAGTTGTGGGGTGAAGAATGTTATTACTTTGATGGATACAAGAGAAGGAGATGGTATTGAAGTTCTTGTGACTTTGGAAGAAAAAGGCATGGCTGCGCTTGAGCATGATGTGGAGCTTCTTGCATTTGCCGATATTAATCCAAGTGCCTTGCCGGAAATTTATAAATTGAATGTTTTAAAGCATAATCCATTTAGTAGACTATAGCATATAGGGTTGTAGATGTTTTATGGAATTTTAAACGAGATCAAAGAATCGTACCAAAACTTTTAAAAAATTATTACTATAAGAATTAAACTATAATAGAACTTATATTTAATATGTTGATTTAATTCTAATTTTTTTATAAAAACTGAAGCAGAACTATACCAAATCAAAACCTAATTAAAGAATCAATTTTATGTATATTTTTTTTGTAATTTTTTTAATATATTTTATAATTTGAATAAAACTATTTATATTTATATGTAATTAAGATTGTAATATATATATATATAATTTATATTTAATTATAAGTATATATAATTTAATATTATCTTTAATTTTCTAATTTTTTAGAATAATTTTAATCTTAAATATATTAAATCATCTTATTATACTCTTAATTATATAACTAAATTATATGGCAATAATATATTTTTCAATTCTTAATTATAAATGTTTCTTTTAGTTAAACACTATATAATTAAGAAATATGTAAATGATAATATAATATTCTTATTAAGAATATATTTTTGATATTTATAATATTATTATTTTTTATTGTTGCTTTCAGATTAAAAATTTAAGACTGTATTTTTAATTTTAAAATAACAAAAAAATGCTGTAATGTTAAATGTAAAAATCAAGATTTGAAATGAAGAGAACAAAATTTGAGATCAAAATAGAATTGAAACCACATTGAAAATATTTAGATCTGAACTGTGATCAGAATTAAAATTTGATTTTAAGTATGATTCCTATAAATTAAAGAACCAAAAGTTTTGATTCTAATTTTTAATTAGAACTTTACCAAAACTGAAGTCGAAAACTCTAGTTGCATATTATTGAGCAAAAATTAACAAAGGCTAGCTACAAATGCTTCATATTTTTCTAATAATTTTATAACATTATCCGTTTAATTATACATAGAAAATTGAATAGTTAAGATCAACCAATCTGTCCATATCCTGGTGACGTATTTTATTTTCCATAAAATTAATTTCTCTCCAACTCACCTTTCTTTGACTCCGCAAGCAATAGTGGCTAAGGCTTCGAAAGCGTTGCAAATTAAACATTATTGCTTTAAAGTCTCTAAATTATTAAATATTGATTGAATTATGGAAGCTAGTAAGGTTGGAGAAAATATATATTTCTTATAGAGGGATATTAAAAAAAGTGAGCATTCGAATTTAATATTTGTTATGTAAGTAATATATCTTTAGCCATTTAATTAAGTTAGACCAGATAAATTAAAGAAAAGATTATCAGTGATATAAAGTTATTATAAGAGTCTAATTAAATAATAATAATAATAATAATAGAGGAAGAAGAATCACTCAATAGGTAACCCATGCCCATTCAATCTCAAAAAAAGAGTAATATTCCTTCTGATAGTGTTAATATTCCTTTGTGTTTACAATGTCTTTAGTACTTAATATTCCTTCTGATAGTGTTAATATTCCTTTGTGTTTACAATGTCTTTAGTACTGTCTGTTTGTTGAATGAAAATGATTCCTATAGAAGTGTCAAAGATTCCAATCTGAAGGTCAGAAACCAATGGAGGAGAAATCAAATGTGTTTATATAGATATAACCCACTTCAACACCAAGCTTCAAAGCATTACTGAAAATGATTCCAGTAATAAAGCCTGAGAGAGTGTCTACTGAGATCATTAAACCATCCTCCACAACACCTGCAGATCACCCAACAACTCACAGCCTTTCTTTCTTTGATCAGATCTGTTCTCGCATCTATGTCCCATTTATTTTCTTCTACCCCAAACAGAAACAGTACAATCATCATTTGCCAAGTGATGACAATGCCCAGAAATCCACTCTGCTCAAGAAGTCCTTATCTGCTGCTTTATCTGGATATTACCCACTAGCTGGCAGGATCAGAGACGATGTCACAATAGATTGTAACGATCTGGGGATCGAATTTGTGGAAGCGAAAATCACATGCGATTTGTCTGAAATCCTCAAAAATCCTGATGATGAAACAATTAAGCTAATGTTCTCTGATGATCTGCAGTATAAAGATCCAATCTTGAGTAGTCTCATGATTGTTCAGGTCACTTTCTTTGATTGTGGGGGAATAGCGGTAGCCATTTGCATATCTCACAAGATCTTGGATATTTCAGCCATGTGTTACTTCATCAATGAATGGGCTGATATAGCCCGAAAGCCAGGTGAAAAAAAGTGTCCTGAGTTCAAGATAGCATCGTTTTATCCCCCAATTGATCTACCTGTCATAGAGATATATGAGCCTGAGAAAGTGAAATGTATTTCAAGGAGGCTTGTTTTTAATGCCTCAAAGATAGCCAAACTCAGGGCTATTGTAGCCAAGGAAGTTCCAAATCCTACACGAGTTGAAGTAGTGACGGCACTTGTATACAAATGCGCAATCTCTGCTACTAGAGCAAGTTCAGGCTCTTTAAAGAGTACTGTCATGCATAAAGCAGCGAATCTGCGTGCTCGGGTATTTCCACCATTTCCAGAAAGCTCTTCAGGAAATCTAAGCGGGACATTTCCTGTGTCAACTGGGGAGGACAGTGAGATAGAATTGGTTTGGTTAGCAAGAAAGATCAAGAAAGAAAAGACTGAATACTGCAATTCTTGCGGAAGAGAAATGAGTGCAAAAGAACTTTGCTCATTTATATTGGAGGCTTCGACAGGGTTCAGATCCTGCCATGGAATGGATCAGGATGTGTACTTGTGTAGCAGCTTTTGCAGGTTTCCTTTCTACAAAGCAGATTTTGGATGGGGAAAGCCAGAGTGGGTAACCACAGCTAGTTGTGGGGTTAAGAATGTTATCACTTTGATGGATACAAGAGAAGGAGATGGGATTGAAGTTCTTTTAACTTTGGAAGAAAACGACATGGCTGTGTTTGAGCATGATGCGGAGCTTCTTGCATTTGCTGATATTAATCCAAGCGCCTTGCCAGAAACTAATGTTGAGAGTTGATGGGGACAAATATTAAATTTAATGAATAAAAATCTATCATGCCATGTAAAATAATTGGGCTAAATATTGGCATAAAGTGGAGTGTGATTCAATTTGTGTCTCCATTTTTTTTTTATAAATTAGATAATTTTATTTATAATAAAGTTCAGAAAAATTTAATCACCGATGTACCAATATAAATAAACCTTTTCAAAATCTAAATTCAATAAGTGTTTTATAATCAAAATTGTTGAATCTATTTAACAAAAATATATTCTTGCTCAATATATTGGGATGCGAGGCTTCATAATGTGTAGCATTAAGTTACAGTAGAAAAGTAGAACAGACTACAATAAAATAAAAGTTCATCGCAAATTCATATAGAGTCATTGAAAGAAATTCATCACAAAGCAAAACTTCATAGAATATTTGCAAATTTTCAGAAAAAGCAACAAAATAAAGATACAATATTCTTCAACAAAAGGGAAATCAATTACACATGTACAATAATTTTCAATAAAAAATACTAGTTAATACTTTTACACATACACCGTCAATTCTTGTGGCAATAGTTCTTCTACAAGCGAAATGAATGGTGGGATAAAAGGAAAAATAAATAAAAACTCATCGTCACCAGATTTTAAGCACAAGTATATATACTGGTGAAAATCTTTGGCCGAGGCTAGATGATCCACCACATTTTAAGCCATAAAATTGCAATTGCTTGACTTGGAAATGGCCAAAAATAAAAAAAGGAATGCGCAAAGTGTAGGTAAATCTGACATAGAAAGGAGGCGAAATGGAGGTCATGATTTGTGGCGTTGCAGCTTTCGGTGAAGATTGATGAAGAAGAGAAATATGGCAGCAGGTTTAGAGAGGAAAGGACCAACAGCAGCAGGTTCACAGAGGGAAGAAATCGACGGCAACATGTTTAGAGAGGAAAGGGATCGACAGTAGCTAGATTACAGAGGAAAGGGAGAGGGATCAACGGCAGGCGGCAGTTGGTTTAGAGGAGAGAGGAACGGGAGAGTACTAGAGGCTAGTTTTCACATTTTATTTATCTCGATCGGATTAGGTCTAACTGAAAAAATCGTTTTAAAATGATTAAGGGGGTGTTTGGTTTGTTGGATGCAGCTGATAGCTGATAGACACCCAAACAGTTAAATTGTGGTGTTTGGCAAATTTAAAAAAATAGAGCTGATAGCTGATGGATAACTGATATGATACCCATCAGTTCCAGTTTGTATCAGCTCTATTTTTAGAGCTGATCTGATTTTATTTTTTATTTTGATCATATTATCCTTTTTTATTTAACTTAAAAATTAATATTATTAATATTTTTTATTTTTTATTTGTAATTTTAATATTTTAATTAATATTTTTCAACTTTATTAAATTATTTTTTATTAATAACATAAAATATAAAATATTTATTTATATCCAAAAACTTAAAATTAATTATAAATTTTTCTATTAACAATAATAATTATTTTATTATTTTATCTATATTTTTAAAATTATTTAATTATCTTAAAAAATAATTATTTTCTTATTTCAATAATAAAATAAATGATATAATATAAAAGATTAATAATTATATATTTATTTAAATAATATAATATATTAATTTAATAATTATATATTTAATTTAATAATAAAATAAATAATATAATGTAATAAATTTATAATTTTATATTTATTTAAATAATAAAATAAATTATATGATATATACCCTTATTAGTCATTTTACATATTAACAGCAACAGCTAAATATAATTTTACCAAACACTTAATATAAAACAGCTATCATCAGCCATCAGTTATCAGCTATCAGCTATCAGCTAACAGTAACAGCTATCAGCTAACAGCTATCAGTTGTATTCAACAGTTAATCCAAACAGACCCTAAATCAATTTTTTAAAGTTAAAACTGAATCGAATCTTATTATCTAATAAATTAAATTAAAATTTTAATTTGCTTCAATTGAATCAGTTAGTACGGTTTATATATTCTATGCATGTTAAATTAAAAGTAAACTTTTTTTTTTTAATTTATAAAAAGCTTCAAGGGCCATTTTAAAAAAAAAAAGTTATTTTAATATAAGAAACACAACTTAACTTAACTAAGCCTTTATCTCAAAAATTTGGGGTTAGCTATATGGATTCGCTTTCTCTACTCTAAATGATTTTGGGTTAAATCCTCAGCAAATGTGTAATACTTCTAGGTCATGTTGTACTACTCTCTTCCAAATAAATTTAAGTCTATCCATTTTTTTCTTTCCTCTAATCTAATGTGCTCTACTTGTCTAACTGGAGCCTCCGTATGTCTACGCTTCACATGACCAAACCAACTCAATCTTCCTTTTCTCAACTTATCCTCAATTGACACAACTCTTACCTTTTCTCTAATACTCTCATTACGGACTTTATTTAGTCTAGTATGGTCACTCATCTACCTTAACATTCTCATTTCTGCAACTCTTATCTTAGACGCATAGGACTCCTTCAGTGCTCAACACTCACTACCATATAACATAGCCAGTCGTATGGCTATACAGTAAAATTTTTCTTTCAACTTATTGGGAATCTTGCAATCACATAAAATTCCCGTGGCACGTCTCCACTTCAACCATCCGACTTTAATCCTATGACTAACATCCTCCTCACATCCCCCATTTACTTGAAGGACTGAGCCGAGATATTTAAAGTGATTACTTTGGGACAGTACCACTCTATCCAAACTAACTCCTTCCCTATTACTAGTTTGACCTTCACTGAACTTGCAATGCATGTATTTTATCTTCGTTCTACTTAACTTAAAACCCTTTGACTCTGGAGTACTTCTCCAAAGCTCTAGCTTTCTATTGACTCATTCTTGCGTTCTATCTATCAGAACAATATCATCCGCAAACATTATGCACCAAGAAATACTCTCTTGTATATGTTTTGTCAATTCATCTAAAATTAATGTAAAAAGGTAAGGGCTTATAGCTGATCCTTGGTGTAATTCAATTGAAATTGGAAAATCTCTTGTGTCCCCTCCCACTGTGAGCACAATAGTAGTTGTTTCTTCATACATATCTTTCAACACTTGTATATATCTAATAGATACCCTCTTTTATTCTAACACACTCCATAAGACATCTCTTGGAATACTATCATAAGTCTTCTCTAAATCAATAAAAACCATGTGTAAATCTTTCTTCACGTCTCTATATTTCTCCATCAAGCTTCTAATGAGAAAGATCACTCTTATAATTAAACGACCGAGCATGAAGCCAAATTGATTGAGAGAGATAGAAGTATCATAACGTAGTCGATGCTCCACAACTCTCTCCCACAACTTCATAGTATAGCTCATGAGTTTAATTCCCATATAGTTTAAGCAACTCTGTATGTCTCTCTTATTTTTAAAAATAGGTACTAAAATACTCCTCCTCCATTTATCAAGCATTTTCTTTGGAGGCACATTGAAGATATGCATCATTTTTTTTAAAATTTGAAACTGAATCTAACTTATTTTACTATTTTGAATTAGGTTTGATTCTTCATTTATAATCCAATGAAAACCATATAATAACCATCAAATAATAATTTAATAAAAAATTCATTTATACATATATTTTTCTATAATTTTTAAATATATTATATATTTTAAACGCATATATATATCCACAACCATTAAATCACCAAATAATTCTTAATTATAAGAGTGTTATTATATTAGGTAATATGCATAATCTTTAATTGTATGTATATACTTTATAATTAAAAATTATATAATTTCTTTCATAATTGACTTAAGTACTAATTCAATTATAGGACCAATTAATAAAAAATTTAGCACATATTATATTGTTATGCACTGATTATATAGAGATAAGATATACATAAGAGATTTAATTATAATATGTTACATAATTGATTTAAGTACTATTTCTAATTGAATTATAAGGAGAATTAATGAAATCTAACATATATGATAGCGTATGTACTAATTATATGGAGCAAAGATATAAATAATACATTTAATTATAATATTTTTTATGATTGGTTTAAATGCTAATTGAATTATAAATAGCAATTAATGAAAGATTGAACATATATTATTGTGCTATGTATTAATTATAAGGAGTTAAAGAATACATAACACATTTAATTATAATATATTTAATAATTAATTTAAGTACTAATTGAATTATAAGGAGTAAAATGATGAAAAATCTAGCGCATATTATAGTACCATGTACTAATTATATGGAACTATGGTTTGCATAGCATATATAACTATAATGTATGATTTAATTTATACACTTATAATATGGGATGAGTAGAATTCAGTTCAAATCTAAAAATTGGTTGAACAAAATTAATTTAAACATTGGATTCGATTTAAAATATTTAAGAATTTAAATTTTTTGGTTTGGTTATGAGAAAAAAAATTCAGTTATCATTTTGTTATGAATGATGAAATCTGTAATTGAATCTATCATTCGAGCATAGAACAAAAAAAAAAGATTTAAAAGAATTGAATACTTGAATCGAACTAAACAATTTTATTTTGAGTTGATTTGTTTTAGTTGTTTTTAGTTAGGTTTGGTTTTAATTTTAAATGGAATTCAATTTTTAAATTTTTAATTTGATTCGGTTCAAAATCGAACCGATCATTTGTACACTTCTATGTATTTAGTATTTAATTATTAATATTTTTAATTATGAAAATTTATTATTTTTATTTTCATTATATCCATAAACAATTAAAAATTAATTCGTTATGCAAACTTTGGCAGGCCATGCATAGAACATCTTCATCAAAGAACAAAATATTTCCTTAAGATCTAGAAAAAAAAATATTTCTTTCAAATGTAAACGTAGAAACGTAATCTTACTTTTTTTTTTTTTGGATAATATTGATAATATTTGATCAAAATAAAATTCACTTAATAAAACATAATATGGGTAAATTATTATAAGAAAAACTAAGAATGATAGAACTCAATTTCAAATAAAAAAATTTGTTTTCTTAAATTTTATATAAAATATTATTGGTGTTATCATATCTTGTAATGTTGTTAAAAAACCAATTTTATTATTTTAATAATTAAAATTTGTTAAATTTAATTTTAAATTATATTGTAATACTATTTAATTTTTATATATTTAAAAAAATTACTTTCCTCCATAACAGTTCAAAGGATAATACTCAACAGACGCTAAGTCGGCTATACGGTGTCTATCACATTGATTAGTTCTGTAAACAATCTATTTTCAAATCCAATAAAGCTAGCCACTAGCTAATGTCAAAACTGAAATTATTATAATATGGATTGTTGCCATTAATTAATTTCTCCTGTAAGCGGTTGCTTGAACTCCATCGGTAACGTCAATCTGGCTGCAAAAGATATCTTTCATACATAAAGATTTTCTTATTATTATTATTTTTAATAATAATTTTCTGAATTTCCCATATTGAGAAATGCTTTTATAATCTATCCTTTAATTGTGACATAATCCAGGGAGCTAAATTTAAGTTTGATCTTGCAGGAAGCACCAACTAGAAAGGCTATGGAGATCAATGTGAAGATTGTCAAGAAAGAAATCATAAAACCATCATCTCCAACCCCAAATCACCTTAGAAATTTCAAACTTTCCCTCCTGGATCAGTTCTCGCCTGCAGCTTATGCATCTATGGTTCTGTTCTACTCGATAATTGGTACTGCCAATCAACATTTCGTGGTTTTTGAAAGATCCCAGCAACTAAAGAGATCATTATCTGAAATGCTGACTCGATTTTAGCCATTGGCTGGTAGAATCAATGACAATGCCGTAATCGAATGCAGCGATCAGGGAACTCTTTTTGTTGAAGCAAGAGTTGATTGCCTTCTCTCCAAGCTCCTTGAGAAACCTAATAATCAGGTGATTAGAAAATTCATTCCTGTTGACATTATTGAATGCTCCGAAGAGCACGGGGACCGTGCTTTGTTACTTGTTCAAGCCTCCTTTTTTTCTTGTGGTGGGTTGGCGATTGGTGTGTCTATTTCTCACAAAATAGCTGATGCAAGCACAGTAAGCACTTTCATCAAGGGTTGGGCAGCCGCAGCTTATGGGGCTCATGACGAGGCGGTGCTGCCACTAGTTGAAGTATCATCAATCTTTCCACCGCAGAATTTGCCGTTTAAAATGTTATCTGTCAAGTTCAATGAAGAGAAGTGTGTTACAGAAAGATGTGTCTTTCAAGCCTCAAAAATTGCTGCCCTGCAGACAAAAGCCACCAGCGAAAGTGTTAGACCCCCAACTCGAGTGGAAGCAGTGACTGCACTTATTTGGAAATGTGCAACGAAAGCATCAAGATCAAACTCAAAGCAGTCGAGGCCATCTGTTCTGGCCCAGTCTGTGAATATACGCAAAAGAATGGAGCCTCCTTTGCCTGAAAACACCATGGGAAACCTGATGGGCCACTTCGCTTCAAGGGCAAGGGAGAGTGACATAGATTTGGCAAACTTGGTTGTTCAAATGAGGAAAGGAATGCAAGATTTTGGTGAAAATTATGTGAAGAAACTCCAAGAAGGCAATCCTGTGATCGCTATCACTAAAGCTTTGAAAGAATTTGAGAACTTGCTCCATGGAGGAAATACAGACTTCTATATATTCACCAGCTTGTGTAGGTTTCCATTTTATGGTATCGACTTTGGGTGGGGAAAGCCTACCTGGGTGACTTCTCCTAGGTACCCTTTCAAGAACATTATCGCATTGATAGATAGCAGAGATGGGGATGGAATTGAGGCTTGGGTGACTCTGACAGAAGAAGATATGGCATTTTTTGAACGTGATCAAGAACTGCTTGAATTTGCCTCTTTGAATCCCAGTGTCATGCCCAAGTGTTCTCCCTAAATATCTCATAATAGTTTTTCTTCCTAGAGCTTGTCGCTGGTTAATTTGGTCTTGTGGTTACTGTATTTATGATTCTGTATAGTGCCATTTGTGTGTTAAATATTGTTGTACTTGTTTGTGCCAAATAAATGAGGCTTTCTCCCAAGCATAAATAAATCTCATACCAAATAAATATGATTAGTAAAAGATTATTGGGATTTTTAGGAAAGATGTTATAATTAAATTTGAACTTCATTAGATTGGGTTGAAACATGAGGAGATGTCATATTGTAAGTACTTCAATTGAATGAGGTATTCTTTTAACACTAAATATTATAAAAATTTTAAAAATATCATATTTTTCTTATTCAAATTTGATCTATTGATAATCATGATAAGATATATAAGGCTATATATAGAGAATTCAAGATTTTCAGTTTTTATTGTCTTTACAAGATAAAGGAAGAGAGAAAAATAAAGAGACTTAAACTTGAAATTTACTAAATTAAAAATTAATGCTCATCTTAGAATTATGCTTATACTGTTTAGTCATTTGTATGAGATCCGACTATAATTAGATTTAGAATTGGGTAGAAACTGGTTAAAATTAAATTATTTAAAAGTGATTTTGAATTAATCAGAATTATTTAGTTTAGTTTTAGATAAAATCATTTTTTGAAAAAATAAATTATTAATTTTGATTAAAATTAAATCATACTGAATTTGAAATTCAAAGGATTTTGTTACTCAATTTTGATTCTGTCACGACCCAACCTATGGGCCGGACCGGCACTAGGACCTGGGCCAGTCTAAAGCCCCCGAGGCCCGTAGTAAGCCTTAACTATTCATTTACCCAACTCTAAGGCCCATTTGGGCCCAATTTTAAGAAACCAACCGGACAGAGTCTGGCCATAAAATGGACCTATCAACGGGGAGTTTTTGACTCACCCGACCTGTAAACACAATAAACAATCCATTGGGGAGCTCAGCTCACCCTCCACATACTCATATCATCATAAAGATAAATGGGAGCTCAGCTCCCTCATCCAGTCCATCAAACATGCATATAATAATTTTACAGGTCCACAATAATAATTTAGTTTACAGACCCAAATCAAATAAACATTTCTAACACATGCGGAAATTCTAGGAGTTTATAGAATTACACAAACATAAATAAATGACCTGCGAGGGAGAAAAGCAGGTTAACCTCAAAAATATCCTCCTTTGGCCTGAAAAAATATTGAACAGGAGTGAGCGTTCGACTCAGAGAGTAAAATATCAATTTTAACCATAATCTCTATAACTATCTAGAACTAATGCAACCTGTGGAGTGAAATGCAACAGCAACAATATTTTCACATCATAACAGCAAAAAGGTAATTTGGAGCACTCACGCACCCTGTAACATCAATCATAATATATGGGAGCTGATCCCCTATACAGCTCTCTTAAATCCAACCTGGTGCCAGCGAAGAACTCAGCTCGGACTTCCACTTAATAACCAAATCGGGGTCCCAGCGAAGAACTCAAGCCGTGTTTACCCCGAAGGACCGGGTCCCAGCGAAGATCTCAAGCCGTGTCTACCCGTCCTATCCATATGGTCCACACCACATCACACGCACGCCAACGCACGCAGACTGCTCCAAATTACCACAACAACATCCATGGCACTTTCACAGTTATGAATGCAACATAAATCGTGCCTAGAATTTATCTACATAGATATATGCATATAAGTGATGCATGGGCATGCTTGAACATATAATAATATCGAAATTACAATTAAAATTAATATTTTACTCACAGACTTGACGGTGGTCACTGAGGCGGCTGGGCGGAGGAAGAAGGCTGTCCCGGCTCACCTGACAATTTTATTACAATCATTTAATAAATTTGACTCAATACAAACAAAGAAAAGACCAAATACGTCCTAAGTCGTGCCGAAAATCCGTCAGAGTCTCCCCTATACCTAAGACCTACCCAACCTGAAAAAGGGCTCAAAACACACTTCTATATTTACAATCCATATGTCCACAACTCAATCACATCACACAGCCCCTTCTGGGCCCATCAAATCAATCATCCATCACAATATGTAAAATTTCAATTTAGTCCTTATAATTGACCATTTTTGCAAAAACTGCTCAAATCAGCTCTAAAAATTCTAAAACTTTACCCCGCGGTCCTTAGCAATATTACTAAGCTATTGCAAAAAGAATCATAATTTTCTAAGCTACCACGAATATTTTATGGATTTTTAATCCTATTTAAGCATTAGAAAATTACGTAAAAACAAGGTTCGGGTTTACCTTTGCCGATTCCGACTTCGGGGACGCGCTCGGGACGTCTGACAATGGGGGGGGTAGCCAAAACCTCGGTCTAATTCGGAGACTTTTCCAGGTCTGCAGGTGGCGGAAATTCACGCACTACCAATCAGCCGAATTTCCGCGAATTGAGGATACCTAAACGAAGCCCATAACACGGGGATTAGTACATAAAATTTTCAGAATTTTCTAAGCTCATTTAATGCTCGGAAAAACACTGCGAAGTTCCGTGGGACCCACCGAAAAACGGTGTCGGAAAAATTTGAAATTTATGTCGCCGCGAAGCTCTTGACGAGTGGAGCGCGCTGGTACTCTCGGTTTTCTCGTGGGGTTCACGGTTTTCTAGAAATCTAGCCCAAAGGTCGAAATGGGCTAAAAACTTCCCGAGTAAAAATTGGACAAACCGCTCTATGGATTTCGGTGTTCTTGGTGTCTATGGAAAGCTCTCGCCGAGTAGATGATTTTAGATACAAGACCCGGTCCAATTGGTGGCCGGATCGGCCGGATTTCGATCGGGGAAGTCGAAACATCGCGCGCGCAGGGGAGGTCGTTTCGCTCGCTTTTCCGCCGTTGGGGCGGCACTACGGGCCGGGAGGCTGGGATCGGCGCCGAGGTGGGAAGGAGGGGAGGTGGCCGGCGGGGTGGAGGAGAGAGAAAAGAGAGAGAGAAGGGAGAGAGGTCGACGCGCGCAGGGAAGGGAAGAAGAAAAAGAAAAAGGCCGGTCCGATTCGACCGGTCCGATCCGGTCCGGTTCGATTCAGGATACAAAATTTTGAATTTTTACTCTGCCTCGAGACCGAAAACGAGGTCCAAAAATTCTGAAAAAATTTCAGAAAACTCAGAAAAATACGTAGACTCCAAATATATTTTTAGTTTTGCCACGTGGTCTTTAAATTAATTTTTAAAAATCATCAAAGTTTATATTTTCGAAAAATCGAACCCGATTTTTAAAAATCTGAAAAATCTCAAATAATTTCTAAAATTTAAATAAAATTAAAATACAAAAAATGCTCATAAAATTTAAAATTTTGGGGTGTTACATTCTTCCCTCCTTACAGAAAATTCGTCCTCGAATTTTTTACACAAGGCAGAATAAAGCACATGATTATACATTGAACAAATAAGGGTACTTGCTACGAATGTCCCGTTCTGATTCCCAGGTGCACTCTTCCACCGACTGACTCCTCCACAAAACCTTAACCATAGGGATCTGTTTGGATCTTAGCTGTCTCATTTGGTAGTCCATTTATGGCTACAGGTTGCTCCTCAAATGTCAAGTTCTCCTTTAGTTCTATTACATCCGGCTGCAGTACGTGAGAAGGATCGGGAATGTATTTCCTGAGCATGGAGATGTAAAACACGGGATGAACGTGAGAAAGGTTGGGTGGTAGCTCCAATCGGTAGGCAACTGCTCCAACTCTATCAGTAACCTCAAAAGGTCCAATATACCGAGGTGCCAACTTGCCCTTCTTTCCAAATCTCATGACTCCCTTCATTGGAGAAACCTTCAGGAATACATAGTCGCCCACTGCAAACTCCACATCCCTCCGTCTGGGGTCTGCATAACTCTTACGCCTCGAAAGTTTTCAATCGTTCCCTGATTAAAGGAACTACCTCTGAAGTGTACTGCACTAGGTCTACATCATGCACCTTCGCTTCCCCCATTTTTGTCCAACACAGAGGAGACCTACACTTTCTTCCATATAGTGCCTCATAGGGTGCCATCCCTATGCTGGAATGGTAACTGTTGTTGTAGGCAAACTCCACCAAAGCTAGTTGATCATCCCATTGACCTCCAAAATTCAAAACACTCATGCGAAGCATGTCTTCCAGTGTTTGGATCGTCCTTTCGGACTGTCCGTCTGTCTGAGGGTGGAAAGCCGTACTGAAGTTCAACTGTGTGCCAAGTGCCTCCTGCAACTTTCTCCAAAACCGAGAAGTGAATCAGCCCTCTCACGATATATTATGGAAGCCGGAACTCCATGCAATCTGACTATTTCTCGAATGTAGAGTCGGGCGTACTGTGCTACAGAATATGTAGTCTTCACCAGCAAGAAGTGAGCTGATTTGGTTAAACGGTCTACAATTACCCATATCGAATCATATCCTCGCGTGGTACGAGGCAACCCAGTCACAAAATCCATAGTGATCATTTCCCACTTCCATTCTAGGATAGGGAGCTCTTGCAGCTTCCCTGATGGTCTCTGGTGTTCAAACTTCACCTTCTGACAAGTCAAGCACTTGGACACATAATCTGCTATGTCTCTCTTCATACCATTCCACCAGTAGCTATCTTTCACATCATGGTACATCTTGGTGGAACCTGGGTGGACACTGTACAGTGTGTAGTGTGCCTCTCGCATGATTTCATTCCTGAGGTTGTCCACATCGGGCACACATATCCTAGGACCTTACACTAGGGCGCCATCATTGGCAAATCCAAACTCACCACCTTCACCTTGCTGTACTCTTTCTATGACCTTCATCAATTGTTGGTCTCTGTGCTGGGAAACTCTAACTCTGTCCTGCAAGTCTGGCCTCACTGAAAAATGAGCCAACAATACCCCCTCATCTGAAAGATCTAGGATTAAACCTTGATCCATCAACTCATGTATCTCCTGAATCAATGGTCTCTTCTCTGCTGAAATGTGCGCCAAACTGCCAGAAGACTTCCTGCTCAAAGCATCTGCCACTACATTGGCCTTCCCAGGGTGGTACTGGATAGTGCAATCATAGTCTTTCAGAAGCTCCATCCATCTCCTCTGTCTCAAGTTCAAGTCCCTCTGTTGGAAGATGTACTTCAAACTCTTATGGTCGGTGTATATCTCGCACACTTCACCATACAGGTAGTGTCTCCAGATTTTCAGTGCAAAGACTACAGCCGCCATTTCCAAATCATGGGTGGGGTAGTTCTGCTCATGCCTCTTCAGTTGCCTTGAAGCATAAGCCACTACTTTTCCATTCTGCATCAAAACACACCCTAGGCCAACTCTGGAAGCGTCACAGTACATGGTGTATCCTTCACCACTCATAGGTAGTGTCAACACAGGGGCAGTGGTTAGACACTCCTTAAGCTTCTGGAAGCTCTTCTCACAGTCATCTGTCCAAATGAATGGAACATTCTTCCGAGTTAACTTAGTCAAGGGAGCCGCTATCCTGGAAAAATCTTGCACATAACGCCTATAGTAGTCAGCTAGACCCAGAAAACTTCGCACCTCAGTGACTGTTGTAGGCCTAAGCCAATCAGTTACAGCTTCAATTTTCTTGGGATCCACTTGAATGCCGTCACTAGAAACCACGTGTCCCAAGAATGAGATGCTTTCTAGCCAAAATTCACATTTTGAAAATTTGGCATATAGCTGGTGCTCCCTCAAAGTCTGCAACACCATCCTCAAGTGCCACACGTGTTCTTCCTCGGTCTGAGAGTATACCAGAATGTCATCTATGAATACGATGACAAAACGGTCCAAAAATGGCTTGAACACCCTGTTCATCAAGTCCATGAAGGCTGCTGGTGCATTAGTGAGTCCAAAAGACATCACCAAGAACTCATAATGACCATATCTTGTCCTGAAAGCCGTTTTGGACACGTCCTCATTCCTGATTCTCAACTGATGGTAGCCTGATCATAGGTCTATCTTGGAAAAGAATCTAGCCCCTTGGAGCTGATCAAACAGGTCATCGATCCGAGGAAGTGGATACTTGTTCTTCACAGTCACTTTGTTCAGCTGTCTGTAGTCAATACATAACCTCAATGACCCATCCTTCTTTCTCACGAATAGAACAGGAGCACCCCAGGGTAAAGTGCTCGGACGTATGAAACCTTTGTCCAACAGCTCCTGTAGTTGCTCCTTTAACTCTTTCAACTCTGTTGGGGCCATCCTGTAAGGTGGCATTGATATGGGGTTTGTACCCGAAACAACATCAATGCAAAACTCTATATCCCTTCCTGGTGGAAACCCTGGAAGTTCGTCAGGGAAGACATCCATAAATTCTCTGACAACAGGAACATTTTCCATGCTGACCCTTCTACAGATGTATCTCTCACCATTGCCAAATACCCTTGGCATCCACGCCTCAACATTTTTCTAGCACTAATTGCTGACACCAAGTTATATGGAGCCACGCTCCTGTCACCGTCAAAGCTAAACCCTTCCACACCAGGTATGTGGAAATACACCTTTTTGTTCCTGCAGTCTAAGGTGGCATAATGAGTTGCCAACCAATCCATCCCCAAGATTACATCGAAATCCATTACTGGTAGAGGAACCAAGTCTGCTGGGAGGATCTTTCCATCCACTACTACTGGGCTACCCGGAAAAACCATATCTACTTTTATGTTGTCACTAAGTGGGGTAGCTACCGACAAAGGACATTCTAAGGTTGTAGGGTTTCTACCCAACCTCATGGCAAACACAGGGGAGACAAATGAGTGCGTAGCACCCGGATCTATCAAAACACGAGCCTCATAAGAACAGACCAGAAGAATACCTGCCACAACTGCATTTGAAGCCTGAGCATCCTGGTGGGTCAGGGTGAAAACCCGAGCTTGACCCCTACCCTGAGTGGCAGAACCCTGATACTGACTTCTACCTCCTGATCTGCCTCCAAATCCACGTCCCCCTTGTCCTCGGCCCTGTTGGCCACTGAACTGACTGCCTACCATGTTGGAAGCACCCGGATACAACTGGCGAGGAACATTTGCAACAGAACCCTGTGACCCCATCTGTGGCTCACTGAACACGGGGCATTCCCTAGCAAAGTGACTTGGTTGGCCACACCTGAAGCATACTCCTGAACCCATCATACAAGGTCCTGAATGTCCTCTTCCACACTGTGCACAAGGTGCCAAGGAGGATCCTGATCCAGACCCAGAACTGCTGTACCCCGAACTATGACCACTGCTGGATCCGTACCCTGGTCTGAACCCTCGGGATTTGTGTCTGAAACCACTTCTCTTATTCCTGCTTCTTCCTTTGTAATTAGTCTGGTCCCCACTATCCGAAGTACCCATGTGGGGAACACTTAAAGAACCCTCTGCTTTGTTTTTCTTTGCTCTTCCGCTGTCATCCACCGCATAGCTAATCTCTATCTGTCTGGCTCGATCAACTACCACATCAAAAGACTGATCAGACATCATGGCCAGGTTTGCATACCTCCTGTCAAGCCCCTTTAGGAATCTCTTCACCTTCATAGTTTCTGTAGCTACTGCTGTAGGGGCATATCTACTCAATTCAAGAAATTCTGTAGCATATTCATCTACAGACCTGCCATTCTGTCTTAAGGCCTCAAAGGCCCACTGCTTCTGATCTCTGAAGCTTTCTGGCACAAACCGATTGATGAACAGTTCCACAAACTGAGCCCATGTCAAACCCTCCATCCGAGGTAACACGTAATCATTCATCCATTGTCTAGGCATAGGCCCCATGACATGCTGCATACACTCTATCAGTCTTCTATCACCAATCAGACTGCTCTCGCCGTCATAGAATCCAAAAACCGATATGCATCGTTTGACACATCATAAGTGCCAGGCACCAACTTCTTGAAATTGATGATTTGTTTGTAAGGTTCCCCTCTTGGTGCGGTGGACTGCTGCTGCTGTGGAGGGTGGACCATATACTGCCCCATTATATCGATGGTTCTCTGCAACCCAGTTAGAGTAGCTGCCATTGGGTCCATGGGACCCTGTGCCATAAAAGACTGATCTCAGATCTTGGTGGCACCGCTCTTCTACTTGAGCAGCCTCTAGGCCTCCTACCCCGCCTCCTGGCGGCGCCTCATCTGTGGCCGACACCTCGTCAGCACATCCGTTACAGTGCAGTGGCAGCTCTCCTACTTCTACGCATTTTCCTGAAATTTAGCAGCATTAGCCCACAAAATTCAAAACTGTACGTTACACAGCTCTATGACTCATATTCACACATAATATATATAGCAAAAACTAGAAGCAAAGATGACAATGCAAGACGAATGTGGACCCTATTTTTCCGTATGTGACTCCTAGTAGACTCTTCCCAACACTTTAGATGAACATTCCCTAAGAATCTGGAGCCTAAGCTCTGATACCACATTTGTCACGACCCAACCTATGGGCCGGACCGGCACTAGGACCTGGGCCAACCTAAAGCCCCCGAGGCCCGTAGTAAGCCTTAACTATTCATTTACCCAACTCTAAGGCCCATTTGGGCCCAATTTCAAGAAACCAACCGGACAGAGTCCGGCCATAAAATGGACCTACCAACGGGGAGTTTTTGACTCACCCGACCTGTAAACACAATAAACAATCCATTGGGGAGCTCAGCTCACCCTCCACATACTCATATCATCATAAAGATAAATGGGAGCTCAGCTCCCTCATCCAGTCCATCAAACATGCATATAATAATTTTACAGGTCCACAATAATAATTTAGTTTACAGACCCAAATCAAATAAATATTTCTAACACATGCGAAAATTCTAGGAGTTTATAGAATTACACAAACATAAATAAATGACCTGCGAGGGAGAAAAGCAGGTTAACCTCAAAAATATCCTCTTGTGGCCTGGAAAAATATTGAACAGGAGTGAGCGTTCGACTCAGAGAGTAAAATATCAATTTTAACCATAATCTCTATAACTATCTAGAACTAATGCAACCTGTGGAGTGAAATGCAACAGCAACAATATTTTCACATCATAACAGCAAAAAGGTAATTTGGAGCACTCACGCACCCTGTAACATCAATCATAATATATGGGAGCTGATCCCCTATACAGCTCTCTTAAATCCAACCTAGTGCCAACGAAGAACTCAGCTCGGACTTCCACTTAATAACCAAATCGGGGTCCCAGCGAAGAACTCAAGCCGTGTCTACCCTGAAGGACCGGGTCCCAGCGAAGATCTCAAGCCGTGTCTACTCGTCCTATCCATATGGTCCACACCACATCACACGCACGCCAACGCACGCACACTGCTCCAAATTACCACAACAACATCCATGACACTTTCACAGTTATGAATGCAACATAAATCATGCCTAGAATTTATCTACATAGATATATGCATATAAGTGATGCATGGGCATGCTTGAACATATAATAATATCGAAATTACAATTAAAATTAATATTTTACTCACAGACTTGACGGTGGTCACTGAGGCGGCTGGGCGGAGGAAGAAGGCTGTCCCGGCTCACCTGAAAATTTTATTACAATCATTTAATAAATTTGACTCAATACAAACAAAGAAAAGACCAAATACGTCCTAAGTCGTACCGAAAATCCGGCAGAGTCTCCCTTATACCTAAGACCTACCCAACCTGAAAAAGGGCTCAAAACACACTTCTATATTTACAATCCATATGTCCACAACTCAATCACATCACACAGCCCCTCCTGGGCCCATCAAATCAATCATCCATCACAATATGTAAAATTTCAATTTAGTCCTTATAATTGACCATTTTTGCAAAAACTGCCCAAATCAGCTCTAAAAATTCTAAAACTTTGCCCCGCGGTCCTTAGCAATATTACTAAGCTATTGCAAAAAGAATCATAATTTTCTAAGCTACCACGAATATTTTATGGATTTTTAATCCTATTTAAGCACTAGAAAATTACGTAAAAATAAGGTTCGGGTTTACCTTTGCCGATTCCGACTTTGGGGACGCGCTCGGGACGTCTGACAATGGGGGGGTAGCCAAAACCTCGGTCCAATTCGGAGACTTTTCCGGTAACGGGTCTGTCTGGCCAGAAATTCATAGACCTGGTCAACTGTCGAATTTCCTCGAATTGAGGATACCTACACGAAGCCCATAACACGGGGATTAGTACATAAATTTTTCAGAATTTTCTAAGCTCATTTAATGCTCGGAAAAACAATGCGAAGTTCCGTGGGACCCACCGAAAAACGGTGTCGGAAAAATTTGAAATTTATGTCGCCGCGAAGCTCTTGACGAGTGGAGCGCGCTGGTGCTCTCGGTTTTCTCGTGGGATTCACGGTTTTCGAGAAATCTAGTCCAAAGGTCGAAATGGGCTAAAAACTTCCCGAGCAAAAATTGGACAAACCGCTCGATGGATTTCTGTGTTCTTGGTGTCTATAGAAAGCTCTCACCGAGTAGATGATTTTAGACACAAGACCAGGTCCAATTGGTGGCCGGATCGACCGGATTTCGGCCGGGGAAGTCGAAACGTCGCGCGGGCAAGGGAGGGCGTTTCGCGCGCGTTTTCCGGCCGTTTAGGGCGGCGGCAGGCTGGCTGGGGAGGCTGGGGGTCGGCGCCGGCGAGGTGGGAAGGCAGGGGGAGGTGGGAAGGCAGGGGGAGGTGGCTGGCCGGCGGCAGGGGCAGGAGGAGAGAGAAAAGAGAGAGAGAAGGGAGAGAGGTCGACGCGCGCAGGGAAGGGAAGAAGAAAAAGAAAAAGGCCGGTCCGATCCGGCCGGTCCGATTCAGGATACAAAATTTTGAATTTTTACTCTGCCTCGGGACCGAAAACGAGGTCCAAAAATTCCGAAAAAATTTCAGAAAACTCAGAAAAATATGTAGACTCCAAATATATTTTTAGTTTTGCCACGTGGTCTTTAAATTAATTTTTAAAAATCATCAAAGTTTATATTTTTGAAAAATCGAACCCGATTTGTAAAAATCTGAAAAATCTCAAATAATTTCTAAAATTTAAATAAAATTAAAATACCAAAAATGCTCATAAAATTTAAAATTTTGGGGTGTTACAGATTCTTTTAAATTAAAATTTTTAATTTTGATTCAAATCATGTTAATGGCCATGTCTAATAATATATATTATGTAGCCAATAGATTTGAAAATCGGATTGGACTAATTGGAATCTGTTCTGATTTGATTTAACTGTTAAATCTGATTTTTAAGAATTGGAGTGAATTGATTGAAAATCGGCCAGGAAACCCAGCCTGGTTTGAAATGATTTTTTAGCTATTCAATCAAAAAATTTTAGAATGGGCAGCACTGAGTATTGAAACTAGGATGCAAGAAAACCAACCCTTTAATTTACGCCACCTTGGCAATTGTTAAAAACAACATTAATATATATTAAATTTAATAACTTAATTATTAAATAAAATTATTTCTTTCATTAATTGAAATTATATTATATTAATTTAAAATAATTAATATCTATTAACATATAAATATTTCAAATGAAGCTGAAAAATTTTTCCCACTTTTTAATAATTTATGATGTAATTAATTTATTATATTAGTATCTTAACTTGGATTATTAAATTATTTTTTATATTATTATTATTATTATTATTATTATTATAAAATATCATCTATTGTGTTATATAATTTATTATTTTAATATTTATTTTTTTATTAGTATGAATAAATTTATTATTATAAGATTTTAATTTTAAGTATTTTTTATTATAAATAATTAAATATTATTATTTAAAAGTTTAATTAAAAAATAAAAAAAAATGCATATTAAAATTAGCTAATTTTATTTTAATAATTAACTATAAAATATATGTGTATATATATATATATATATATATATATATATATATATATATAACTATTAATTATAATAAAATAGTATTATTAATAATTTTATAATATTTATTGATTATATATCGGTTAAAATTTTGGTTAAATTTAAATCTTATCTTTCTGCCTTCACAATTCAATGATCGAGTCAGGTTTGAGAACCTTGATTCCAAATGTGTGTTTTAGATGTCTTGGAGTTTGAAACCTTTCAGGGGCTATCTTAAATTATTTTAGCAGTTTCCCACAGAGTTTCATTATGCACTTTGTTGGATTGGATTGCTGCTTACAATTAACAACTGAAACAATTAAGAAAACAAATAAAGATAATCTAGTCAAACCTTACCAAACTATTAATCTTCCCATGTGACAACTGACATGTTGAATTCTTGATCCTTTTGCAAGAAAAATTAATCAGATGATAATGGAGATCATTACTAGAGAAACCATCAAACCATCCTTCCCAACCCCAATTCACCTCAGGAATTTCAAGCTCTCTCTTCTCGATCAGCTTGCTCCTGTATGTTATGGTCCCCTGCTTCTCTTCTACTCCTTAAATGCCCAAATCAATCCCCAGCTGACACTTTCAGAAAGATCCCGGATTCTAAAGACATCGCTATCTGAAACCTTAACCCGATTCTACCCACTAGCCGGTAGGATCAAAGATGATACATCAATCGAATGCAACGACTATGGGGTTGTTTTCGTTGAAACACGAATCAACTGTTTTCTCTCAACGTTTCTGGGAGAACCTGATGCCCAGATGATAACAAAATTGATTCCTATTGAAATTGAATCCCCAGAAGCATGCACGGGCAGTTTGCTACAGGTTCAAATCAATTGCTTTTCCTGTGGTGGATTGGCGATTGGAGTGTGTATTTCGCAGAAGATATCAGATGCACTCACGGCGACCATATTCATCAAGGATTGGGCAGCCACGGCTGCTAGTGCTAGTTCTAGTGCTGGTTGTGGGTCAACCCAGCAAGCTGAGGCTCTGCTCCCATTATTTAACGCATCATCGATCTTTCCGCCTCAAAATTTTTCGTTCAAAATGCCAATTGCCCAGCTGAAGAAAGAGGGGTACGTTGCAAAGAGATTTTTCTTTGAAGCCTCCAAGATCACTGCTCTTAAGGCTAAAGCTTCCAGCGAAAGTGTGAAAAATCCAACAAGAGTTGAAGCCTTGACAGGGCTCATCTGGAAATGCGCAATGAATGCGTCAAGATCAAACACAGAACATTTCAGGCTATCTATACTCTCCCAATCTGTGAACATACGCAGAAGGTTGGTGCCTTCCTTGCCTGAACATACTATTGGGAACCTTGCAGGACACTTTGCTTCACTGGCAACAGAGGGCGATATAGAATTGTCAAGCTTGGTTGGTCAGCTGAGAAAAGGGATGAAAGATTTCAGAGAGAATTATGTGAAGAAACTTCAAGGAGATGATGCTTTTGTGGCAAATCGTGAATCTTTCAAGGAAGCAGTACACATGCGTCAAGAAGTTAATATAGACTTCTATATAAGCACTAGTTTGTGCAGGTTTCCATTTTATGGTATTGATTTTGGGTGGGGAAAGCCTGCCTGGGTCACAATTCCAAGTGGGGCATTCAAGAATGTTATTTTAATGATGGATAGCAGAGATGGGGATGGAATTGAAGCTTGGGTGACTCTGAGTGAAGAAGACATGGCATTTTTTCAACGAGATCAAGAGCTGCTTGCTTTTGCTTCTTTGAATCCTAGTGTAATCTCCACGCCCATCACCCCCAAGTCTTCTCTTTAAATATTAAGAAATATATGCGCGCGTATTGTTGTTTTGATTTGTTTTGTTTTGTTTTGAGCATTGTAGTATTGTGGGTAGGCAGCTGCCTCGACTAATTGATTATATCCATGATTTGCCTTGGAGTGTGGTAATTGTACTTTTCTGAGTTGTATGCAACAGGAAATATAAGTTGGTACCCATTGAAATATAAAAATTGCCATCGTTCATTTTTCACGAGAAATTATAAAAAATATATTTGATATTTTTATTTCTAAAAATTTTTTGTTTAAATTGAATTCTTATGTAATACTCTTATATTTAATAGATAAATTTCAATATAAATTTTATGATATAAGAGGTATAAATGTTATCAAATTTTTTTCTCTAATAAAAGTCAAGAATTAATTAATTTATGCATTCATTCTCTCTTCATGCCTCCCAAGACTCTAACGCAGCAAACTAGCTTGTGCAAAACACACATTGTTTTCTTATAAGGGACCGTTGAGCCTAGTCGGCATTATCGGCAGCAATTCCAATTTGCTGGACTTGCATGAATGTTGTTGCCGCTTGCGAAATGGAGGGCTTAACTGAACCCAATTAAAAATTAAAAATTAAAAATTAAAGTTTTCTCTATAATTGAAATTAATATTCAGAAAATAATTTTTAAATTGATAGGGTTCTTTCTATGGGCAGGGATCTGGGCCTTGGTGGGGAGATGTGTTTTACATAAACATGGGCTAGAGCCTTTGTAGTTAAGTCTTTTAATGTTTTATTTCGGCCATGGCCCTATAAAAACATACATCTCTGAGCCTTTCATAGTCTTTTAATGTAATTATCTTTAATTAAAAAAATTAATGGAGAAAAAAAAATTTACTACAATAGCATCACTATAAAAGGAAATAAATTAAATATTTTCCATATTAATTAGACTAAAATAAGAGTAGCGACAACAACGGGTAGGGTACTAGCTAAAATCATCATACCCGAACTCGAACCCAATTAAAATTTTCAAAATCCGAGCCGTCCCGAACCAGATTAAAATTTATTTTCAACTACCTGAATCCGTTCTAAGCTCGATTGTTATTACTCAAAAAATATCCAAATCCGTTTAATTTTATATATTTAATTAATAATCTATATAAAAAATTATTTTTATTAATAATTTATATTTTAAAAATTTAATAATTTCATAAAATATTTCAATTTTGTTTTATATAAAATAAAAAATATAAAAATTTATAAATATTATTAAAAAATATATATTTTTTATATTTAATTAAATATTTATATAAACGGGTTCGGATAACAGATACCCAACATATAAAACCCGAACTCGTCACGGATATTAAATTTAAAATCCGAACCCATCTCAAATCCGATTATATACTACCAAAATCCATCCTATTAAGGTTCGGTCGGATCGGGTACCCGCAAAAACCTGATCCGTTGCCATCTCTAGGAATGAGCTGCTATTAAAACTTATAAATTTAACAGAGTCCTTATTTCTATATAACTCACACATACGCATACTTTACATCCGATATGGGATCCTGAAAGATCAGCCCTTAGGCAACCCGACTAATTTGCGAACCTCAATTAGGGCCACACTGGGACACTTAGCTTTTTCTTATTTCACTCAGAGAGAGTATGTGTTAAATACTTACTAATTAAGGCAAAGTTATCTATATATACCATAAGATAATTACGAATAAATATGTAATTTAATTTTTATTTTTTTTATATTTATATAATTATTAAAAAAATACAAATGCTAAAATTTACCAAAGAATCTATCATTATAAAAGGGTTGATTTTGTAAAAGAAAGAGCAAAAGATCAAAAATGGCCGAGGCAATGAAAGTTGAGATTATGAGGAGAGAGATGATAAAGCCATCCTCTCCAACTTCCCCTGAGCTTAAAATCTTCAAGCTATCTCTTATCGACCAGCTTCATCCTTCTCTTTTCACACCTATTCTTCTCTTCTACTCCACGAATAACAACTCCATACCTGCTGCAAATAAGTCCCAGCATCTAAAATCATCACTTTCAAAGTATCTTACTCTTTTTTACCCTCTTGCAAGAAGAATCAAAGACGATAGCTCAATTAATTGCGACGATGAAGGAATTGTCTATAGTGAAGCTCATGTCAATTGCCCCCTCTCAGGAATTCTAAAACAACCTCCTGAAGTTGAGGTACTTGAACCATTTCTTCCTGGAATTGATCAATCTATTGAAGTGATCACTGATCAGCCTTTACTCTTTGTCCAAGAAAACTTGTTCACATGTGGTGGAATAGCAATTGGGCTTCATATTTCACACAAGATCGCTGATGCAGCCACCATTGTAACCTTCCTAAACGGCTGGGCGACTGTGGCCGCAGATGGTTCCAGGGGGATACTTGTTCCAAATCTCATTGCATCTTCTGTTTTACCGCCTTTGGATTCAACTCCCAAATTACCAGCTGTTGCGATAAAGGCCATAGCAAGCAAGCCAGCAACAAGAAGGTTGGCGTTTGATATGCCTCCAGTATTGCTGTTCTTCAGGCAAAAGTTGCAAGTTCAAGCGTGCCAAACCCAACGAGAGTAGAAGCTGTGACTGCAATTATTTGGAAACATTCAACCAAAGCTTCAAGATTGAACTCGGGGTTTTCAAAGCTCTCTATGGCTTTCCAAGCTGTTAATATACGTAAAAGAATCGTCCAAAGCTTGCCTGAAAACGCTGTTGGAAACATTTTGGGAAGCTATTCTGTCTTGATCAGGGAGAAAATAGAATTGCAGAGCTTGGTTAGTTCATTGAGAAAAGGGTTACAAGAATTTATCAAGAGTTGGTTGGAACATTTTCAAAGAAATGATCTGCTGTCTGCAATTCTTGGGCACGTAAAGGAAATTTCTGGGTTACCAGAGCAAGAGAGTACTGATTTCTACAACTTCTCTAGTTGGTGTAAAATGCCACTATATGAAGCTGATTTCGGGTGGGGAAAGCCAACATGGGTCGCTATACCTATAAAGGAGCCATATAATGTTTCGGTAATAATGGATACAAGAGACGGTGGTGGAATAGAAGCTTGGTTATGCCTGAGCGAAGAGGACATAGCCTTTCTGGAACATGATGAAGAGCTACTTACATATGCTACCTTTAATCCAAGTATCATTTAGTTAGCGTTGTATGCTAAAAAAGGGGGCAGAAAAATTAAACATCAATTACGTTTCATTATTTTTAAGGTGCAGAATTTGAGATTAATGTCTTCTCTCTTATGCATAGTGGATTGTCATTTGTCTTCAATTTTTGATTCTTTGGTGAGGCTTCTCATTCAGGGAGCAGTGTTTCTCTTCAGGTTTATTTTCAGTTTTGAGTCCAGTCTTAACGAATTATCTGGTCTTTGGCATTTGGTTGTTTGGATGTTTTATTCTGAAGAGCTCTGTTTGGGCACTCTGTTTTAGGCTTTTAATCTTGCTATTTGTTAATTATTTGTCCTTCAACTTCCTTTGTTACTTTGTGCAATCTGTTTGGTATTTGATGCTGAAAATGTTGCGGAGAAAATTACTTTTTTAAATATATTAATTTGATAATATTAAAAAATAATTTAAAATTAAATTTAATAAATTTTAATTATAAAAAATATAAAAATAACAAAATAATTTTTTTCAAACACTTATTTTTATAGCATTTAAAAAAAATAATTTTATTCAAAAAGATAATTTTAATGCTCCAAACTCAATGTCAATCTTTGTCTTGTTGTATCGTCTAAATTTAACATTTTTGCTATTTCCTTGTTGCTGCAAGAAGTTTTCTTCTTAATTAATGATTTATTAAAATTATTGTATAAATATCACAATCAATAGAAGCAAAGCAAATGACGAAAAAAAAAAAATCACATTCACTATAAAAATAGAAATTTAAATCATTAACATATAAAAGTAGTAGTACATTTCCACCATTATATAGCATCAGTGTAAAAAGAAATAAATTAAATATTTTCTATTAATTGGACTATCCATTAAATTATTATTGATTGTGAATATTTGCTTACATATTTAGTAGGTCAGTCAATATAAATGGAAATAAATTTAATATTTTTTATTAATTATTAATTTTATTATAATTATTAATCATGGTAAAACTCATTAATACAATTAACGATTATAATATATATATATATATATATATATATATATATATATATATATATATATATATATATATATTTATGTCCTGAGTTATCTTTCAATTTTTCTCCTCTATATATTATAGAATATATATTTATTTTTATGTCCTTCTGAGTTATCTTTCAATTTTTCTCCCCTATATATTATAGAATCAGATCTTATATTTTGAAAACTGCTCTTTTTTAGATAAAAAAAATAAAACTATTTTTTTTTATTTAATTACAGCCAAGATGTTTTTTTTTTAATTATAGCCAAGATATATTTAAATAATAAAATTGTTTATTGATACTATCTGCCCAAAATTCAAAGTCAATCAGTCAAAATTATGTCCAGCATGGTAGTCAGAGTCAGAATCATATCCAACATGGCAGTCAGAAATACAATATTCAAACGGTCAAGAAGTCAAAACTGAATAAAACAAGACGAACCAATCCTTTGTTCCCCCAGCATGGTGAATGAAAGTTATGCTGAGCAACAATCACATTAAGCAGAGCCCGAATCTCACAGATCGAGCAATAATTATGCCTGTAATCCAGTAAAGCGTGAATTTTAAAAAGACTATCTTGGAAATTTAACCAAGATCATCGCCATAAATAAAGTAATAACTATTTCCCTAAAAAGCTTATAAATACCAACCCAATGACCAGACACAAGCACGCATTCTCACTCTATAATTCTATTCAAATAAATAGTCTCTGAATACTCTCTTAAATAAAGTCTTTGACATGAGTATCGGAGTAACCTACCAGAAGGCAATACACCTCATTTTTTCTCTTATTGCAGGTTTACATGACATCAGGACTAGGATCCGTGGACCATCGATAGCATTAGTGATGCCATATGTGGGAAACTCATATTACTAGCTGAAAGATTCACATTGAGATTATTTCTCTTCTTTTCAATACTTTGTCTGTTGCCAATAGCCTCTAATTCTTGGTCCTAATTGTTTTTATGATATTTGTGTTCTTTCTTTCTTTAGTGGCTGCAAATTTAAAGACCCCAAATAAAGGTATCATATTCATTACTCCTACATTGGGAGGAGACACGCTAGCAGCATCCATGATTCCAAACATCGCCACACTCGCAATCCCATCTGAGACATAAGTCCTACCACATAACATCATTATCCCAGGTCAACAAAACCCATTCTAAGGAATGACACCTGATTAAGTGTACCTGCATATCCAGGAGATGGAGGCCCAAATTACATTCCTTAAAGGGTTGATCTGGAGAGCTAGCGCCCCACTAGGGACATCTACCCCAGAAGTAAGAAGGGTAGTAGAAATAGATCTGACTAAAGCTAAGGAAATGAGGTAGATAATCGCCCAATCAATAAACAATAATTCAGAAAGGAAAAATGAACGGGTGACGGCAAGAGAACAAGAGAAGGAATCTGACAAATCGCCGTGACCGAAGGTAAACTGGGGATTGGTAAAGGCAGGACATAAGTAGTACAAACATATAAAGGAGGAAAACTTTAGAATGGCAGATGAGTCCCCATTATCCAAACCTATCCTGGCTGAATAGTTCCCTTCAAAATTCAAACTACCTATGCTGGATAAATATGATGGGACAACGGACCCGAGGAGCCATGTGGCAAATTTTTGAACAACAATGATGCTCCAAAACATAAATAATTACCACATGTGCTGAGTATTTCCAGCAACACTAACTAAACTAATGCAAAAGTGGTATCAATGCCTCAAGCCTGGATCAATCCAAAATTTCTTTTGGTTTGCCACTGAGTTCAAAAGCAAGTTAATTTCTTCCATCTCTCCAAAAAAATTGTCCATTGATCTTTAAAAAAATTAAACAATACGAGGGTGAGTCTCTCAGGGATTACATCACTGATTTAACATTGAAGCGATACAAATGGAGAACTTAAATCATGAAACAACCTGTGAAGCTTTGAAAAAAGGAACGAGGAATATAAAATTTTCAGATTCACTCATAAAAAATCCTGCAGTAGATTACTACCAGCTTATGTAAAAGGCTCAGAAGTACTTTAGGTTAGACGATGAGCAACAAGCTTTCAGGAAAGAAAGGAAGCCCAAATAGAACAATGATAAGAAATAACCACAGCTTAAATCAGATTTACCATTTGGACAAAAACAAAGAACAAAACAGAATAAGATTTTATAATTATACACTCTTGAATGAGCCCGGATCTTGAGTACTAATGTGGATTCAGAAAAATAGTGAATAGGTCAAGTGGCCAAAAAAGCTCAACCCTAATAATGCAGGTAAGAGAGATAAGGGAAAATTTTGCAAGTTTCATAAAGATCACGGCCACACTACTGATGAATGCAAGCAGCTTAAAGACAAAATAGAACAGCTAATCAGGGATGGATGACTTAGGAAATTTACCAGAGATGATCGGGATAAGAGAAGAATAACCACACCTAGAAGTAAGGAAATCGTACCTGAAAATGAAGAAAGTCTGATTGGTGTGATCAATGTGATTGCTGGCAAGCCAAACACAGGCAAAATGGGCAACAAAAGATAAGCCGAACCAAGCAGCACCAAAGGTCGAACAATCCTTTCATAGTCGAACTGAGCAGCACCAAAGGTCTAACAATCCTTTCCATCGACATAAATGAATTAAGCAAAGAAGCAATCACCATAGGCCCGAGGCATAACGAGGTAAACCAACCACACATTGACCTATTAGTTGTATCTATGCAGATAAATAGGTATACTATCTGACTAGTGCTAATTGACATGGGTAGCTCGGTAAATCTCCTGATAAAGAAGTTATGGAGAAACTCAAACACAAAGCAAAAAACCTAACCAAAGTCTTGCACCCCCTGGTGTGCCTGGGTGACAAAATTGTCTCAGTATTCGAAACTATAAATCTAGTTGCAGTTCTGAGTGATGAAGACTACAAGAGGCATGATGATAATAAATATGCTTCAAATCTTATTGTAGGGGTATGATGATCTTCAAATCCTATTGTAGGTCCTTCTGAATTTTTTTTTTCATGTTCTTCTGAATTATCTTTTAGTTTTTCTTCCCTATATATTATAGAATCAAATCTTATATTTTGAAAATTTCCCTTTTTTAGATCAGAAAAATAAAACTACTTTTTTATTATTTAATTACAGCTAAGATGCTTTTTAGAAAAAAAAAATTACAGCCAAGATATATTTGAATAATAAAATTGTTTGCAAAATTCGGATATAAAAGAATAATGTTTATGGAAATTTCATTTTCTTTTTATTAGAAACTCTTTATTTATATATACTCATTTAATTAATAATTGACCTATTATTAAAAAAATATGATAAAATATGATGAGTCTCATTATAAATGTCACCCGAATTATGGGCCAGACCGGCATTAGGACTTGGGTCAATTTAAGGTCACCAAAGCCCATAGTAAGCCTAACTATTTCTAGCCCAATTATAAGGGCCATAACTATAGTTCAATTTTCAAGAAAACAAATGGATAGAGTTTGGCCATAAATTGGACTATCCAATGGAGAGTTTTTAGCTCACCCGACCTGTAAATATAAAACTATCTTAAATTGGGGAGCGTAGCTCACCTCATAATCCTCAAGCAATTAAATAATCAAATGGGAGCTCAGCTCCCTTAGCCACAGTGATTACTCGTATCATACATTCTAATATATCTATAAAACATGTTTACAAATTCAAAGAAATAAATCAATATTGTCCTAACAAGTTTAGAATACTACTAGCACATGCGAAATTTTGGATTTTAAATTAAGAAAATAAAATACAAATAAGCTACTGCTGGTAAACTTGCAAAAAAGAAGGCACGTTAAATCTCAAAGAGAACTCTTGTCACCTGGGGAAAAATAATTAAATAGGAGTGAGCGTTTGACTCATAGAGTAAGATATTGATTTTAAATATAATTTCTATAACTATCTATGCATAATGCATTTCTATGTATAAAATGCAACATACACACGTATTTCCAAATCATTCAAACAATATTTACACAAAAGATAATTTGGAGTACTCACATACCCGTATGTCACATCAATCACACACACACACACACACACACACACACACACACACACACACATATATATATATATGGGAGCTGATCCTCTGTACAGCTCTCTTAATTCTAACCTCTACCAGCGAGATCAACTTGAGTTAGACTTTCTCTTTATAATCTAAATGCGAGGGTCAGCGAGATCAACTCAAAGCCGTATTCACCCTGACTTATCCACAAAAAAGATCGAGTCCCAGTGAGTCAAGCTCTAGCTGTGGCTACCCGTCCTACCCATATCCATAAACACACCACACGCACGCCAACATATGCACACAGCTCTAAATTACCCTAAGGCGACATTCACAATAATTTTATCAAATAAAAATACAATATAAGGTGTGCCTAATATTTAGTTACATACATATGTTTATAAGTAATACATGGGTATGCCTTGTATATGTAATAATATTGAAATTATAAATAAAATCAATATCTACTCACAGATTAACCAGAGATTACTATGGCAGTTGAACAGAAGAAGAAGGTTGACTCTGATCACTTACACAAATTCTAATACCTGAAATGTGTTTGGGGCATTTAAAAATGGTAGGAAGGGCTATAATATTGATAAACTTCTAAAGTGAACCCGACAACTCGTATGTCCGATCGGGAACTACAGTACCAGTCGCTGGTGAAATTTCCACGAAACTAGAACACCTACGCTAAACTCATAATACTAGGAGTTAGAATATAAATTTTATTTAATTAAACGGACTCAATAAAGACCTACAAAAATACTATAAAACTCATGGGATCCACCAAAATTTTAGTGTCAGAAAAATTTGAAATTTATATCATTACGAAGCTCTCGACGAGTCAAGCGTGCTGATGGTCTTGAAATCCCATGGGGTTCCCATTTTGGGAGAAATCTAACCCAAATGTCAAAATAGGCTAAAACTTTCGGGCTTGATTAGGACAAATCGCTCAATGAAAATGGGTGTTCTAGGTATCTTTAGAAAGCTCTCGAGGAGTAGAGCAAAATGGACGCAAGATCGATTCGATTGATGGCTGGATCGACCGAAATCAGGTCGGGAAGATGAAAGGTCGTGAGTAGGAGAGAGGGAGCTTTGGGCACATTTTTTGGCTGAATGGAGGGGCGGCCAGCGATGGGGATGGCGATCGAAGGGGAGCCGACGTGTGGGGGAGGCTGGTGAGTGGTCAACCAGTGATGGAGAGGAGAGAGGAGAGAGAAAAAGAAGAGAGAAGTTGAGGTGGTAGTGCAACGCAGGAGGGGAAGGGAAAAAGAGAAATGGTCAGTCCAATTCTATCAGTCCAATTAAGTCCAGTTCGATCCAGTCAATTCGATTCATGGTACCCGAAATTTGATTTTTACTTTACCCTGAGACCCAAAACGAGGCATAAAAATTCTGAAAAAATTACAGAAAACTCAAAAAAATTTATGGAGTCCAAATATTTTTTTAAACTTGCCACATGGTTTTTAAATTAATTTTAAAAATCGATAAAATTGATTGTCTAGAAAAATCAAAACCCAATTTTGAAAATCCAGAAAATTTCAATTTAATTTTTTAAATATTTAATACAATAAAATATTATAATTCATATATAAAATAATTATTTAAAAATTCGGAGTGCAACAATAAAATATAATTTTTTATTTTTTTTAATTAATTGGATATGCACTATATCCCTCTTTCTGAAATAATTAGTTATTGTGTAGATTGATGGAGAAATTAATCAAAATTTTTCATAATGAACAAGTATCCATTTAAAAGAAATTCCTATTTTTATATTATTAAAAATTATATTCTCATGTATTATTATAAAAAATACATAATAACTCTATTAATTAGCAATGAAAATCAGCATAATCACTTCAGATTTGATTCTTTTCTCTTTTAATCTTCCATTAGAATAAAATTAAAAAAAAATAATGCATATATATTATTGAAATTTTTTTTACTAATTCCTACATTGAGAATAATACATCAAACAAATGAGTGACTGTCCATTTAAATTCGAATTGCAATACTTGAAGATTGTAACATCATAACATAAAATCAACAATTTTGGCTAAACCTTAACAAAGAAGGTCATAGAATATGCCAATTACATGTATATGGGCTTATCTATCTATATATATAGTCTTTGGCATGTAACAAATTGAAGCAACTCTTCGTCCCCGTTGAATTTTGCCATGTCTTCCTCATTCAAGTGTATCAGTGCCTCTATTCCATCCCCAGAGACAGTGTCCATGAAAATAACCAGATTCTTGAATGTTAAGCTAGGTGACCCTGTCCATATTGGTTTGCTCCATCCAAAATCTGCTTCATATAAAGGAAACCTGCACAAACTAGTGAAGTTAAGCGTAGCCATGTCACCCCTAATGAAACTTTCAGCTCTTTCCTTGATAAAATCCAAGTGCTCATTGCCTTCTTGGAGTTTTCTCACATACTCTTTATCAATCTTTCTTATTGACGATCTGATCTGGTAGACAAGATCACAATTTTCTTCCCCAGAGGAATTAGTGGATGGAATTGTTATTGCAACCCGATAATAGTTCCCAAAAGTGTGTTCTGGCTATGGTGGATTCATCCTTCTACGTAGGTTCACTGTGTGAAGCATCAAGTATACCTTACTTGCCCCTGATTCTACCTTGGTGGCAGCCGTGAAGCGGCACTATATGAAAGCTGTCGCAAGGTATTTTGAGATCGCCCGGACGAAGCTCTTTACCGAAGTGGGAAAAGTGAGGAGTCGCCACTTTAATTTTGAGAGAAATTAAAGAAAACCATTTGTGAAAATAAATTTAAAAGAAACCACTTCGAAAATAGAGATTCTAGGTTCGGGGTCCGCATGCGGGCGGGGAAGGTGTTAAGCACCCCGTCTCGTCCCTCAATGAAGGTAAACAAATTTAATGTTATTTTCTTTCATAAATTAAAAGGGTAATTAGGGGGGTTGGGATAGTGATGATGTTAATCCTTTGTAAAAAATAAAGGAATGTTTGATATTTCACTTATTTTGGGTTGCCCAGGAACATAAGCTCATGAGATGGCCCTTTAGTGAATAAGTGTTTGAGTGAGGTTGTCTTGTGTATTGGGGTCATGTCATTTAGTTTGAATTTTAGCTCGGGCAAGGGACTTCTCCCGATCTCTAGATATGTTTTATTAAGAGTTTTGAACGGAAGATTTCAGATAAGAACTCTCCTCCGATCTCCCTGTCTTCATTTAAGCGAGAATCAGGTAAGAACTCTCCCCCGATCTCTTAGGGTGTTCGATTTAAAATTTGATGAAGGACCTCAAATAAGAACTCTCCGCGTTTTTTATTTGAACGAGGATTAGGTAAGAACTCTCCCCTGACCTCTTAAAGTATTCGGTTTAAGATTTTAATGAAGGATCTCGGATAAGAACTCTCCTCTGATCTCTGTGTTTTTGTTTGAATGAGGATC
The DNA here is from genome assembly GCF_030052815.1 of Hevea brasiliensis. Taxonomy (NCBI): domain Eukaryota; kingdom Viridiplantae; phylum Streptophyta; class Magnoliopsida; order Malpighiales; family Euphorbiaceae; genus Hevea; species Hevea brasiliensis. Next base: position 3,061,934 of record NC_079502.1, read on the forward strand.
GGGTAAGAACTCTCCCCCGACCTCTTAAAGTGTTCGTGACATAAGACTGAACTTTTCACCGATCTCGTATATGACTACCTTGTCCGAACCCTTTGGCTGGCTACATCTGATCTCTCTCAGCTACTAGTCTGGGGTCTTATCTCGATTCCCGCTCTTTTGTGCTATTCCCTAGACTCGCTTAGTAGCCCGACCTCATGACTTTTCTCCTGATTCCCTATTCATTCTTTGATTATTTTTACTTATTCAAAAGAAACTGTCACGTTAGAATATTGCTACCAACATTTTACTAAATTACCTACAAGTTACCCGCAACCAGAACACCTATCTTCGAAGGAAATAAAAACTAAGAACAAATAAATAACGCGAACCGATGAATGGAAAAAGTAAACTCAAAAGAATAACTATCAGCTTGAAGGATCTACATGGGATCTTTAGTATAACGGGATTTAATGAAAATTTTGAGAATAAAAACAGAGAAAGTAAAACGCGAGCGTTTGACAAAATGACAGTTTAGGCACTTACCTGTGTGAGGTCGAGGCTATCAAACTGACTCCAGAGATCACAAATATTGTAGAGTTGAAAGCTAGTGATACAAGGACCAATGCTTACTTCGAGATTGCAAAAACCAGGTTAAAATGCAGTTGAGCCGAAGAGACGGAAACCGGGTTAGAATGAGATCAAGCTGAGAGAATAATATATAGATGATGAGGTGATGAAGACGAGACTGAACGGAAATGGTATGGCAGAGTGATGAACAAACTGAAAATGAAGGATTTCAGGGTTCGAAAACTCTATCAATGTAGACACTCGAGAAAACTAGTTTCTGAAGTTTCTCAATTTTTATGCAAGCTTAGAATGGCAAAGCAGCAAGACTGAATTAAATTTCAGATCCTTTTTACTATAATCACCACCACCTTTTTTTTGTGTCCTCTCCTTTATAGTATTGCATGCAGGTATTTATAGGGAACGGGTGTTCCTAATGAAGGGTCAGGATCTCTTCTGGGGAGATGAAAGGTTTGGATTTAAAAGGACATAATCCGATGCTTGAGAATTGAAGAGAATTAGAATGGACGACTGAGATCCTATTCAGAATATCTATCCTTTCTTTTTTTTTAATCCAACGGCTCAGGAGCTTTCCTGTCCAGACAGATCTGAAGGCCGAGAATAAAAGGCGCCGGTCCTGTCGTCTACTTTTTGATCCAAGGGCTCCGGGTTTGTCCTTACAAGTAAGATCAACGGTGGAGATTGAGATGTACAGGACTGCTATAACTGTCTTGGCGTCTGTCAGCAATGTGGGCGATTCTGCAAATGAGGTGTGCGGTGAAGATTTGATCACGCCTGCAATACTTTTACTACCTCGGCCCTGATTATGAAGAAAGTTATTGGAAGTCTTTTTGTCCTTTTGTTGCTTTCCGATCTCTGTTCCTTCCGATCTCTCTGTTATGACTCTTTTCCGATCTCTCTCACATCGGGTCCCTCATTGCTTCCCGATTTGAGATCGCCCAAACGATGAAATTTGATCTTTGAAGGTTCTCTCAATGGTGTAATCTGATCTCTTGGGATTGCCCAAATGATGTAATATGACCTTTTAGAAATGAAATGAAATTTTATTTGAAGGTCATTATTTAATTATTGCATTGGTTAATTTTCCGATCTCTGATGTGCATATCCGATCTAGACCCTAACTAAATCGTCCTTAGCCGATCTGTGACTCTGAACATTTGCCCTAATCCGACAGCCTTAGCTAACCGATCTCATTTTATTTTATTCATTGTGTTTCTGGAACCTTCCCGCAACGTGTCAGGAAAGCGGGTGAATTCCGCTAATCGATGCGTTGCTTGGGACTCTGTGAGCATTGAATGCTCAAACGGGTATAAATAGGGGGAGGGTCAATCAGTTGCTCCTCTATGTCACTTTCAGCACTCTGCTAGCAACTTCAACTTTCTCTCGTTTCTTCAAGTTTTTCCGGCACCGATCACATTCCGGCAAGAGTTTTAATCCTTCTCTTAGTTAAACTTCTTTTATTTCTTTGAAAATGAGCGGCGCCGAGGGTCAGAGAGCGGGGAGCCCTCCTTCCGTCCATATCTCGTAGACGTCGAACGAAGTTAAGGTGGTCAGGCCTAGTGGGCAACCTGAGTCTCCTATGACCTCTGCTTTAGCCCACGGCCAAGCGGCACAATCAAGACGGACACCTTCCTCTGGGAGAGAAAATCTTCCCATTGACGAGTTGCCGTCAGTCCTCCAAAAAACCGATCTGCAATTCATTAGTCAAGAGTACAACCTTCAGACCGACTCGTACGAGCTTATCAGATGCCATGGCGATCTCCGAGCCGATCACTTCTTTGAAGAAAATGATGCGATCATGGTGTATGAAGAGCAATTAAAAGCCAGGCTTCAGTTTCCCCTTGACGACTTCTTCAAGGACGTTTTAAAGTTCCACCACGTATGTGTAGCCCAAGTACATCCGAACTCATGGCGAATTCTGGTGGCTTTTAGAGGCCTATGCCAGGCCAAGAAGCTCGAGCCTACAGCGAAGGTTTTTGCCGAGCTGCATAGGCTTACTCGTCGAAAGGACGATGAGTATTGGTTCTTCCAAGCCAAACTGCACTATGGGCTTTTTACCGATCTCCCCTCTTCACTGAAGAATTAGAAGAATCGCTTCTTTATGTTGAGGAGCAAGATTCTGAATGATTTTGAAGGTTTCTCACGTAGCTGGCAATATCTGGGCCCATCAATTCCAAAGAAGGTCGCCCTAAGTAGGGACGAGGGTGCCATGGTAATGGAATTGAAGGATCAGGCGGCCACTCCCAAGTATTCGTGCTTATACACTGTTATGGCCGAACTGAGATGGTGGCTAATGCGGATGATCGCCAATGAAGACTATGAACTGTAGCTCTCTGACCTCAGACTCGAGACTAGTATAAGCTAAATCTTTAGTCTCCTGATTTAGGTAATCTCACTAACTGTTTTTCTGTGCAGAAATGGCTGGAGGCGAAGGCGCAAAGGAGAGCCGCAAGCGAAAAAGAGAAGTCTCCCAGAAAGTACGAGAAATGAAGATCGCCGCGGCATCATAGACGCCAAGGCGGGATTCGGGAGAAGTGCCGGGAGACTCGTCTCGACCTTCGGGACAACCAGTCCCAGAAATAGAGGTAGCTCCCTCTCCCCCTCGACAAGAAGAGCCACCACCTCCACCTGTTCCTTCAAGTGCAGAAGGGGAATCTTCCCAACCTACTGTGAGGACCCTTTCTCGTGGTGCCCAAGTTCTTATTCATTCTCTGGAGAAGAATCGATCTGTTCGGGAGAATCCGAGCTTGGCCAAAGTTCTAGGTGCTACCATATGCCTCCAGGAGGACCGGAACAGGCTAACCCTGGATAGCATTGATGATCTCCTAGCTCATACGATGAGTTTGAGCGTAGAGAGCCTGGTGAATCAGCACATAATCAGGGAAAAGGCTCATCTTCTGAGGCAGGAGATTCTGAAAGTGGTCCAGGACGCAGCTTCCGCCCGAGTCCAACTTTCATCCGCCCAAGACTATATTGCTGAAATCGAAGGTTGGATGAAATCCTATGAGGATAAGCTGGCCGAACAGGCTAGTGAACTTGGGGAAGCTCGGTCGCTCCGAACTGCCGATGTTGCTCGCCTTACTGAGGAGCTCAAAGCGAAGGAAGAATAGGCTGTGACGAGGGAAGCTGGTGCTTATGTGAATGCACACAGTGATCTTCTGGCCGAGCTCGAGAGGCGTTATCCTGGGGAAGACTTCTCCTGGATGGTGGATCTTGTTCCCAGAGACGAAGAGGGGAGCGAGGAGGGAACCAAGAGAGAGAGAGAGAGAATGAGTGAAATGTTAATGTAGAACAGGCTGGGGGTGACCCTCCAGCCGAATGACTTATACTTTTATTTTGAGATGAAATGAAATACCTTTTGTTCAATTCCTTGATGAGATCGGAAAGTATCCAAATTGTATGAGTGCTTGATTGTTTGAACATATTAGAACATCAAACTTAAAAGCGATTATTAATCTAAGTATAAGAGGTCGGAAAAACATTGTAACCATGAGATCGGCCTAAGCCGAGACCAAACACCGGGTAGAACTTTAGATCATTAAAATTGGAAACTTGATTTGAATTCTTAAGATCGGAATCACCATTAAGTCGGACTGAAACCCTAACTTTATTGAACGATTTTCCATAATATTTGTAAAGGAGAGATCGGAAATAAGACTGGATGGCATGGAGAACTGATATTGGTTTGATCTCCTTTGACGAGAGATCAAAAATGAGATTGGATGGCATGGAGACCTAATATTGGTTTGATCTCCTTTGACGAGAGATCAGAAAGCAATTGACTAGATGTGGGATCAGTTTATTTCATGATCGGTTTATTTGTGGCTCTCCCATTTTTACTTTCCCCTTTTTCTTTTCCTTCTTGTCATTCCCGTAACATCTCTCACTTCGAGTTATAAATTTTACCTCTTGCTCAGGTGGGGAGGAGTTGCTGGTTGTGACAGGTTTGGGGTTTGGTTGGGGAGTAGCATTGCCAGAGGGTCCAGTGTAAGTCATTCTGAAGTGCTTGTGGGGAGCGAAGCATGGTGTAGGAGGTGTCATGGGTGGAGTATAGGCAAGGTTAGGAGCTGATGTACTACTGGATGCTTCCTTAATAAAGACTTGGAGATTGTAGTTGCAAGGCACTGCATGAGTGTTTGTGACTAAGAGCTGAGGCGGGGTTCGGATGATTGTTATTGGTGGTGGTGGTGTTGGTGCATTGGGGGCAGAAAAGGTTAATCTGGGATTGGGGGTGGAGGCATTCTGGCCAAATCTGACTGTGTTCACTTCGCCCTCCGCCTTTGATCTTTTTTGATATCTTAAAATTTTGAGGAACAGCAAGTTCTGGACCTCTTGCCGGAATCCCTCACAGTCTTGCAGCTCATGATCAACTGCACCTCCATGGTAGGGGCATCCCGTATCACTTTGTGACCCTGATACCTAAGGGAAAAGGTAGCCTTCCCTTACTGCCATTATAAAAATTTCCTCAAAGTGAGGAATCAGTCGGTCTACCTCCGCAGTTGACTTTTCATCCTCGGGCTCTATCATGTTCACACCACTGCCCGTACCATGATTGGGCAGGGGGTTCGAAGCGACGTTGGGGAGAGAGCTATTTCCTTCAATCTTCAACCACCCGTTTCTGATCAGGGCCTGTACCCTTCCCCTAAGAGCCCCACAGTTATCAGTAGCATGCCCGAGTGCCCCTCCATGATACTCACATAGGGCACTGGCATCATACCACCTGGGGTATGGTGGCTGAATTGGATCAAGGGGGATTGGCACTATTTGATTTATACCGACGAGGTATTGGTATATTTCATTGAGTGAGAGGGGAAGAGGTGGATCAGGATTTCTCTGTGGTCTAGGATTATTTTGGGGTGGTCTTGATTGAATAGGTTGAGGAGGTGGTCGGGGTTGGTAAGCTGTTTATGGTGGATATTGTGGGCGTGGATGAGGATAATTTGGGAAAGATGGTGGAATGTTTGCAATTGTCGAGCCATGAGCAGGAGGATATGGCCGGAAATTATTCTGAGGGAATGAAGGTTGGGCTTGTCGGGTGATGGAGTGCACATCACCTTCTTTCTTTTTGCCAAAACTGGCAGTCTTCTTTGTAGGATTCTCAGTCAACTCCTGCAATCGTCCTAACCTGAGGTTAGTTTCAATTCTCTCGCCAGCTTGAATGATGTCTGAGAAGCTATTGGAGGTGTTTCCAATCATCAGATTGAAATACGGAGCCTTTAACGTCTCAATGAACAAAGAGCAGAGTTCATTGTCAGTAACCGGAGAATACACCTCCGCTGCCTTCTCCCTCCACCTCTGGGCATACTCCTTGAAGCTTTCCCTTTCTCTCTGTACCAGATTTTGGAGGTCTCTCCTTGTGGGGGCGACGTCACAGTTGAATTTGTACTGTTTCAAAAAAGCGTCAGCCAAATCTTTCCAACAGCACAGTTTGCTCCTGTCTAACTGAATGCACCATCTCAAGGCTGCCCCAGAGAGACTTTCGTGGAAGAAATGGACCAGGAGTCTATCATCTTCCGTCAGGGCAGACATCTTGGCAATATAAGTAGCCAAGTGAATGCGAGGGTCTGAGTTCTCGGTGTATTTGTCGAAGTCCGGGACTTTGAATTTGGGTGGCACCACCACATCTGGTACCAATCTTAATGATGCCACATCAACTGAACCATACATATTTAGGCCCTCTATTGCCCTTAATCTTTCTTCGAGGGCAGAAAGCTTTTCATTCTCTCTGGCTCTGCTCTCTCCTATTGGATGAGCTATTCCCCCAGTTAGGAAATAAAGGGCAGGGTGAGCTGGAGGGATCGGGATTGAAGGGTGTGGCTCGACATTTGAGACTGTCGGGTAGTAGGGGAAAGGTAGGTCATTATTTATGGGAGTCGGATTGACAGTGATTGTCGGATCCGGAATAGGTGGCTGAAAAGTAAAAGAAGTTGAAGCTTGGTGAGAATCAATCGTCGTAGGGGGTGGGGGAGGTAGTGGTAAGTTTGGTTCTGATGCAGGCTTATTTTGGGACATCTCCCTCATCAGTTTCATGAGCTTTGAGACTTGGTCTCTTAATTTGGAAACTTGTCCCTATAGGTTCTGGACTTGTTCCTGATCTTCCATTAGTTTCTTCATTTGTGATATTGTTAAGTACACTTGTCTCGAACTGCTTGTTCGGTCAGGCTTGCTTTGCTTGAAGCAATGCTGATTTCCTATGTGAAAAATCATTAAATGAATTTTAAATTTCGTTAAAAATTAAAGGTCCTAATTTGGACAAAGGATACGGTAAGCCAGGAATGGGATCTGCAGCAGAATAATTGCATCAATTTTATCATGGCATCGCTCGATAGTCTGACGATGAATGACTGGATCGAATGCATGTCTATGATACTTGTCTATATGGTGCATTCGTCTTTTCGCATAACCCTAGCGAGGATAGTTCCTACGGGAGTCATACTATTCATTCACAATGGCCTAAAGTGATTTTATTAATCGAATAGTTCATACATAGCATTCTTTACATTGGCCTAGGCTCAGGGAGACTCTTTATAATGCAATGACATCTTTTGAGGTACTCATAAAGTCTTTCTTCTTGTTTAGCAGGGTCGAATATCTTCAGGGCATATTCAGATTCTGGCAAGAGCTCTTGTTTCCCTCATGCTATCATTCTCTCCAGTTGGTCAACATTTTCTCTCAGCTTTTGATGGAGAGTAGCTTGTCTTTCTTTTTCCTTTCTTTCTTTAGCACATTCCTTCAGAATATCATTGATAAGCTGTTCTTGCTCTTTCAGTTCAAGCTTCTTCTTTTTACCCTCTTCCATGAGTATCTCTTGGTACTTCATTTTCTCTTGCAATTCGTTATTCCGAACTCCTGCCTCCTTTATTGCACCTTGGAGAAAGATCTTTTCCCTTTCCCACTGCATTTTTTGTTCCTCAAGCTTTGCTTTTTCAGTCATTGCCTCTCCCCTGAGCCTTTTTACCTCTCTTTTGAGGACCTGCTATTGGTCCTCCAACTGCCTTATTCGTTCTTGTAATTGCTGGTTCTCGGTATCCGATTTTTGTAGGGAGCCGACCAAACGAGCATTAGCTTCTTCTGAAAGGATGTTCCAATGAGGGATGCTACCTTCAAGTTCTATTGGCTCGGCAGTTTGGTGTCCTTGATCCTTGCTAGCCCTCCATTTAAGATAGTCTTCCGTGGCACTCGGACCTTTAGGCGATCTTTCCATCATAGTGACGTTCTCCCAGGATTTGCGGAATACTTTCAATTCTTTCTCGCTACCGAGTTCATGATAGAGATGAACTTGATGGTATTCCTCAACACTGAGCACTGATTGGGTTGAACCGAACTGCCTCATTACCAAAGCCAGGGCGTAATTTGTGTATCCGGTCACTCCGATCAAAGACACCGAATGACTATTCCCTGTACTGAACAAAATTGGCCGACCTAACGTCCACAATTTCCTCCAGCAATAGTTGTGACTGTTGAAGTTCAGAATCTGCTCTTGCTACTACAGCTCATTCTTTGGACTGATGGCTAATCTAGCCATTTTCTGAATAAGTGGCTGGCCAGGATACCAAGTTAACCCCTTTGTCTCAAGAGGACACATGTGACTGAGGATCCAGAGGTGTAACAATTGAGAATAGCACTTAATAGATCCCCTGCCTTATTGTCAACAGTAAGTAAGAGTCAATAGAGTCTCTATAAGGATTGCTGGTATTGGGTTGACCTTCTGCTTTTCTACTGTCCAAAACATCTCCATGACACTGCAGGTTATAATTCCCAAAGGCCCAGGGAATAAGATCAGGCCATAGATCCCCAAAGCTAGTGCTAATGAAGCTCGTTCCCATTATTCATCCTGGATGTACAGGTCCAACCGTTTCTTAAGGTAGGTCCAATACCATCCGTGTGTGTTCCCTTTGATAGTTTCTCTCGACTTTGCCTCTTCTAGGGGAATCTCTAACATATGCGCAAACCGTTTCCAAGTCTGCCTATGCTCGAGGTGTAGGTATATCCGATTCTGTGCCACATAAGGAATCTCTAGCAACGCCTAATATTCTTCCATAGTAGGGGTCATATCGATGTCGTTGAAGGAGAACACCCCATACTTAGGGTTCCAAACTGACAGCATGGCATTTAGCGCCGAAACTTGAACTTTGACCCATATCAAGGTCGCAATCCTTTCGTATTTTTCCTCAAACTTTGCCTTGACATGATCGGGAAGTGACCTCCAACTACTAGATAGACCCTCGAGACCGATCATTCTGACCTCGACTTTGCTTAGGTCTAATGGAGGTAACAGGCTAGTACCTGCCCTGGTGACATCACTTTGCGGGGACACTGAACTATGAGGTAGTCCGGACTACGGTTTAGCATTCTGTTCTGGTCTAGGAACTTCTTCTGCCGACTGACTCGAGGATGCCATGTTAAAATTGATGTTCATTCTTTTGCAGACCCTAATTCAGTGATGCCTGTGGAGAAAACTTGTTAGCAGGATAAATTCAGATAATTTTGAATTATACTGTTGGCGGGGTGATACCTACACATTTATCAAAGTAGGAAAATGTGTAGATCCTCCTAACTGTATGATCCAAGATTACCCTAAAAAATAAAAACATAAGAAAACACAAACAGAGTAGGGTGAGAGCAAGTATGTCCCTTTTGTCCTAAAATAGGGAGAATCCTAGTACCGGATAAGTGCTATCTAATTGAATAGTTCTATCTTATGAGGTAGTTTGTTACGGCTTCCCATTACTGTGATAGTTTAGCTCAAGGTCTAATATTCTAAAAGCCATAGGTTCCCAAAATGCCTCTACTGTAAACAGTAGAGCCCCATTCCATCACCATGATACTAACGGGAGAATTCCACGGGTATCGCAGTAAATGGAACGAGTTTCAATCTGAACAGAAGCCTTCACAGATACTAACGGGGTAAAACCCACGGGTACCGCTACATGACTCCCTCCTACTTCCCTAAAGGGTAAGAAAGCCCGGGTATAGGGCTGAAGTGTGTGAGGATATTGTGTAAGTACTCAGTGTGTGAAGGGACACATTTATCTCTTCCCTTCATGGGGGAGTTTTTTTTTTTTTTTTTTTTTTACATTTTTTTTGATGAAAGTTGCTGTGAGAGATAAGACAATCAAAATAAGCAAGAGTGGTTAGAAAGCATAATAACAAATCAATATATCAAGATTTTTGAATTTTTCAAATTAAACCCCCCTCTAATAATGATTTCAATTTATATGAGCATAAAACTAAATCAGTTCCTGGACCTCAAAACCAGGGTATTTAAAAAAACCTCCCCAGTGGAGTCGCCAAGCTGTCGTAAGGTATTTTGCGGTCGCCTGGATGAAGCTCTTCACCGAAGTGGGAAAAGTGAGGAGTCGCCACTTTAATTTTGAGGGAAATTAAAGAAAACCATTTGTGAAAATAAATTTAAAAGAAACCACTTCGAAAACAGAGATTCTAGGTTCGGGGTCCACATACGGGCGGGGAAGGTGTTAGGCACCCTGTCTCGTCCCTCAATGAAGGTAAACAGATTTAATTTTATGTTCTTTCATAAATTAAAAGGGTAATTAGGGGGGTTAGGATAGTGATGATGTTAATCCTTTGTACAAAATAAAGGAATGTTTGATATTTCACTTATTTTGGGTTGCCCAGGAACATAAGTTCTTGAGATGGCCCTTTAGTGAATAAGTGTTTGAGTGAGGTTGTCTTGTGTATTGGGGTCATGTCATTTAGTTTGAATTTTGTTAAGAGAGCTCGGGCAAGGGACTTCTCCCGATCTCTAGATATGTTTTATTAAGAGTTTTGAACGGGAGATTTTGGATAAGAACTCTCCTCCGATCTCCCTATCTTCATTTAAGCGAGAATTAGGTAAGAACTCTCCCCCGATCTCTTAGGGTATTCGGTTTAAAATTTGATGAAGGATCTCGGATAAGAACTCTCCTCCGATCTCTGCGTTTTTTATTTGAATGAGGATCAGGTAAGAACTCTCCCCCGACCTCTTAAAGTATTCGGTTTAAGATTTTAATGAAGGATCTCAGATAAGAACTCTCCTCTGATCTCCGTGTTTTTGTTTGAATGAGGATCGGGTAATAACTCTCCCCCGACCTCTTAAAGTGTTCGTGACATAAGACCGAACTTTTCACCGATCTCGTATATGACTACCTTGTCCGAACCCTTTGGTTGGCTACATCTGATCTCTCTCGGTTACTAGTCTGGGGTCTTATCTCGATTCTCGCTCTATTATGATATTTCCTAGACTCGCTTAGTAGCTCGACCTCATGACTTTTCTCTTGATTCCCCATTCATTCTTTGATTATTTTTACTTATTCAAAAGAAACTGTCACGTTAGAATATTGCTACCAATATTTTACTAAATTACCTACAAGTTACCCGCAACCGAAACACCTATATTCAAAGGAAATAAAAACTAAGAACAAATAAATAACGTGAACCGATGAATGGAAAAAGTAAACTTAAAAGAATAACTATCGGCTTGAAGGATCTACATGGGATCTTTAGTATAACGGGATTTAATGAAAATTTCGAGAATAAAAACAGAGAAAGTAAAACGCAAGCGTTCGGCAAAATGACAGTCTAGGCACTTACCTGTGTGAGGTCAAGGCTATCAAACTGACTCCAGAGATCACAAATATTGTAGAGTTGAAAGCTGGTGATACAAGGACCAATGCTTACTTCGAGATTGCAAAAACCAGGTTAAAATGCAGTTGAGCCGAAGAGACAGAAACCGGGTCAGAATGAGATCAAGCTGAGAGAATAATATGTAGATGATGGGGTGATGAAGACGAAAGTGAACGGAAATGGTATGGCAGAGTGATGAACAAACTGAAAATGAAGGATTTCAGGGTTCGAAAACTTTATCAATGGAGACACTCAAGAAAACTAGTTTCTGAAGTTTCTCAATTTTTATGCAAGCTTAGAATGGCAAAGCAGCAAGACTGAATTAAATTTCAGAGCATTTACACTATAATCACCACCACCTTTTTTTGTGTCCTCTCCTCTACAGTATTGCATGCAGGTATTTTTAGGGAACGGGTGTTCCTAATGAAGGGTCAGGATCTCTTCTGGGGAGATAGAAGGTTTGGATTTAAAAGGATATAATCCGATGCCTGAGAATTGAAGAGAATGAGAATGGACGGCTGATATTCTATTCAAAATATCTGTCCTTTCTTTTTTTTTTTAATCCAATGGCTCAGGAGCATTCCTTTCTAGACAGATTCGAAGGCCGGGAATAAAAGGCGTCGGTTCTGTCCTCTACTTTTTAATCCAAGGGCTCCGAGTTTGTCCTTACAAGTAAGATCAACGGTAGAGATTGAGATGTACAGGACTGCCATAACTGTCTTGGCGTCTGCCAGCAATGTGGGCGATTCTGCAAATAAGGCGTGCGGTGAAGATTTGATCACGCCTGCAATGCTTTAACAACCTCAGCTCTGATTATGAAGAAAGCTATTGGAAGTCTTTTTGTCCTCTTGTTGCTTTCCGATCTCTGTTCCTTTCGATCTCTCTGTTATGACTCTTTTCTGATCTCTCTCACATTGGGTCCCTCATCGCTTCCCGATTTGAGATCGCTTAAACGATGAAATTTGATCTTTGAAGGTTCTCTCAATGGTGTAATCCGATCTCTTGGGATCGCCCAAATGATGTAATCTGACCTTTTGGAAATGAAATAAAATTTTATTTGAAAGTCATTATTTAATTATTGCATTGGTTAATTTTTCGATCTCTGATGTGCATATCCGATCTGGTCCCTAACTAAATCGTCCTTAGCTGATCTGTGACTCTGAACATTTGCCCTAATCCAACAGCCTTAGCTAACCGATATCATTTTATTTTATTCATTGTGTTTCTGGAACCTTCCCGCGACGTGTCAGGAAAGCGGGCGGATTCCGCTAACCGATGCATTGCTTGGGACTCTGTAAGCATTGAATGCTCAAACGGGTATAAATAGGGGGAGGGTCCATCAGTTGCTCCTCTATGTCACTTTCAGCACTCTACTAGCAACTTCAATTTTCTCTCTTTTCTTCAAGTTTTTTCGGCACCGATCACATTCTGGTAAGGGTTTTAATCCTTCTCTTAGTTAAACTTCTTTTATTTCTTTGAAAATGAGCGGCGTAGAGGGTCAGAGTTCCATCCATATCTCGTGGACGATGAGTATTGGTTCTTCTAAGCCAAACCGCACAGTGGGCTTTTTACCGATCTCCCCTCTTCACTGAAGAATTGGAAGAATCGCTTCTTTATGTTGAGGAGCAAGATTCCGAATGGTTTTGAAGGTTTCTCACATAGCTGGCAATATCTGGGCCCATCAATTCCAAAGAAGATCGCCCTAAGTAGGGACGAGGGTGCCATGATAATGGAATTGACGGATCAGGCGGCCACTCATGAGTATTCGTGCTTATACACTGTTATGGCTGAACTGAGATAGTGGCTAATGTGGATGATCGCCAATGAAGACTATGAACTGCAGCTCGCTGACCTCGGACTCGGGACCGGTATAACCTAAATCTTTAGTCTCCTGATTTAGGTAATCTCACTATTTGTTTTTTTGTGCAGAAATGGCTGGAGGCGAAGGCGCAAAGGAGAGCCGCAAGCGGAAAAGAGAAGTCTCCCGGAAGGTACAAGAAATGAAGATTGCCGCGGAATCACAGACGCCAAGGCGAGATTCGGGAGAAGTGCTGGGAGACTCGTCCCGACCTTTTGGACAATCGGTCCTAGAAGTATAGGTAGCTCCTTCTCCCCCTCGACAAGAAGAGCCACCACCTCCACCTGTTCCTTCAAGTGCGGAAGGGGGATCTTCCCAACCTACTGTGAGAACCCTTTCTCGTGGTGCCCAAGTCCTCATTCATTCTCTGGAGAAGAACCGATCTGTTCGGGAGAATCCAGGCTTGGCCAAAGTTTTGGGTGCTACCATATGCCTCCAGGAGGACCGGAACAGGATGACCCCGGATAGCATTGACGATCTCCTGGCTCAGAGATGAGTTTGAGCGTAGAGAGCTTGGTGAATCAGCACATAATCAGGGAAAAGGCTCATCTTCTGAGGCAGGAGATTTTGAAAGCGGTCTAGGATGCAGCTTCCGCCCGAGTCCAACTTTCATCCGCCCAAGACTATATTGCTGAAATCAAAGGTCGGATGAAATCCTATGAGGATAAGCTGGCCGAACAGGCTCGTGAACTTGGGGAAGCTCGGTCACTCCGAACTACCGAGTCGCTTGCCTTACTGAGGAGCTTAAAGCGAAGGAAGAAGAGGCTGTGATGAGGGAAGCTGGTGCTTATGTGAATGCACACAGCGATCTTCTGGCCGAGCTCGAGAGGCGTTATCCTGGGGAAGACTTCTTTTGGACGGTGGATCTTGTTCCTAGAGACGAAGAGGGGAGCGAGGAGGAAACCGAGAGAGAGAGAGAGAGAGAGAGAATGAGCGAAATGTTAATGTTGAACAGGCTGGGGGTGACCCTCCAGCCGAATGACTTATACTTTTATTTTGAGATGAAATGAAATACCTTTTGTTCAATTCCTTGATGAGATCGGAAAGTATCCAAATTGTATGAGTGCTTGATTGTTTGAACATGTTAGAACATCAAACTTAAAAGCGATTATTAATCTAAGTATAAGAGGTCGAAAAAACATTGTAACCATGAGATCGGCCTAAGCCGAGACCAAACACCGGGTAGAACTTTAGATTATTAAAATTGGAAACTTGATTTGAATTCTTAAGATCGGAATCACTATTAAGTCAGACTGAAACCTTAACTTTATTAAACGATTTTCCACAATATTAGTAAAGGAGAGATCGAAAAAAAGACTGGATGGCATGGAGACCTGATATTGGTTTGATATCCTTTGACGAGAGATCGGAAATGAGATTGGATGGCATGGAGACCTGATATTGGTTTGATCTCCTTTGACAAGAGATCAGAAAGCAATCGACTAGATCACTTGTGACCAAAGAATGTCTGTTGGGGGTCCATTTTCAAAGCCCATTGACTTCGGTGATCGGCCAAAATATGGTGTCAACAAAAACTGATAAAGCTTCAATACATGAGGGCGGTCGCTGATTCTCCAAGCTAGTACCTGTAGCATATCTTGCTCTCAGAGACTCTATTTAGGAGGACCTGAACAAAAGCCTCTTTGTCACAACATTTTTATTGATACCAGTAGTTGGATTAAAGCCTGATATATTCTTGGGAGGGAAAAGGGTGACTGAAACAAATTCAGGGCACGCTATATCAGCTTCTCCACGAGCAATTGCAGCCCAAGTTTTGACAAATGTTAAGGTTGATAATGCATCTGCAATCTTGTGTGAGAGGCACAAACCCAGACAAATTCCACCGCACTTAAAGATGTTGAATTGGATACCTAATGGCAACTCTTGAGCTTGATCTAGTTCAAATGGAAGCGACTTCTTGAATTCAGTGGGCTCTGGATTATCAACTGCATCAGAAAGTTTAGAGGACACTTGTGCCTGCAAATAAAGGATACCCTCATCGTTGCAGTCCATGAAACGATTGTCTTTAATTTGTCCTGCTAATGGGTAGTAATAGGTTAAGATCTGACATAGAGATTGCTTGAGCTCATTGTATTTTTCAAGATTGTTGAATTTGAGTTCACTAGCTGTTGGATAGAGGATGTTATAACAAGAGTGCCAATCTAAGGTACACAC
The DNA here is from genome assembly GCF_030052815.1 of Hevea brasiliensis. Taxonomy (NCBI): domain Eukaryota; kingdom Viridiplantae; phylum Streptophyta; class Magnoliopsida; order Malpighiales; family Euphorbiaceae; genus Hevea; species Hevea brasiliensis. The sequence continues at coordinate 3,077,154 of NC_079502.1, forward strand.
AAAAATCGCACAATCACACAATATTAAAAAAAGAAGAATAATAACATAGGATTTAACATGGTTCAACCGTAAGGTCTACGTCCACGTGCAAGACAAGAGAAAAGAGATCCACTATGATGAAAAAGAGCAAGATACAATCAATCAGAACTCTCAAACCCTAACTCCAGTGTGTTTCCCGAATATCTCACAACTCTACCGTAAATGGTAGAATATTACAATATTTATACTGGTCCATACTACAGGGGCATTGCCCTCGCACCCCCAAGAAGATCAGTGGTGGGCTTCAGTATCAAAACTGTGGTTTGAGATGTCAAATATGACAAGCACAAAATTTAAGGTGGAGTCATTCAATGGAAAAAATAATTTCAATTTATAGCAAAATACCATGAAGGATGTCCTTATACAATAAGGATTAATTAAGTATTGAACGAGAAGCAATTGGCGACCATGAAAGATGATGATTGGGAGGAGCTTCAACAAAGGGCTATGAGTATGATTAGATTGACGTTAGCCCCAGATGTTTTGGAGGAGACTTCACCAGTTATTTTGTGGAAGAAATTAGAGAGCCTATACATGTCAAAGTCACTCACAAATCACTTGTACTTGAAGAAGAAGTTGTACCAACTTAGAATGGATGAAGGTACCAATGTGAGAGATTACCTTAATATTTTTAATAAATTAATTACCCAATTGACTAGTGTCGGTGCAAAGGTTGATAAAGAAGATAAAGCTCTCTTGTTTTTAATCTCTCTCTCACAATCCTATAAAAACTTGGTGACAACCCTAACAGTTGGGAAGGAGACTTTAAAGGTGGAGGAGATTATCACAGTTATCTTAGATGATGAGAAGTTTAAGAAAACAGGTAGTAGCAATGAAGGTGGAGCTTTTGTTGCTGGTTCTAGTCATGGTAGAAGCAATCCATGTGGAAACAATTGGAGAAGGAATAATAGATTGAGCTCGATGCCACGAATAGACCATGAAAATAGAGAACACTACTATTATCATGAGAAGGGTCACGTTCAATACCATTGTATGAAGATGAAGGAAGACCTTGTAGAGTTTAAACAATTCAAAAAGAGTCATGAAAAAGAAAAAAAAAAGGAACTGTTGGAATTGCAATAGATGATGGTGTTGATGGTAAATGTTTAAACGTGTATGATGATAAGAAAAAGGTAAAATATCCATTACAAGATGAGTGTTTAATAGATTCTACTTGCCCATTCCATATTTACTCAAAGAAAGAGTGGTTTGATGAGATTGAAGAGAAGGAAGAAGAAAAAGTGAAGCTAGTCAATGGAAACAAGATGGGAGTTGAAGGTGTTGGAAGAGTGAAGATCAAACTACATGGTAATCGTGTAAAAGTGTTTGATGAAGTGAGATACATTCCTAAATTTGAAAGGAACATAATTTCCTTGGATAAGTTAGATTTTTTGGGTTATGGGTGTTCGATTTATGGTGGAGTCATGAAAGTTAGTCGAACTACTCTTATGATCATGAAGAGTAAGAAGATTAGTACAAAAAATCTCTAAAAATTAGAAGGAATCACAATAGTTAGAAGAATGAAAGTGGAAGTGAGAGGTAATATCAACAATTAAGAGTGCAAGGAAGAACCTAAAAGAAAATTATATTTTGCAAAAGTTGTGAAAACTAATTCCATTTGACTTGGAGGTGGAGATTGTTAGAGCCCAAGTCCAATTAGAATTAGGAAGTATAATTAGTTTAGAAAGTTTAGTATAATTTAAACTATGAAGTTTAATAATTAAAGTCCTAAATGGACTAGGTTTTAGTGGATTAGAGTTCTAAATGGACTAGGTTTTAGTGGTCTATATATATATGCAGTTGATTGGTCATTATATGGAATGCATTGCAGAGAACTCACAAAGTGAAGAAGTGTATTGAATTCTATAAGTTTTATTTAAGTGATTTTGATAGTGAAAAAATAATTAGAGTGTGTAATTATTTTTTCTTTGATTGTAAATTTGTTGGTGGAATAGGCTTATATCGAACCACATTAAATTTTATGTTATTCATTTTGTATGGGTCTGATTTTCACAACAAATAATGTTCTTTTACCAGGTTTTTTTTACCTAACATTTTGAGTTCTAAATTAGTATATAAGGTGGATCTATTGACTGGACTAATTTGGACATTCTATATTAAGTTTTTCTTGATTTATTAATATATTATAATTTCAAAAAAAATATGAAGTCAAACAATAGCTTAACATTATTACCTACTCTATCAACTCAATTTTTTATAAGTAGTAGTTTTGTTAAATGGCAAGATAGATCAGGGAAAAGTAGGGGAGCTATTAATTCAATTTAATTTAGACTTGTATAAATAAATAGATTACTTTATATATCAAAATAATTAGTCAAGTCAATATTACAATTCATTTATTTATATTCACTTTTTAATTTTTTTTTTAATTTTCCCTGTTATAAGCTATGCAATCCCAACAATCTAATAAGGACGGTTAACTACTAATTTATTTTAATAATTTTGTGCCAAATTTTCATGTTCTTAGTTTACTTCATGCACTCTATATACTCAAGTTCTATTCTTCTTTTTGGCATGCATATAATATTAAATTAATTTCTTATTACTTGCTAACTAATCTCTCACTAATTAAATCTCACACTCTTATCATTGACATTTATTTAGGATGACTGTCTAGCAAGAAAAAAAATTCTACCTAATCAATCAAAGGTAGTCTCCTTGATCTTTCTCCACTTGAAGAGAGTGGAAGATCTCAAAACTCAAATATTCCTATCTACTTTTTTAAGATTACTCAACTTTATGGTGAAAAAGGGAGTTAAATTGAGGGGCTTGAGCTTCACTGATGAATGCTAATTCACTGTAGGATGATTTTAGGCTTAAATTATTTGAATCCGTGTTATTTTGAGTTACATGTCATTCGAATTTTGTCTTTTATATGTAAATCTAGAATCGGATCATGTTGAATTATATTTTGATTCGGATAAATTTATCGAGTTTTTATACAAAAAAGATTAATTTTAAATTAATTTATAGTATATATACATATTCATTTTAACTTAGAATATTAAATTTATCAAAAAATAATAATTTTTCATTAATTTAATTTGTGAATCAACTCAAAGTTTTGGATGGTCCATTTAAATTCAAATCATTTTAAATTTTTTATGGATTAAAACGAATTACAAATCATTAATTTTAGGTTGAACAAGTTGGATTCAAATTGATGAGCAAAATAAAGTTTTGGCACATCTATGCCATTATGTATAGGAGACAAGAAGTCCGTTTGAGATATCCCATGTCAGTATGTTTTTAGTGATAATTTAGTTTTTAAAATTAAATTCTATTAATAAATTAATCTCTATCATCTAAATTGACTATTAATTCTGTTTACTAGTGATAATTTAGTTTGCAATATTTTATTAATAAAATAATCCTTACATTAAAGTTTTATAATTAAATAATTATTTATTTCATATTTAAATGAATATATAAAATAATTTAACATAATTATTTAAATATAAAACAAATAACTACTTAAATGTAAAATTTATACGTAATATATTTATTTTATAAAATAAAATTGTGGAAATTAAATTGTTTTAAATTAAAAAAACAGTTAACAACACGAAGTAATTTTGATTGCTAATGAAATTTAAATTAAAAAATATTGTTCTTGAAAACAAACCAGTGATTAGTATATAGATTTTATCTTATCGTACTTCAGAGACTTGATTATAAATTATCATAAAAAAAAAATACGCTCCATTAGCTGCATTGATCGCAAACCATGTTTGAATTAATATTGCACAACATTATAAATTCACAAAGGAAAGTTAAATATGACAAGACAAGAAAAATGGAATACCTACATAAAATCTTATTTTTATTAGATTTAATGTTCACCAACTTTAAGTCCTTAAACACTCCAGATCTCACTCAGAAAATGCATATGGTGACAAAAGTTCCTAACAATTCTGCAATCACATAAATGATTTCAACACAACGCAACAACAGGAATATCTACAACTGTTCACTGATTTCAGACAACAACAGCCATGATATGAAGGTCTCAAAGCATTGAAACCCAAAACTTCACCTGAGTCTTAACTGTTTCCATAAAACCATCAGCTCAGGCTGGAGGTAGGCACTGCTTTACGTTTTTGAGAACAATAATGAGAATCATGCTTTAGCCAAAAAATTCAAATATAAGGAGGTTGATCATTTTATCAGCTCAGGCACTTACTAGCTTGTCAGTTTCCGCATAGAAAATCAATTCTCTTGCAACTTGTAGCAAGCTAAAATTCTAGTATGGACTTCTTCATTGTGGTAATTCCAGTTAAAACTACAGAACCAAGAAAACAAAATTACTGGATTGGAAAATCATATTAGTCAACCGGTGAACAGTTCTGGATTTCATTCTGCTCATCTAATGTTGTCAAATCAACACAAGATAAAAAGTACAACCAAGTCCACAATTACATAAATTGATGAATTTTGAAGAGAAGGAAAATTTAATAAAAGATAAAAATATAAACGTTGTGAAGAATCAGAGAACCTTTGAACAGATCAAGCTTCTGGAATTGAGTACCTTCCATATCACTTTTCACAAAGATAAGGCTTCAATTTGTGGCAAATTCTTTACATTTTTTGGAAAAAAGTCGACATAGTCATTTTTCCTGAAAAACCAAATTAAATATCAGGGAAAGAGTTCATAAAAAAGAAAATGTTCGGAAAAAACCCACAAAATTGTCATAATTAACTCACAAATTGTCAACATCAACATTAATGAATAGCTGCTTTGAGGTGAGTTTGAACATCCACTGAGGTGAAGGCATCAAATTCACAATGAACAAGAAGATTACATTAGAGACAGGCACTGCATTTCATATTGAGAACAACAAATCATGCTTCAGCTAAAAAAATTGAACATAGGGAGGCTCATCATTTTATTAACTGAGCACTTACCAGTCTGTCAGTTTCTGCATGGAAAAACAATTCTCTTGCAAAGTGTAGAAGCTAAAACTACAAGGGATTATGGGACTTCTTCATAGTGTCAACTCCAGTTAAAACTAGACAATCAAGAAAACAAAATTAAAAAAATAACTAAGTTTAACTTGCGGAAGTGAATACTTGCTGACGAGCTATTATGTAACAAATAATTAAGGCATGCTGTTGATTTAACTTACAAAAGAAACGTGAAGAGAAGTAAAAACTATTGATGAAGCATATCAATGACAATGCCTTCAGCACAATTTCATATATGATGCTGTGAATCCCCATCCTGAAGTTCAGAGAAGCAGTAGCAGTACATCCTGTCTAGACGACAAAGAGAGAGAAAAAATTATGAAGAGCCAAAATAAATTCTTGCAACAGAAATTAAAAAGAGATGAAATTACTAGATATTGTCATGGTTACACACCAATTGTTCAACATCTATGAACGACTGCTTTGAGAGTTAAGAAAGAACATTGCAAGATATCAGTCAGCCTGCAATATCAATGCAAAAATGGGAAAATTACAAACAAAACTATCATATGGCTTCACGCATTTGTCAGGTTGCTTAGTAAATAGAGAAAATTACCTAGAAACAATTTTAAAAAGTTATGAAAAATTATAATTAAGTTCTTGAGATTTAATAAAACCTAAAGATTAGTGATGTATTTTTAATATCACCTGTTTATTCGTTGATATTTTAATAAACTTACTAATTAATCATACTTAGACATATATGGACGTAATAGAGTCCATATTCAATTTTTTTTTATTCTTTTTTTGTTAATTATAAAACAATATTATATACTAAAAAATTTTCCAATTAATTTCTTTTAATTTAAACATATAATTTTATAATTAAAATAATAAACACTATAACATAAGGGGCTATTTTATAATAAAATTTACATTATAAATTTATAATATTATTTTATTGTAAATAAAATATTAAATTAAATATAAGGGACTATTTTGTTAATAAAATAAAACTTCAATGACTCAATTGTTTCATATTGAAAATAAAGTTAAGAGCGTTTTGATTATTTTTGACATAATTAATAGTAAATTAGATAGAAAATTAAACAGAGGGAGTAATATATAAGTTTATTAAAGTATCAAAGACTAAATAGGTGAATGTTTGAAATACAAGGACCAATTTCTAAATTTTACTAAGTATCAAGGATTAAATTGTATTTCTCCTAAATTTTTTGAATGACCTACGGCTAATTTCCCCTGTTTGCTAACAGCGCATAAGCGTCAATTTGAAGCATTTTTTTGTCAAAAAATTAACTTCAAAACCCTACTTAAAAATGCTAGATTTTATAATTTACCCATAATATAAAAACACATGAAAATAATGTTTATTGAAGGGGATATGAACATACTACAAGAGAAGTCTGATTCTTCTGATCATAGTTTGTAGCAGCCATCCTCTTGAATCCATCTTCCATCAATGCTAATATTTCGGATGCGAGCAATCTTAGGCCAATCAGCACCCATGTTGTTTTTGCATCTTTCTGATAGTTGAGGACATTCTTTAATCCATAAATATTGTAATTTGGTGAGGCTTTCCATCCATTTTGGTAAAGACGTCAAATTAGGACAACTTTCGATTAGGAGATCCCGCAGAGTCGGAACATTTTGAAGTCCCTTTGGGAGGGAAGCCAGTTTGTTCATATTTCTGAATTGAAGCTGTTGGAGGCTTCTAAGGTACTGCCACTGCATATCATCAGATAAATCAAGCTCCTCACAAGCCTCGATGACAAGAATCTCAAGGGAAGGTAGATGCCACAACTCCTTCGGCAGAACTTCTAGATCCTCAATTTTCCCTATAGTAAGAATTTTCAATTGAGAAGGGGAAATCGAAGAAGAGGTAGATTGTGACACAGAAATCTTCATCTTCAGTATGTCCTCCAATGACTTCTTGCTGGCATTTTCCAATACCAATTTTTGTACAGATGGAATGAGAGGCATTGAAGTGAGGCAAGGGCAAGACATGATTTCCAAATAAAAAAGACAGTGAAATTGTAGCAGCTGAGGCGTGGATGTATCCCTTCTCCATCCCTTCAGATTTGGGCAATTTGAGAGCCATAGTTTCCTTAAGGAAGGGAAGAATGATGAGTTGTTGCAATTAATCTCACTCTCTATGTACTCCAGATCATTGAAATTCTCAATGGCCAAACTTTTAAGTGAAGGGAACTGATCCAACGGTGGAAAATGGTGGCATTTTTTGCAGTTATCAATTCGAAGTTCCACCAAATTAGAGAGGGTAGAAATCCAGCTTGGAAACAAGAGTCTTCGGCACCCAAGCACAATCAACCATTTAAGATTAAGGTGTGGCCGCAGCTCTTCTAATGATATTTCTTCTTCATTTTCCACATCATTTGAACCACTATCACTATTATTATCATAGGGATTGCCCAATTTCCATGATAATCTCAAGGTTTGAAGGTGTTGCTTCTCTTTCAAATTGGCTGCCTCAAATTCAGATGCTGGATTTTTCACGTACCGTAGATTCATGATTCGAAGCACATCTCTCAGATTGTTCAAGTCATGTAATTCACAGAGGCCACCGCTATGTTTGGAGACACTGCCATCTTTGGCTACCATGAATACCGATAAATTCTCAAGGGAAGTCAGTTGACCAATCCGAGGTGGCATATGAGTCAGACTAACACATCCCGTAAGGTAAATTTTCTGGAGATTCACCAACTTTTTAATGTGTCTAGGCAACTGCCTAAGTCTTTCACAGCCATTTAGGTACAGAATTTGCAAGTTTTGAAGTTCAAGTATGGAATCAGGAAGGATCTCAAGGCCTTTATTTTCAGAAAGACAAAGAAATCTTATGTGCTTCAATTTGCCAATGGAACGTGGCAGTTTCTCAATTTCCAAACCACCCAAATTTAACGCCCTTACACGGCTTAATTTGGAAAGAATTTTGTGGCATTCTTCTTCTTTAATATCATGCCTTGTAGACCAATTGAATGATGTAATCGTTCGCACCTTTGTCATACTAGGTAAACAACTTGCAACTTTATTCCATGAATCAACCTTAAAATCAAGTGACAAATGTCGAGTTCCTTTTTGAACACACTCTGCATCTGAATTTAATAGAATGCTTTCCTCTCCAGCAACTTGCACAGCAAGGTCACACATCAAATCATGCATTTTACAATATGATAAATTACCTAATGTATCTTCTTCTACTTCTTGAAAGAAAGACCTCCATAAAAGATCCTTAAAATATTCTATGCCCATATCAACAGAACTTTGTTTTGTATTTGAACGTTTAATAAATCCTTGTGCCATCCACAAATTCACCAAACATGCAATGTCAATTTTAAAACCTTTTGGAAATAATCTGCAATAAGCAAAACAACACTTTAAATGAGAAGGGAGATGAGTATAACTCAACATGAGAGTTTGCATAATAATATTTCCGTTTTCATGCAAACTAAGCTCTTTTTCTTTGAACAGTTTCCACTCTTGTATTGTATTTTTAAAATACAATAAACGACCTGTTACTCTTATGGCCAACGGGACTCCAACACATTTTGCCACAATTTCTTTTCTGGGCTGATCACTTGTCCTCGTTTAAAGGCCGTATTTGCAAGTAAAGACCACGAATCTTCAACAAGTAGGCATCGTAAGTCATGTATTTTTTCTGGGCTGATCATTTCTGCAACATTTCTGAGACGTGTGGTCACTATAATTTTGCTTCCACTTGCACCTTCAATTAACAAATCTTTCAGGACAAACCATTTTTCTGAATTCTCATTCCATAAATCATCAAAAACAAGTAAATATTTTTTTCCATTAATTTTCTCATGAAGATGATCTTTCAAGGAATTCATCTCAAGCTTTTTAGGTTTCTTACCATCAAGAGATTCCAAAATATTTTCAACAATTATTTTAACATCAAAATGATCAGAAATGCACACCCACACTCTGAGCTCAAAATTTGATTTCACCACCTCATCATTATATGCAAGTTGAGCAAGTGTTGTCTTTCCCAAGCCTCCAATACCAACAATGGAAATGATGGACACGTTCTCCCCATAAGAAGAAGACAGAAGAAAATCAACAATTTTCTTCTTATCATCTTCTCTACCAAAGACTCTTTCAGGTAAAGAAGAGTGAGTTTTCTCTCTTTCCCCAGTCATAGGAAATGTCTTCTCAGGGAGCTTATCTAAGTGAAATTTCTTATTTGCAGCACTCACATCTAATTTACTTGTAACTTTTTCAATCTTACGAGCCATTTTAAAACCATAAAGAAATGGGTTTAAGCTTGAAAAGAAGAGGCGTACCTCCTTCACCATTTTATTGCCAGTCACCATCTGCTTCAGTAAAATATCTGTGGAGAACTCATCTAACAAGTCATCAGCATCGTAAAATGCTTCTTTTAGAGAATCAACCCAAACTTTGACTTGATGACTCTGTGAATACTGCTCTTCTGCATCAAGAAGCACAGCTTGGATCGTTGAAACTGTGCTCTTGAGTTTCTCAAGCTCCTCTTCGACATCCCACCACAGATCAATCTCTTCAAGGGCTAGAGAAGCCAGCTTTGAAATGATTTCCCCTGCAGTTTTCAAGAGAATTGCATCTGCCATTGCTTTTCAAGTGAGCGGAAAGTAAAGCTAAGGCAAAATTAGGAATCGTTCAAGTTTCGAAGAGAAGAAAAGAATTATGGAAATATTTTACAACAAGGCTCTCTCAGGATGCAATATTACAGGCCATGTGGGTTTATAACAAGGCTTTCTTATCAGGATGCCATTGTTATGGAGTTCTTAATTTACAGGAAAACCGTGTGGGGTCAGATGGAGTTATCTGTTTGGCAGGAAATGCTCATTCAATTTCATTAAGGAATATATTGAAGAAAATTAAAATTATTACTTTCTTTAAATTTCTAGCTATAACATCGTGTAAAAATAGTTTAACACGGAAGACTTATGATTTCAAATTCTGATTTTTATTTGCGAGGGAAAAAAGCATTAAATTATATATATAAATAATTTACATCAAATGAAATTATTATTTAAAAAAAGCATTAAATTAAAATTTATTGATAAAAAAAATCTTCTTATTAGTTCAATCAATGAATGAATGCGAACAAACAAAAGAAAAATTAAGTCCATAAATTGTTTTATAATAGATTCATTCTATTATCACCAAAAATTTAGGTGGTTGTAACTAAGTCAAGGTCAATAGCTTTATTTGATCTTCCTATAGAAAAAATTCCTTACAACTTCTTAGCAATGGACTCCGCTGAATTATTCAAGTTGCTTTCATGCATATTGATGCGTAAGAAAATATTATAAAAATATTAAAATGAGGATAAAAAAAGTTTCATAATTAGACTTTCTTTATTAAATAGATCCCGTGAAGGGTGAGTATATATATATTATCAACATTTTTTGAAGAAAAATTTATAATGTAGTCTTTAAATTTTATTTTTTTTATATTTTAGATATTAAATTTTAAAAAATTAATATTTAATATTTAAATTTTATATTACATCATATTTTAATCTTTATAATTTTATTATATAAAATAATTAAACTTTTATTATAGCTATAACATCATGTGCAAATAGCATAACACTGAAGGATTTATCAGTTGGAAAACTCCTCTCCTGTCGTATCAAAATTTAATCACGGGTGAATGTATCATCAAATCACATAAAAAGAAATTTATTTTTACTGCACGTGCCGTATTACAGACCAAAAACAAATTTATTAGTTTGATTGAAATTAAAAAAAATAAAATAAATTTAATTTACTTTTATTTATTTTTATAAAATATATATAGCTAATATAATTATAATTTAAAATTTAACGTGTATAATTATAATGTCTACTCTTTAAACAATTAATATTAAATAAAAAAAATTAAAACATAATAATTAAAACTAATTGAAAATAGGTATAATAACGTCAGATGACGTATGAACTTGAATTATTGCCCTCCATTGTCCTACACTGCAATTATTGCAGGGAGTAAATATCTTTCTCTGATGATAACTACAAGAGAGATTGGAGCTGGGAGAGCACGACTGTTCATACTTCAATTTTTCTTCTTATTTTTTTTAAATGAATTTAGAGATTTCTGTGGAGATTACTGTTCATACTTCAATTTTTCCTTTTAAAAAAAAAAAAAGAATTTAAAAATTTTGTATGTAAAATTTTTTTGAATTTACGAATTTAAAATAAATTCATTATTGATTAATGAAAAAAAGAAGATCCATTATTGATTAATGAAAAAAAAAAAAGGTTACAGATATCTTCACACGAAGAAAGCAATGAGTGTGAGGTGAATGATGTGAAGCATAAGAACACAAAGGCCAATATCTATACCTAAATTATAGCATTTTGAGGGCCTATAGGTTTGATTGAGTGATGATACTCAGTTTTTTTTTTTTTTGAAAATACTATTTTTCTATGAGAGATTATGAACGTCATAAATTAAACTAATTAAATTATTTCTATCATTCATGTTTATCTATAATTATATAAATATAGAAGAATAATTGAAGATTAAATTGCATGTCTATCAAAGCTTCTTATTTTTTCAGTTTATTAAGGCATAAAAACGATAGTTGAAAGTCAATATTAGATTTTAATGGTAAAGAAAAGCCATAGTAAACTTTGAAGTTATTGACACAAAATGTAAATTTTTTTGATGAAATTTCCTCGGCAGTTTCATTAGATATTTTTAAAGAAATGTTAAATTTTGAGGTTTTGATTCAAAATTCTCTACATTATTTTTTTATTATATTTTATTAATTATAATTTTAAAGATTATTTAAATATAATTAAATTAAATTTATAGATAAAAAATATTCTTATTAGTTCAGTCAATCAATGAATGTGAACAAACAATAAGTAAAAAACGAAAAATTAAGTCCATAAATTGTTCTTTAAAAGATTCATACTATTATCACTAAAAATTTGGGTGGTTGTAAACAAGCCAAGGTCAATAGTATTATTTTGTATATATAAATTTTAAAACCTAGAAAATTTATTATAGCCTTATATATATGCTTTATAATTTTTGGTTGAACAATCACACATAGAGGTGTAAGAAAATATTATAGAAACATTAGAATGAAGATAATGAGGATAACAAAAGATTTCAAATAGATTATCCTAACATATTAAAACTTATTTAAAGGTATATATCTCAAATCTAGACATTTTATATATGAATATTGTCACGACCCAACTTATGGGCCGGATCGGCACTAGTACCTAGGTCAGCCTAAAGCCCCCGAGGTCCGTAGTAAGCCTAACTATTCCTCAATCCAATCTTAAAGCCCATTTTAGGCTCAATTCAAGAATTCAACCGGATAAAGTCCGGTCATAATGTGGACTATACAACGGAGAGTTTTTGACTCTTCCGACCTGTAAACACAATATATAATCATTTGGGAGCTCAGTTCACCCTCCACATATTCATAATATTATAGAATCAAATGGGAGTTTAGCTCTCTCATCCAGTCCAATCAAACATGCATTTAACACGTTTACAGGTCCAACATGGCAATTATAATACGGACCCAAATCAAGTAAGTATTTCTAATACATGCGAAATTCTAGAAGTTAGCAAAATTATACAAAATATCATAAACATAAATAGATGACCTGCGAGGGAGAGAAGCAGGTTATAACTCAATAAGAGATCTTGGTACTATTGTATGTCCGCAAGTGCACGGGTCACAGTAGTATAGTTTTAAAAAATGATATCGATCCCACAGGGAATTGTGCTTAAATTGGAAATAAAAGGATAAGCTAATTAGAATGGCAAAATTTAAAGATATAAAATGAAATTTAAAATTTAAGATTGGTATTTGAGAAATTTAAACTAAATCAAATAATTAACTAAATTAATTAAACTAGATTACCAAAATTTAATTTGAAATTTCTATTTATGAAATTTGGAGGAGTTAAATCTAAATTCAATGAAAATTAAAGTGATTCTAGAGATTGGATTTTTCAATATTGTTTGCATGTGGTTTATCCCTAATTTAGCCAAACACATGTGAATTGCAATTTTGAGGGAAATCAATTCTTAAATTTTTGAAACCTTTTTCAAGCATCTCAAAGTTGGTTTTCATTAAATCAAACCCTGTTTTCACGGTATTTCAAACCTAACAAAAACCCAATTAATGCTCTAATTGATTTTGGAAAGTCCCCTTAATTCTCTTAGCTTATCTCTAACACCAAGAAAATTAAGTTTATTGCAAGATTATCTATCCCAAATATTCACTTTTCAGTCCATCTATTAAGGATTAAAGCTTAATTTAATGAGGGCCCATTTATCAAGCAAGGCAACAAGCTCACAAGCAATAAATCAAAATGTAACAATCTTCATTTAAATGGCTAAATCAGTTCAAAACCACAATACAAAACAATATTTACAAACCCATCTCTAGAATCTCAAACAACTACTCACTAATCATAGTTTCAAGACAAACCCAAGTGTATAAATGAAGAAATAATGGAAATCTAAGTTAAGGAATAGAAAAACCCAGAAATATGCTGCTGAATCTACTGCTGGAGAGTGCAGAAAACGAGTTCTGTAGCTGCTGGAAAATTGCTTCCCGTCCTTCCCTCTTTCTCTCTTTCTTTCTTGCCAAAAATGCCTCCCTTCCTCCTTATGGAAAGAAAATGATAAAGGAGGCTTTATATGGGTTAGGGGTCTGCCCTAGAATGGGTAAAAAAGGGGAAGGTTCCAGAGAAAGAGAGGTAAAAAGTCAGAGTAACGAGAATGCCACGTCAGCCATTTCCAGTAAAAACGACATAAGCTGGATCGGTTGTGTCGCGGGTTGTGTAGCTCTCGGCTTGAATATCTGACGATCGACACAACCTGCGACATAAGCTAATTCGGTTGTGCTGCAGGTTGTGCAACAATCTGCCTGAATATCTGACGATTCGACACAACCTGCGACATAAGCTAAATCGGTTGTGCTGCAGGTTGTGTCGCTCTCGGCCATTTTTTACTCAACTTCAAAAATTTTTGCAATTCGACTTTAATCTCCTCCAAATGGCTACTCTGATCAAAATACATCAAATTTCTCCAAATTTAACCTACAAAACAAATAAATTCCAAAAATTAAACTAAGAAATGTGAAAATTGTAAAATTGACTAAATATATACTAATATCTATAATAATAGCTATGAACAAGGGTAAATTATGTGCAAAAATTACTCCTAAATGATGATATTAAATGCATGCATCAAATTCCCCCATACTCAAATTCTTGCTTGTCCTCAAGCAAAATTTCATTGAAACTCATTTGGAAGGGAATAGAATCAGTCTTTAAAAACACAAAATTCACTAATCCAAACCACCAACTTACTTCTAGCCACCAACATTCCAAATTCCCACCAGCAAAAGCACAAAGAATGAAGCAATCACTCTCAACAATTACAAAATAGCTAAGAATTAACCAATCAACCCAAGCAACAAATACCAACCAGCTACAAGAGTCAATTGTGCCAAAACAAACCTAAATGAAATAGATAGCTAATGTGTCTCAAATAGATGGTGAGTCATGTATGGAAGATTATATTGCCAAACCCATATGCAAGCATAAAAGATCTAACTCCACTAATGTAACAAGCATTTTTCAAAGAATCATTAGGTCTTTTTAAGGGTTGTAATGGGGTCAAATAGGGTAAAATTATGGTTAACAAAGAAATGGAATAAGGAAAACAAAATATGAGAATAATATTAATCATGAAACTCAAAGTGCATCCATTTTTTTTTTAATTTTTTTTCATCAAGAGGAAAGAAATTCACAATGAATCTCAAGTGCTATCACAATAGAGGGACTACTTTTATAATATATATATATATTTTTTTATTTTATTTTGTATGCATCCCTATTTCATGTCACACCCAAAATTACCTTTGGGATATTTTGGTGACCTCTTTTTATCAACTTTTCACAATTACTCTAGCACTTTTCAAGATGTTTCAATCCTCCATGTTTTTTTTTATTTTTTTTATTTTTTTTATTATATATATATATATATATATATATATATATATATATATATATATATATATATATATATATATATATATATATTATGCACTTAATTGCTAAAATATTATTCTCATAAATAGATGGTAGTGTTTAGGTTTAATGGCTAGGTAAATGATTTGGGTTCCAAAGAAATTAGGGAATTAAGGTTCAAGGGGGTTTGCAAGGGTTGAAATGAAATTAAGGTAGTTTAAGGCTAAATGTGAGGTTTAAAATATGAAGAAATGCCTAAATCATATTCTTATCAAATGCAAGTTAAAAATTTCGCTTTGAAAGATCTAAGATGCTTGTTCTAGGAATGGTGAGACGACAATGACCATTTTCTTCCTTAAAGGCTTATTCAGACACTCAAAACTCAAAATAACTAATCAGAATCTGCATACCTAGATGAATGTATTAATTTTCAGCTATTAAGTAAGAGAAAGAATAATGCTTAAGACTTTGTACCCAGCTGGAACTTTCATTCCACTAACCATCTAAAGGCAAGTTGGATTGCTTGAATAAGTGGCTTATGGAGTTCAAAGACTGGTTTAAAAATTCAAAAATTTTAAGTGAATGAATGAAATGCATGAGTGTAAATGTATAGTCAACCTATATGTAACTAAGTACTAAGTATATATGAAGCTATATGCAGTGTATATATGTGAATATGTACAAGTATGAAGTAATAAGTATGTCGCTATATGCAAGTGAAAAAGGAAAAATAATTTTTGCAAAAAATTTACCCTCTCCCCCATACTCAGAATGAACATTGTCCTCAATGTTAAAATAGTGCAAGGAATGGGATAATTTGGCTATATGTGCATAAAGAATTATTACCCTGTTGCATAAGCGATAGCACAACTTGTGTTGAAAGTGACACAAGTTGAGATGAGATTGTTACCTCATTGAAGTGCAGCCAATTTAATTAGATAAAATTTGGACAGCTGCTGCACTCATTGCAAAAGAAACAGTGCAATGGAATCCATTAATTAAAGTCAAAAATTTGGAATAGGGAAGTTAAGCTCAAAAATGTAGCCATCAAGTGTAAATCCAAAGTAGTAAATCAAAGCAAGTGAGCAATGTACTAAAGATAAAAGAAAAATGTATTTGATGAGAAACTAAAAAAAAACTGAATAAGTAAATGGTTCAAGTAAAAGAAAAACAACACAAGCAAAATATTAACTAAATAAGTTCAAAATACTAATTAATTAAGCAACGAAATTAAAGACATGAAATGTAAATGGAGAATAAAAGCTGGTCAGTCAGGTATGAGAACTCCTTTGCCCTTGCCATCTTGTGGAGGTGGTGGTGCTTTTGGTGGTTGCTGTGGAGAGATGATGCTCAAAATCAGTGCCTGGTTTGTTTCGATCTTCTCCAGCTTAGCTCGCATGACTTTCAACTCGTCTTGCATTTCAGCACTTCTATCCAAATATATGTCAGCTAAATCTCGTAATGTCTGAAAAGAGACATCCGTCATTTGCCGAAAAGAATAGATTTCATCATTGAGATTCTCCATGAATGTCAGAAGAGTTGCTATGGATGGTCCAGAAGCTGTTGATGAAGCAGGTTGGGCAGCTGGTGGAGCCTGGCGTGAAGGTTGTGTAAAAGGCTGCTCAAATGGTCGCTCAGATGCTGAGGAGGAGCTAATTGCAGTGGGAGAACCAGGTGGTGGTTCTGTTAGTGCAGGAATCTCATACAGCTTGGTAGCCTCATTTTTGATACAAAATTTTTGGTTGGCCAAATGAGGTCCATCCAAAAATAGCAAACCAGTTGGAACAGCAGCACACTTGTGAACTTGAGGATTAAAGCCAAAATAATGTGCAATGGGTGTGACCAAACCTCCAAACACAATGTTACCAGTACCCCTAGTAGTCTGGCGGATCACATGACGGCAAAAATAATAACCAGGGGAAGCTTTTTTGCCAGTTTTTGCACACCACAAAAAGAATAAATCATACTGTGACATTGTGCCAACACTAGTTCCTCTTCCTAAAATTGTATTTGCAATTAATCTCTGAAGCAATCTCAAGGCATGATTCTCAATCTTGGAGGCCTTACTGTGCCCCGGTTTGAAGGTACCTGCTGAAGGTGCAATTTGCTGCCAAAATTCATACCCATTATAGTCCCTTTGGCTAGTAGGTATTTTGAACAGACCATCAGGTGGAAAGCCAAATATATGGTGAAAATTATCCATAGACAGCACCCTATCTTGACCAAGGCATCTAAAATTGATTGTCAAGTCATTATCCAAGGCAATTTTATGCTCATTAGTGGACAGGGAGGCCATAAATTCCTGCACTAAAATGGGGTAAACCAGTTCCTGTTTATGTGCAAATCGCACCCAACCTAAAGCATCTAACAGAGTCTGCATTTCATCATATATCTTCAAGGATTTAAGTGTAGACACATCCAAATACCGAGTTTGAACCATTTTTCGAGCTACGACTCTTGCCTTATTTCTTTTCATGTCGGCAGTAGGTAATACCCAGTGTGTAGCAGTAGGCAAAGAGGAGGGAATTGCAAAGTTACCTTTAGATGTACCGGGGCGCTTGACCGTCGACTTTGGGATGCCACGTCGAACAGCAGGTGCAGCAGGCATTGGAGGAGGGATTAGGGGTTGTTGTGTGGCTGGTTCGGGTAGCTTCCTCTTGACGCCGCCCATTGATTTGTGTGGCTTAATGCATTTTGCCTTTCTCTTCTTGTATGTGGCGATCGGGGCGTCACCAGAATGGGCCGGCGATGGGTCGGCATTCATGGGTGGAGAAGTTTGGGGCTGCGGCGGCTGTGAGGAGTGGGGAGGTGAGTTTTCGAAAGAGAGTGGGGAGTCGGGCATGGCGAAATGGAGGGGCGTGATCGAAAAAAAAAAGAATAATGGGAAGAAGTTGAAGAGGAATGGTGGGTGGTGGAGGTGACGGTAAAGGTGAAGGTTACGGCGGAAGGGGAGGGTCGTGTCGGGGGCGAAGCCGAGAGGGGAGAAGAAGTTAGTGGGTTATCGGGTTAGGGGCTTTAGGTTTGGGTTTTGGGCTTGGGTGTGGCTTATGGGCTTTAGGTTTGGGATTTGGTTTATTATTATTATATATATATTTTTATTTATTTATTTATTTTTTTTTATATGGGTTAGTGGGCTTTTGGGTTTGTGCTTGGGGTAGCTGCTGGCCCATTCTGGTGAAGGAAGTTTTTATCCTGTAAAACAAACAGGCGACACAAGTTAGATCATAAGGATACCGGTTATGTCGGAAGTTGTGTAACAATTTGTCCAAAAATGTGCCCAGCGAACATAAGCGGTGACACAAGCAAACTCGGTTATGTCGCAGGTTGTGCAACAATCTGCCCAAAAATGTTCCCAGCGAACATAAGCGGTGACACAAGCAAAACCGGTTATGTCGCAGGTTGTGTAATCTGCTGCCCAAATTTGACCAAATTTCATAGCACCTAAAAAATTGAAACAAATTAGATTTCAAATGACTAAACCTTCATAACATGAATTCTAATTGTTCAATTTGTCATGTTCATCAAATACTCATAAAAAATAATTTTTCAAAGCACCAATTCACACATCCACATTCAAATAATTTTCCTTTTAAACCAAGATGTCAAGGTTTGGAAAAATTTTCTCTTAAAATTAACAAAAAGGGCAATGAATCCAGCAATATGCACCAGCAAATACTCAACAATAGAAAGATGAAAATAGTAAGTGAACAAATTTGAAACTAAAATTTAAAGCCAAAAATTTAAAGCTAGACTAAAACAAAAAAATTTTTATATGCTCATTTGCTTGCAATGCATTGCATCCCATCTACACAAGGAAAGTAGAACAATGTTAAACTCTGAATAAGGAGTATAGAAAAACTTAAAACAAATATATGAAAGAAATAAAGAATCAATGAAAAATTATGAGTTATGCACAAAAATGCTAAGTTTAGGTCTTTAGCTTGACCGTACTCTAAATTTTATGGAGAATGAGAGAGATAGCAAGTTGCTATCTTCTCAATTGGCTCACCAACTGAATAGTGCCTCAACCTTTGTCCATTTACCTTGAAATTACCTGATTTTTCACCAAAAATTTCCACAGCACCATGAGGGAAAACTTTTATAATTTTGAATGGACCGGACCACCTTGATTTTAGTTTTCCTGGAAAAAATTTCAACCTTGAATTGAATAAGAGAACTGAATCTCCTTCTTTAAAGTCCTTTTTCTTGATATGCCTATCATGCCATTTTTTTGTTCTTTCTTTATAGATCCTAGCATTTTCATAAGCATCAAGTCTCAATTCTTCTAACTCATCAAGTTGCAAAAGTCTTTTATGTCTAGCAGCTTGTAAATCAAAATTGATTGCTCTTATGGCCCAATAAGCTTTATGTTCTAACTCTACGGGCAAATGGCATGATTTCCCAAAAACTAACCTATAAGGTGTAGTTCCTATGGGGGTTTTAAATGCTGTTCTATATGCCCAAAGAGTGTCATCTAATTTAAGGGACCAATCTTTTCTGGATTTGTTGACAGTTTTCTCCAAGATTTGCTTGATTTCTCTATTTGTGATTTCTACTTGGCCATTTGTTTGAGGGTGATATGGTGTGGCAATCCTATGCTTTACCCCATATCTTCTCATCAATTTTTCAAATTGGTGGTTGCAAAAATGGCTACCACCATCACTGATTATGGCACGTGGGGCACCAAATCTGGTTAAAACAAATTTTTTCAGAAATTTTACCACAACTTTTGCATCATTGGTAGGTGTAGCAATAGCTTCTACCCATTTAGATACATAGTCCACCCCTACCAAGATATATTTATTCCCATAAGAAGATGGAAATGGCCCCATGAAATCAATTCCCCACACATCAAACAATTCAACTTCTAATATGGACTGTTGGGGCATCTCATCTCTCTTGGAAATGTTGCCTACCCTTTGGCACCTATCACACTTGCTTACAAAGTCTCTCACATGTTTAAACATTTTAGGCCAATAGAAACTAGATGTCAAAACTTTTTCAACAGTTTTTGAGACACTAAAATGACCACCATATTCAGAGGAATGACAATGGTAAATAACATCATTTATTTCTTCCTCTGGTATACATCTCCTAATTATTCCATCATTACATCTCCTAAACAAAAAAGGTTCTTCCCAAGAATAAAATTTAACATCATGCAAGAATCTTTTCTTTTGCTGCCAAGATAAATCAGGTGGAAAGACACCACAAGACAAGAAATTCACAATGTCAGCAAACCATGGAAGTGCAGAATTCAACACATACAACTGCTCATTCATGAAAAACTCATCAATTGGCACAATTTCATCATCTTTATTTTCAGTTTTTATCCTAGAAAGGTGATCAGCCACCACATTCTCAACACCTTTTTCATCTCTTATTTCCAAATCAAATTCTTGAAGTAACAAAATCCATCTAATCAACCTAGATTTAGCTTCTTTCTTGCTCATTAAATACCTTATTGCTGCATGATCAGTGAAAACTATTACCTTTGAGTTGACCAAATAAGAACGAAATTTATTGAGTGTAAATACTACCGCAAGGAACTCCTTTTCAGTTGTAGCATAATTGACTTGAGATTCATCAAGGGTTCGGCTTACATAGTAAATGGCATAAGGTTTCCTATCTTTTCGCTGGCCAAGGACAGCTCCAACAGCAAACTCACTTGCATCACACATAATTTCGAATGGCAAAGTCCAATCCAGGGGTTGCATGATAGGAGCTGTTCTTAAGGCCGTCTTCAACATGCAAAAAGCAACCATACAATCCTGATTAAAATCAAATTTAACATCATGATTCAAAAGATTTGTTAAGGGTTTAGCAAGTTTAGAAAAATCCTGAATAAATCACCGGTAAAACCCGGCATGTCCAAGAAAACTTCGCAATTCCTTTGACAGTGGTTGGAGGGGGCATTTTTTCAATAATTTCTATTTTGGCTCTATCCACTTCAATTCCCCTTTTTGAGATTAAATGCCCTAAAACGATCCCCTCTTGGACCATAAAGTGGCATTTCTCCCAATTCAACACTAGATCATTATCAGCACATCTCTGCAAGATTTTAGACAAATTAGTCAAGCATGAATCAAAATTAGTGCCATATACTGAAAAGTCATCCATGAAGACCTTCATAATCTCTTCAATAAAATCAGAAAAAATGGCCATCATGCACCTTTGAAATGTGCCAGGCGCATTACACAATTCGAATGGCATCCTTCGATAGGCAAAGGTGCCATAGGGACAGGTAAAGGTAGTTTTTTCTTGGTCATCAGGATGTATTGGAATTTGAAAGAAACCAGAATATCCATCTAAGTAACAAAAGAAAGAATGCTTGGCTAATCTCTCTAACATTTGATCCATAAAAGGAAGGGGAAAATGGTCTTTTCTTGTAGTATTGTTCAACTTCCTATAGTCTATGCACATTCTCCAACCTGTAACAGTTCTAGTGGGTATCAACTCATTATTCTCATTTTTAACAACTGTCACACCACCTTTTTTTGGTACAACATGCACAGGACTAACCCATTCACTGTCAGAAATAGGGTAAATAATTCCAGCAGCTAGTAATTTTAGGATTTCCTTTTTCACAACATCCTCCATTGTAGGATTCAATCTTCTTTGGTGTTCAATGGAAGGTTTACTATTTGGCTCAAGGAAAATCCTATGCATACAAACTGTTGGACTAATTCCCTTTATATCATCAATTGCATAACCCAAAACTCTTCTATATTCTCTCAAAACTCTCAACAATTTTCATTCTCAATATCAGTCAAAGATGCATTAATTATAACAGGATATGTTCCATTTGGTCCAAGAAAAGCATACCTGAGGTTGGAAGGAAGAGGTTTAAGATCTACCTTTGGGGCATCCTCTACCTTTAATGATGGTGGTTTGATCTCCAAAGTTTGCACTTCTTCAAGCTGAAAAATTGTGGCTTCAGGATGTGGTGGAGAGCTTTCCAAGTGTTGTGCAAAAGTAGCTATGTTATGATTGTCATCATCAATGCTCCCACCATGGACTAAGCAATTTTCAAGTGGGTCTTGTGGATAGCTTTTTCTGAAATGCTCATAAACAATCTCATCAATAATGTCTACCCGCAAACAAGACTCAACTTCTTCATGTTTCTTTTTCATGGCTGGATTGATGTTGAATATCATTTGATCATCTCCCACTTTAAGTGTCAATTTCTCACCCTTTACATCAATTAATGCACCAGCCGTTGCCAAAAAGGGTCTTCCCAATAAGATAGGAACTTTTGTGTCTTCTTCCATATCCAAAATGACAAAGTCCACCGGAATGTAGAATTTCCCAACCTTGATAGGCACATTTTCAAGAATGCCTTTCGGATACTTAATTGAACGGTCAGCCAATGAAAGATACATGTTTGTGGGCTTCAACTCTCCCATATTCAACTTCTCATATATTGAAAGTGGCATTAGGCTGACACTAGCTCCAAGGTCACATAAGGCATTTGCCACACAATTATCACCAATATGACAAGGAATGGAAAACACACCCGGATCTTTGAGTTTGGAAGGTAACTTCTTCTGAATTATAGCACTACATTGCTCTCCCAAGTTGATGGTATCATAATCTTCTAGCCTTCTCTTGTTGGAAAGAATCTCCTTCAAAAACTTAGCATAACTTGGCATTTGGGATAGTGCCTCAGTGAATGGCACATTGATATACAACTTCTTTAGCACTTCAAGGAACTTGCCAAATTGTTTGTCTAGCTTATGCTTGATGAATCTTTGAGGGTAGGGAAGGGTGGGCTTGTAAGGTTCAGGTGGGATGTATGGTTTCTCTCCCTCTTCTTGCTCACTTTTGCTTTCTTCTTCTTTTTCATTTTTCTTTCTCTTAACTGAATTTTCTTCTTTTGTGCTCTCTTTTTCTTCTCTCTTATTTTCACTCTCTTGACCAACTTTCTTACCACTTCTCAAGGTCACAACCTTACATTGTTCATGAGGGTTTTGTGGTTGGCTAGGTAGTTTCCCATAGGATTTGCTTCCCGATGAGCTTGCTTGTTGCGCCAATTGAGTCTCCAACATGCGGTTGTGGACTTATAATTGATCCATGGTTTGTCTCATGTGTTGCATTTCTTCCTCCAATTTGCTATTCATCTTGCTTTGTTCAGCAAAAAATTTCTCCATCATGCTTTCCAAGGTTGGCTTCGGTTCATAAGGTGGAAGGGATTGTTGTGCTCTTGCTTGATATCCCGGTTGTGGTTGCCTTGGGGGCTGAAATTGAGGCTGAAATTGAGGCCTATTCTGCTGCATATACTGCTGGTTATGAGCATAATTTGAGCTTTGACTTTGTTGAGCAAAAGTTGCTTGTGGTCTCCATGTTGAGTTGTTCACATTAGAGTAAGCATTTCCCATAGGTTTTTGTTGATAACCTCCTGCATAAGCAGCTTGTTCTTGCAAATAATCATCACCATAAGAAGAGTAATCAACTCCACAACTTTGAGTTCCATCTGTGTAGGCAACTTGTTGCATAGTTGTAGGAGTTGAGGTTGTTGCCTTTGTGCAAAAAATCACTAAGAAGCTGAGTCAACTGATCAAATCTTGCATTCATGTAGTTAACTGAGTCAAGTTCATAAATCCCAGCCTTCTTTGGCTCAAGTGCTCTAGGATTTCCCCACAAATGGGTGTTATGAGCAATCTTCTATAATAGATCATAGCATTTTTCACTTGTCATTCTCATGAAATCTCCTCCTGCTTGTGAATCAATTGTGTTTCTTATGGCTGGAGTAACTCTGGTGTAGAAATTCTGAACAATCATCCATTTAGGTATTTCATGATGAGGACATTGCCTTTCAAGCTCCTTAAATCTCATCCAAGATTCATATAAAGTTTCATCATCCCTTGGCTTAAAAGCTACCATCAAATTCCTCAAATGTGTAGTCTTCCCAGGTGGGAAAAATTGAGATAGAAAAGCTTGAGATAGCTGCTCCCAAGTAGCTATAATAGCTTGTGGAAGTGAGTCATACCACTCCAATGCTGAATCCCGAAGAGAGAATGGAAATAAGGTGAGCCGAATCACTTCATCAGAAACTCCAGGTTGCCTTTGTGTACCACATATCATCAAAAATTTCTTCAAATGAGAATGAGGATTTTCAAGTGGACTGCCTCCAAATTGTGAATTCTGAACCATTTGAATAAGACCAGTCTTTAACTCAAATTGATTAGCTCCAATGATAGGTCTGTTATCTCTCACATCAGCACATCTAGGAAAAGCATAATCTAACATGGATCTTCTCTGAGGATCATTTTGATTAACCACTTCATTTTGCCTATTTTGCTCATTTCCTCCATTGTCTCCACCAATAGCTCTATTTTGATTCTCCATATTCTCTATTGTCTCCTCTTGTTCAAATCTTTGTTGTTCTTCTTTCTCTGCTTCCTTTCTTCTCTTGTATTCCTTTTTGTTGGCTCGACAGAATTTTTCAATTTCAGGATTGAACAACAATTCAGTATCACTTGTGCTTTTCGATCGTCTCATAAACAAGAAAAGTACCTGAAAAACACAAGGAATAACAGTGAAAATAAAAGAAAATAAAAATTCTAATTAACTTAAAACAATTAAAATCCAACTTAAAAACAAACAATTCCCCGGCAACGGCGCCAAAAACTTGGTACTATTGTATGTCCGCAAGTGCATGGGTCACAGTAGTATAGTTTTAAAAAATGATATCGATCCCACAGGGAATTGTGCTTAAATTGGAAATAAAAGGATAAGCTAATTAGAATGGAAAAATTTAAAGATATAAAATGAAATTTAAAATTTAAGATTGGTATTTGAGAAATTTAAACTAAATCAAACAATTAACTAAATTAATTAAACTAGATTACCAAAATTTAATTTGAAATTTCTATTTATGAAATTTGGAGGAGTTAAATCTAAATTCAATGAAAATTAAAGTGATTCTAGAGATTGGATTTTTCAATATTGTTTGCATGTGGTTTATCCCTAATTTAGCCAAACACATGTGAATTGCAATTTTGAGGGAAATCAATTCTTAAATTTTTGAAACCTTTTTCAAGCATCTCAAAGTTGGTTTTCATTAAATCAAACCCTGTTTTCACGGTATTTCAAACTTAACAAAAACCCAATTAATGCTCTAATTGATTTTGGAAAGTCCCCTTAATTCTCTTAGCTTATCTCTAACACCAAGAAAATTAAGTTTATTGCAAGATTATCTATCCCAAATATTCACTTTTCAGTCCATCTATTAAGGATTAAAGCTTAACTTAATGAGGGCCCATTCATCAAGCAAGGCAACAAGCTCACAAACAATAAATCAAAATATAACAATCTTCATTTAAATGGCTAAATCAGTTCAAAACCACAATACAAAACAATATTTACAAACCCATCTCTAGAATCTCAAATAACTACTCACTAATCATAGTTTCAAGACAAACCCAAGTGTATAAATGAAGAAATAATGGGAATCTAAGTTAAGGAATAGAAAAACCTGAAATATGCTGAATCTATCACTGAGAGTGCAGAAACGAGTTCTCAGAGTCTTTGGAAAATTGCTTCCCGTCCTTCCCTCTTTCTCTCTTTCTTTCTTGCCAAAAATGCCTCCCTTCCTCCTTATGGAAAGAAAATGATAAAGGAGGCTTTATATGGGTTAGGGGTCTGCCTTAGAATGGGTAAAAAGGGGGAAGGTTCCAGAGAAAGTGAGGTAAAAAGTCAGAGTAACGAGAATGCCACGTCAGCCATTTCCAGTAAAAACGACATAAGCTGGATCGGTTGTGTCGCGGGTTGTGTAGCTCTCAGCCTAAATATCTGATGATCGACACAACCTGCGACATAAGCTAATTCGGTTGTGCTGCAGGTTGTGCAACAATCTGCCTGAATATCTGACGATTTGACACAACCTGCGACATAAGCTAAGTCAGTTGTGCTGCAGGTTGTGTCGCTCTCGGCCATTTTTTACTCAACTTCAAAAATTTTTGCAATTCGACTTTAATCTCCTCCAAATGGCTACTCTGATCAAAATACATCAAATTTCTCCAAATTTAACCTACAAAACAAATAAATTCCAAAAATTAAACTAAGAAATGTGAAAATTGTAAAATTGACTAAATATATACTAATATCTATAATAATAGCTATGAACAAGGGTAAATTATGTGCAAAAATTACTCCTAAATGATGATATTAAATGCATGCATCAGATCTCCCGTATCCTGGAAAAATAAGGTAAACAAGAGTGAGCGTTCGACTCAGAGAGTAAAATACCAATTTTAACCACAATTTCTATAGCTATCTAAAGCTAATGCATCCTAAAGAGTAGAATGCAACATCATCATAATTTTCATACAAATCACATTATAATAGCAAAAAGGCAATTTGGAGCACTCACACACCCAATAATATTCAAACAATACATATATGGGAGCTGATCCCCTATACAGCTCTCTTAATCCAACCTCTGCCAGCGAGCGTCTCTCAAGCCGGACTTTCGCTTGATAAACCAAATGCAGGGGCCAACGAGATCATCTCGAGCCGTGCCTACCCCAACTTATCCATAAAGGACCAGGTCCCAGCGAGTGTCTCTCAAGCCATGTCTACCCATCCTATCCATATCTAATACCATACCACACACACACTAACGCACGCACACGGCTCCAAATTACCACAAACAACATCTATGGCATTTCATCAATTAAGAATGCAATATAAAATGTGTCTAGTATTTAACTACATAGATACATATTTATAAGTGATGCATGGGCATGCTTGAACATATAATAATATTGAAATTATAATTAAAATTAATATTTTACTTACAGACTTAAACCGAGGTCACTGCGGCGGTTGGACGGAGGAAAAAGGTTGTCCCGGCTCACCTGATAAATTTTATTGTAATTATTTAATATATTTGACTCAATACAAGTTTGAAAAAGACAAAAGACACCCTAAGTCATATAAAAAATCTGACAGAGTCTCCCCTATACCTAGGACTTACCCAACCTACAAAAGTGCTCAGAATGCACTTCTATATCCACAAGTCACACATCCACAACTCAATCACATCACATGGCCCCTCCTGGGCCCACCCAAACAGTCAACAACCATAATTTAAAAAATTATAATTTAGTCTCTACAATTACCCCTTTTGCAAAAACTACCCAAATGAGCTCTAAAAATTTCAAAACTATGCCCCGCGGTCCTTAGCAATATTATTAAGCTAATGCAAAAGGAATTATATTTTTCTAACCTATCACGAATATTTTATAGATTTTTAATCGAAATCAGGCACTAGATAATTAAGAAAAATGAGGGTTCGGGTTTACCTATACCAATTATGACCCTGGAGACACATCCAGGACATCTGAAAATGGTGGGTTAGCCTATAAATTTGACTCAGTTCTGAAGCTTTTCCGGTAGTCTGTCTGCCCGGCCCGAAATTACAGACCCAAGCAATCGTCGAATTTCCGCGAATTGAATGTACCTACTCGAAGCCCACAACATGGGCGTTAGTATATAATTTTTACGAAATTTTCTAAACTCATTTAATACTAGGAAAAACACTACGAAATTTTGCGGGACCCACCGAAAAACGGGGTCGAAAAAATTTGAAATGGGTATTGCCACAAAGCTATCGACGAGTGGAGCACTCTGGTACTCTCGAATTTTTGGTGGGATTTAAGGTTTTCGAGAAATCTAGCCCAAAAGTCAAAATGGGCTAAAACTTCCTGAACAAAAATTGAACAAACTGCTCTATGGATTTTTATGTTCTTGATGTCTATGGAAAGTTCTCGAGGTATAGATGTGTTTTGGGACAAGTCCCCGTCCGATTGGTGGCCAGAATCGACTTGGAAAGTCGAAGCAGTGCGCGCACATGGAGGAGACTTCCGCGAGGTTTTCCAGTGGTCTGAAGGCTAGCCGGCGGCGGGGGAGGGGTGGGGAAGGTTGGTGACGACACGGGGAAGGGTGGGAGAGCGATGGCCGGCGCGGAGGGAGAGGGAGGAGAGAGAAACGGGAGGAAGAAAATGGTGTCAGGGAGCGAGAAGAAAGGAGAAGAAAAAAGAAGAAGGGACCGGTTCGATTCGACTGGTTCGATTTAGAATATCCGAAATTGAATTTTTACTCTGCATTGAGACAAAAAACGAGGCCAAAAAATTTCAAAAAAATTCATAGGGTCTAAATATATTTTTAGTTTTGTCACGTGGTCTTTAAATTAATTAATATTTTCGAAAAATCGAACCCGATTTCAAAAATTCGAAAAATTTCAAATAATTTTCCTAAAATTTAAATAAAATAAAATATTAATAGTTACCCATAAAATAATAAATTTAAAAATTAGGGGTGTTACATTCTTCCCCCCTTACAGAAAATTCGTTCTCGAATTTTTACACAAGGCAGAATGAAAGAACAGAATTACATATTGAACAAATAAGGGTACTTGCTACGCATGTCTCGCTCTGACTCCCAGGTGCATTCTTCTACTGATTGGCTCCTCCACAACACCTTAACCATAGGGATCTGTTTCGACCTTAGTTACCTCACTTGGTAGTCCACTATGGCTACTGGCTTCTCCTCAAACGTCAAGTCTTCTTTCAGCCCTACTATATCCGATTGTAGCACATGAGAGGGAACTAGTATGTATTTCCTGAGCATGGAGTTGTGAAATACAGGATGAACATGAGAAAGGCTGGGTGGTAACTCCAACCGATAGGCAACTGCTCCAACTCTATCAGTAACCTCATAAGGTCCAATATACCGAGGTGCCAACTTGCCCTTCTTTCCAAATCTCATGACTCCCTTCATTGGAGAAACCTTTCGGAATATGTAATCACCTACTGCAAACTCTACATCCCTCCATCTGGGATCTGCATAACTCTTCTGCCTACTGAAAGCTGTTTTCAATCGTTCCCTAATTAAAGGAACCATCTCTGAAGTGTACTGCACTAGGTCTACATCATGCACCTTCACTTCTCCCATTTCTGTCCAACACAGAGGAGACCTACACTTTCTGCCATATAGTGCCTCATAGGGTGCCATCCCGATACTGGAATGATAACTGTTGTTGTAGGCAAACTCCACCAAGGGTAGCTGATCATCCCATTGACCTCCAAAATCCATAACACACATACGATGCATGTCTTCCAGTGTCTGAATTGTCCTTTCGGACTACCCGTCTATCTGAGGGTGAAAGGCGGTACTAAAGTTTAACTGCGTGCCAAGTGCCTCTTGCAGCTTTCTCCAAAACTTAGAAGTGAACTGGGGCCCTCTATTAGATATTATGGAAGCAGAAACTCTATGCAATCTGACTATTTCTCAAACATAGAGCCTGGCGTATTGTGCAATAGAATAGGTGGTTCTCATAGGCAAAGAATGAGCTGATTTAGTCAAACGATCTATAATTACCCATATCAAATCATATCCCCATGTGGTATGAGGCAACCCAGTTACAAAATCCATAGTGATCATTTCCCACTTCCATTATGAGATAGGGAGCTCTTGCAGCTTCCCTGGCGGCCTCTGGTGTTCAAACTTCACCTTCTGACAAGTTAAGTACTTGGACACAAAGTCTGCTATGTCTCTCTTCATGCCATTCCACTAGTAGCTATCTTTCACATCATGGTACATCTTGGTGGAGCCTGGGTGGACATTGTACAGTATATAGTGTGCCTCTTGGATGATTTCATTCCTGAGATTGTCCACGTCGGGCACACTTATTCTGGAACCTTGCATAAGAGCGCCATCATTAGCAAATCCAAACTCACCACCTTCACCCTGTTGTACTCTTTCTATAATCTTCATCAATTGTGGGTCTCTGTGCTGGGAAACTCTTATTCTGTCTCGCAGGTCTGGTCTCACTGAAAAATGGGCCAATAATACCCCCTCATCTAAAATATCTAAGATCAGACCTTGATCCATCAACTCATGTACTTCCTGAATCAACGGTCTCTTCTCCGCTGATATGTGCACCAAGCTGCCAAAAGATTTTCCGCTCAGAGCATCTGCTACTACATTGGCCTTCCCAGGATGGTTTTAGATGGTACAATCATAGTCCTTCAGAAGCTCCATCCATCTCCTCTGTCTCAAGTTTAAATCTCTCTGTTGGAAGATGTACTTCAGACTCTTGTGGTCCGTGTATATCTCGCACACTTCACCATACAGGTAGTGTTTCTAGATCTTTAGTGTAAAGACTACAGCCACCATTTCCAAATCATGGGTAGGGTAGTTCTGTTCATGCCTCTTTAGTTTCCTTGAAGCATAAGCCACTACTTTCCCATGCTGCATCAAAACACATCCCAACTAACTCTGGAGACATCACAGTACACGGTATATCCTTTACCACTCATCGGTAATGTCAACACAGGGGCTGTAGTTAGACATTCCTTAAGCTTCTGGAAGCTCTCCTCACAATCATCTATCCAAATGAATGGAACATTCTTCCGAGTTAACTTAGTTAGGGGAGCTGCTATCTTAGAGAAATTCTATACAAAACGCCTATAGTAGCCAGCTAGGCTCAGAAAACTTCGCACCTCAGTGACTATTGTAAGCCTAAGCCAATCAGTTACTGTGACACCCCTTACCCGTGTACAGTATATCCGAGTAAGCAATGTCACACGGTGTATCGGCACCCTCTATTTTACCTTAATCAATTTTTGTCATAGTTTTGAATATAGTTTTTGAAATATAATTTATTTAAGCCATTTATCAAAATTATTATTTATTTGAGGTTCCGAAAATTTTAAAGAAAATCCGGCAGAGTACCGACTAAAAATGGAGAAAACCGTTCTTCGGAACCTGTGAAAAACACTTCCAATATTCATATTCCATCACTCTCAAACTCCAATATCATCAAAATCTCAACAATTTTCAATTTCAGTTCTCAATCATCCATCACATGTGATAATCAAGTATAAATCACAATAAACCTTCTCTTTTCCATTTGCAAACACAGTTCTCATTATTTACATGAACCTCAAAATACATTACATAAATCCAAATACATATGAGAAAATAAAAATTTAGTTACAAAATGACAAAATGACACTTAGTGCCCTACCAATGCACTGCAGGTGATGAGGTGACACGGACACTGTGCAGAACTGCAGGATGGACTCACCCAGTCTGCGGTCTACTGGGCTCACGATTAGTATCTCCAGTACCTACACGTGGCAAAAGCAACGCGCTAAGCAATAATGCTTAGTGGTGCAATAATAAAATAAAAGAAATAGCAAGAAAATAAATATGTAGTGAATGTATATATTTCATTTGTTTTGAATTTGTATATCATTAACTTTGTCCACTTTCATTCATTTGGTTGCCCAAGTAACCCACACTAGACGACTGGACTGGATAAACGGGTAAACTAGCACTGGGTATCAAGTACCTCGAGCCGTCACACCATCGGTCACATATGCATCTCCCGGTGTGCAATAGAACAGCTAACAAGCTGTAAATACATCAGGCACAAGGCCAAATCTCAATACAAGGTCAGAATGGCTGAAAGCCATGAAATCACAGAATGGCATATTGCCATGTGCGATCGCTAATCGAACCCTATTGGCATGCCAAACTATCCAAACCAATCTTGTTAGGTATACTAGGGCATTTGATACTTTAAAATTCTTCAATCTTTGAATTTCAAGTTTTGGTGTCACTATTCACCTCTTTGGTCAACAAAAATGTTGACTTTTAGGTAGAAATTAGGTACATTGGTTTTGGCATTCCCAACATACCATATTTTGCATTTAAAACTTGTTGGAATTGGTCACCATTACCATTTCTAACTTAAAACCAAGAGGGCAGAAATTTCAGTTTTTAAAGCCTAAGTTTACTGTTCCATTAAGCACTGTTGCAGTGGGAATTTGAAGAAATGGCAAACATGAAAGTTGTTCCTTACTTTGTCTAGTTGAATTTCCTTTTTTGAATCACTCCATTTGGAGTTTTGTAGCTCTAGATATGGTCCAAAAACCACAGCTGGCCGGATTGCCAAAACTACAGAATTACCAAATCTACAGTACCATGAACAGTGAATGTGATTGCATATTTGAATAGGTTCTGGCCATAATTTGGGGTAGGTTTCCTCATGAAAGTTGTTTGTCTATGTCTTAACTTGTTGCTGTAAAAATTTCAGGTCAATTGACCATATCTACAGTGAGTTTATGGCCAACTGTTCATTTGGTCATTTCTGCAGGTGCTGTTGCAGGGTATCCGGATTGGGGCCAACTTTTGGTCCTCTTGCTTTGGTCTTTTTGAAGGAACGGAAGCGTGAAAAACACAAGTTTATACCATTGAATTCAAAAATTTTCACCTAGGGTCACATGCATCATGCAAGATTTATTTTTATCTATTTGATTTCAATGATAAACAACATATTAAAACTCTTTTAATATGTTTTTGGATCTGTATTTGCCATTTAAGATTTTAAAATTAATCAGATTAATTTTAGAACCCTAGATTAAATCAAGAACGATTACACTAACCTCTTGATGCACTTTAGCGTGTCTGCGCCTTTGAGATTCGTCTTCAGGACACCAGATGTTGTCCCTCTAGCTTGTCCACACCAAGAACACCTATGGCAGCCCTTGAACAGCTTCTAAAGCCTTTTCTATTAATTAGAAATTCAAGTTCTGCCTTTTAAGAGATTAGAGATGTAAACAGGACACTAGAAACAATTTCTAGTGTTCTTAATTCAAGAGATTGATGGCTAATCTCTTTGAATTGATAAGAGATGAAGAAGAAGAGATAAAAACCCTCAAAGTGGCGTGACAAAGGAGTGTGGCTGCTGGTTGTGTTTTATTTTCTCATAACAACACTTAAATAGCTAGATTAACACATTAAACCCTTGCCACATGTCACCCTTTGATTAGCTCTAGGTTTAAGTGACCCAATCACATTGTGCCAAGTGTCAAACCTATATTTAATCTTGATTTTAATCATCTTACATGATTAAAAAACATTTGGCAAGCTTATGTGTTATGCCATGTGTCACCATCTCATGGTGCCACGTGTCATACTGCAAAATGACCAAAATGCCCCTGTGTCTTAATTTTGAGTTCTTAACCCAAAATAATTATTTTCTTCTTCTAATTAATTTATATCAAATATAAATTAATTAATTAATCTCTATTAATTAATTTCTCATTAATTAAATTCATATTTAAACACTTTAAATATAAATTTAACTTATATTATACATCCAATAATCTAGATTTGGTTTCAAGTCATGCTAGGGACTTTGCAATCTAATTGCAAACCAAACATATTTAATTAATCAATTTAAACTCTTTAATTAATTAATTAAATCATATTTAATTAGATGATAACTTGTGTATGTGTGTGACTTACTAGGCTCATCACTAATTGGCAATGAGACATGATATCAACTCTTAATATCATCAGAACTCTTTCTTACCATAAATGATTTCTCTAAATCATTTTATGAACCTCATAGACCATGGTTAACACCTAGCATAGCATGCCATAGCCACCCAATTAGTAATAAGGTTTACCTTAAATGAACCTATAATCATATGTTAACATGCACTAGAATCTCTCTGTTACAAAATCCCAACTCAAGCTAGAGTCATGGTTTATGTCAAACTGCATTTGCTATGAATATTATGTTCTCTTTTAATTCCAGTTCTTGATTAAAAAGATTTTCTCATCAGAAACTCTTTTCTGAATAAATCTATCGATCTGGCAGAACTTGAAACATCAAGAACAATTAAATGAACATAGGATTTTATCTCTATTTACTTAGAGGAACAGATTCCATCTTGATCAA
Source organism: Hevea brasiliensis (assembly GCF_030052815.1). Classification (NCBI taxonomy): domain Eukaryota; kingdom Viridiplantae; phylum Streptophyta; class Magnoliopsida; order Malpighiales; family Euphorbiaceae; genus Hevea; species Hevea brasiliensis. The sequence continues at coordinate 3,110,931 of NC_079502.1, forward strand.
CACCTACCTCCATATATAACTAGTAGGAGCCAACACATGCCCATATACCCATACACAGTACAAGTATGAAAGCAGTATCAAACTCCAACTACCTATATACAAGATAACTGTGCTATCTCAGGTCTAAAGATTATATGCACTGATATGATTTATGACAAAACATTGACAAGAATAAACTCCATGTGCTTGTCATAAGTGTCACTGGTTCGGCCTACTTATCATTTATAAGTGCCTATCATATTTTTTATATGGCATGAGACTCACCATTCCATCTTATTTATATCTCATATAAATAACTTGGGAACAAACATGAATACAATCTTTCTGGATAAGTCATGTCCTTATTATGAAGTATCCTCGATTGTGAACCTATTTATGATACTTCGTGCTAGAAATATTGTCACTCATATTCTTAACAACTTAAGAATAATATTTCTAACAAAATATCAATGGACCTTTTCTATTACACATAAATATATTATGTAAACGGAAAAGTGGAAATGCCTTTTTATTAATAAAAATATGTACAAGATACATACTAAATGATATGCTCTAGGGCATACTACTAACACTTTTGGGCATGGTTTCTTTAGCAAAAATGTGCCATTATAAGCCTAGTTTCATGTCCAATTGGCCAAACACCAATTGGACCTACACAGCCAAAGTTATGGCTGTCTAAGTGGGCTGGAATCTCAGCCTCATTTCTGCTGTCTTTAGGCAGCCTTCCATTTCAGTTTTGCCATGCATTAACTCACTTCAAATTATGATTAACTTGCCTTAAATGGTCACTAATTGACCATTAGAATGTCCATTAATCAATTCAAATGCCAAGTCCAATTTTCACTCTTAAAACCCTAGTTCCCATTATAAGTTTTCACAACACACCTTAATTACTAACTCATTCACTAACCACATGCATACATGGTTTAAACATGATCTCTAATCCTCTTTAAGTCCATCAAAACACTCCATTATTGTTCCTTCAATAGGGCTACCGAATTTCATGTACACATACACATGAGTTTTTGTCCATTTAAATTACAATTCCTTACTAAATTCAAGTCCCTAATCATGAAAGTAAAGAGTTTTAGGTATCTAATGCACTAACCTCTTGTAGGCAGATTTTTCCCAAGCTCAAAACTTCACTTTCCTTCCTTTTCTAGGCTGCCAAACGCTTCCCCAAGAGATATGGTCAAGTTTTAATGAAAGGGGTTTAGGGTTTAGTGGTGTAACAAAGGGAGAAAGGGAGCTTGCTTGAAGCTTTAATGGAGGTTGGGCTAGGGCAAGGATTTCGGCTGCATATGAGGAAGGGGATGGCTGTTGGCTTTTTGATGATTTTGGTCTTCATTTATCTCTTTTATTAGTTGGTTAATTGTTTGTTTAATTGTGATTGGTTATGGCTTTTAAATGACATCATCATGGTGTCATAAATAAGCCTTTTTTTCTCATTTTCTTTTCTTTTCTTCACTACTCATTTTCAATTTAATTTCTAGTAATGTTTATTCATATTTTATATTATATTAATTATTTACTCAACTGGACAAGTCGGCCAAAAATCACCTCTGAAGGCGAAATGACCAAAATGCCCTCCGTTTGGCTTAACAGGTCAAAATTGTCTATACCAATTGAAAAATTTTTCTAGGCATTTTCTTGGCATTCTAATGCCATAAAAACCTCAGTAACCCTTCTTTGGAGTCTCCAAAATTATTTTATAATTTTTCCCCCGGGTCTAGGGCTCCTAGTTGCGAGAACCGCAACTTCCCTCTAGGTTACCACTCGCTAGGGCACCGGCTCGTTTAACTTGATTGTATTTTATTTCTAAAATTTTTACTAAATTTTTCTTATTAATATTTGAGTTAATTTTGGTTCCTCACTTTAGTTTAAATATTTTTCTGGACATTCTAGCTGTCTGGACCGACACTGGTCACCGGAACAGTAGAATGTACGGAGTTGCTACCGGGAGGGTGTTACAACTCTTCCCCTCTAATTTAAATTTCGTCCTCGAAATTTACCTGATGCAAACAGTTGAGGGAACTGTTGCCTCATCGTCTCTTCACTCTCCCAAGTTGCCTCCTCGGTGTTGTGGTGCCTCCAAAGCACTTTCACCAGTGGAATCTGCTTATTTCTTAACTCTTTCACTTCCCGAGCCAGGATCCGTAGAGGTTCTTCTTCATATGTCAAATTCGGTTGTATTTCAATTTCTTCCCTGGAGATGACATGTGAAGGATCTGAGCGGTATCTTCTAAGCATGGACACGTGGAACACATTGTGGATCTTGTCCAGCTCTGGTGGTAAAGCTAGCCTATAGGCCACTGGACCCACACGTTCAATGACTTCATATGGGCCAATGAACCTAGGGCTTAACTTACCTTTCCTTCCAAACCTTAATACATTTTTCCACGGTGACACCTTGAGGAACACTTTGTCGCCAACCACATATTCTATTTCTTTTCTCTTCAGGTCGGCATAAGATTTACATGCATGCGAGGCAACCTTCAGATTGACTTTGATTAGTTTCACTTTCTCCTCAGTCTTTTTCACCAGGTCTGGCCCTACCAGTTTGTCTTCGCCCAATTCAGTCCAGCACACTGGAGTTCTACATTTTCTCCCATAAAGTGCTTCATATGGGGCCATTTGAATGTTAGCTTGGTAGCTATTGTTGTGCGCAAACTCTGCCAGTGGGAGGTATCTATCCCAACTTCCCTCAAACTCAATGACACAACTCCTCAGCATATCCTCAAGGACCTGACATATATTTCATGTTATTGTTATCATTTTAGTTCAATATTTGTATTAATTCAATTGGTTCAATTGTTTACCTGGATTACTCTTTCTGATTGCCCATCCGTCTGAGGATGGAAAGCTGTGCTGAAGTGGAGTTGTGTACCCAAGGATTCATGCAACTTCTTCCAAAATCTCGATGTGAACCTTGGGTCTCGATCATATATGATGGAAAGTGGAATTCCATGCAGTCTAACTATCTCACTGATATACAATTATGCTAATTTCTCCAGTGAGTAGTCAGTCCTAATCGGCGAAAAGTGTCTTGACCGTCAATCTATCAACTATCACCCATACTGCATCATGTTTCTTCTGGGTGAGAGGTAGACCACTTACAAAATCCATGGTGACCCGATCCCATTTCCATTCAGGTATGCGTATAGGCTGTAGCAATCCTGATGGAACTTGGTGTTCTGCCTTGATTTGTTAACATGTCAAGCATTTAGTCACATAGTCAGCTATGTCCTTCTTCATACCAGGCCACCAATACTGAAGTTTCAGATCATGATACATCTTTGTACTTCCTGGGTGCATAGCATATACACTGGTGTGTGCCTCTTTCAGAATATTGGCCTTCAGTTCCCCATCATCTGGTACACACAGTCTTCCTTTGTAATACAGACACCCATCTGCTTTCACTTCATAGTCAGTTGCTTTTCCCTCCGAGATTTTGCTCATAATAGCCATTAGCTTCTCATCTACCTTCTGCCCATCTAAAATCTGCTGTAACAGGTTTGGCCTCACTTGCAACTCAGCCAAAATAGCTCCATCTCGAACCAAGGATAGACGGGCATTCAATGATCTCAAAGCTGTCATGGATTTTCTGCTCAAAGCATCAGCAACTACATTTGCCTTCCCAGGATGGTAGTCAATTACACAATCATAGTCCTTCAGGAACTCAATCCATCGTCTCTGTCTAAGGTTGAGCTCCTTCTGAGTTGGCAAATATTTCAGACTTTTGTGGTCTGTGTAAATGTAGCACTTTTCACCATACAAGTAGTGCCTCCATATCTTTAGTGCGAAGATAATTGCTGCAAGCTCTAGATCATGGGTAGGGTAATTATGTTCATGTGGCCTTAGCTGCCTGGAAGCATAGGTGACCGCCTTCCCCTCTTGCATCAATACACACCCTAACCCATTATGTGAGGCATCACTGTAGACCACAAAGTCCTTCCTTGACACTAGCTGTGTTAACATTGGTGCCTCTGTCAACATAGCCTTTAACTTCTCAAAACTGGTCTGACACTTGTCATTCCAGTCAAATCTGACATTCTTGTGTAACAACTTGGTCATTGGAGCAGCTATTAGGGAAAATCCCTTCACAAATCTTCTGTAATACCCAGCTAGCCCCAAGAAGCTTCTGACCTCAGTTGTATTTCTGGGAGGCTTCTATTCCATCACTGCTTCTATTTTCTTGGGATCCACCCTAATCCCATCGGCTGACACTATGTGTCCAAGGAATGCAATCTCATTCAACCAAAAGTCACACTTGGATAACTTAGCATACAGCTTCTTTTCTCTCAGGGTTTGCAGAACAATCCTCAAATGCTCATCATGTTCTTCCCTGGTCTTGGAATACACCAAAATATCATCAATAAAGACCACTACGAACCGATCTAAGTGTGGATGGAAGATACGGTTCATAAGGTCCATGAATGCCGCTGGTGCATTTGTTAAGCCAAAGGGCATCACTAGAAACTCATAATGCCCATATCGGGTCCTGAATGCAGTCTTTGGCACATCTGCATCCTTTACCCTCAACTGATGATACCCTGATCTGAGATCAATCTTAGAAAATACTCCTGCTCCCTTCAACTGATCAAACAGATCATCAATTCTAGGCAACGGATATTTATTCTTCACAGTCACTTTATTCAACTGCCGGTAATCAATGCAAAGCCTCAAAGTCCCATCCTTCTTCTTTACAAACAGCACTGGAGCTCCCCATGGTGACACACTGGGGCGTATAAACCCCTTATCCAGCAACTCTTGCAACTGAGTTTTCAACTCCCTCAATTCAGTGGGTGCCATCCTATAAGGAGCAATGGAAATGGGTGCTATACCCGGCAGTGTCTCAATAGCAAATTCAACTTCCCTTTCTGGTGGCAAACCAGGCAATTCTTCAGGAAATACCTCTGGGAAGTCTCTTACTGTGGGTATATCACTCAGGTTTGGCTTAGCCTGCCTAGTATCCACCACATGTGCTAGGTAGGCTTCACAGCCTTTTCTCATCATTCTTCTTGCAACTGTGGCTGAGATGACATTGGACAAGAAATCTGTCCTTTCACCCACAATAGTGATCTCATTACCCTCAGAAGTTTTCAAAGAAATCCTCTTCAGTTTACAATCAACCATTGCCTGATGACGTGACAACCAGTCCATTCCCAAAATCACGTCAAACTCATGGAAAGGCAACTCAATTAAGTCTGCCAAGAATTCATACCCCTGAATCCTTAACGGGCAACCCTTGTACACTTTGTTCACCACTACACTGTGGCCTAATGGATTAGTGACCAGAATGTCTTGGTCACTCTCCCCTACCAGTATCCCCCTTTCTACGGGTGGGTTAATGCAAATGTAGGAATGAGTGGATCCTGGATCCACCAATGCATGCACAGATGTATTGTAGAGGGAGAACGTACCCCTGATGACGTCCGGGGCATCTTGCTCCTCCTGGGCTCGAATGGCATAGGCTCTGGCAGGTGGTCTGTTATCTGGCCTCTCTGCTGGCTCAGATGCAGGCCTCTGTGATGGTCCCACTGTCTCAGATTTGCCAGATTTCCTACCCCTCTGTGATGCAGGAGCAGTGCATCGCTTGTGTTGGAGCAATTGTAGTAGTTCTGCGTGGACAATTCCTCGGTGATGCTCTGTCGACCCACACCTTAGCAGGCACCGCCACTCTCCAACACTCCCTTGTGCCATTTCGCATGGTGTGGACATGCAGGTTGCCGGGCTGGTCCCCTGAACCCCATCCCTGGAGAGCTGCCCACTGATGGTGTGGACTGACCTCTCCTAGGGGTAAACTGTGGCCTGGGCCCCTGAGACTGACCCTGACCTTGAGGCTGACCTGAACTCTGTGCAGGTGGACCCTTGAACTTCTTCCCAAATGCAGGAGCTGAACTAGACTGACCTGGGCCCCTCTTTTGCTGTCTCTCTCTTCTGGTCTGCTCACTGATTCTTACTTTTTTAACCTTTATTGCAGCTTCTACTAACTTAGTGAAGTCAGTGATTCCCAAGGCAGTGAGCTGGATCTTTATGTTGTCATTTAGTCCCTCTTCAAATCTCTTGCATCTTTCAGCTTCATTAGGGACTATCTCCCTTCCATAGCGGCTCAATCTTACGAATTCCTTCTCATACTCGCATCGACAACCGTCTGCCTCAAATTAATAAACTCTCTTCTTCTCTCTTCTAGGTATACAGTACCCACATATTTCTTCTTGAATTCAGAGAGGAAGAAGTCCCAAGTTATGACTTCTGGCTGCACTTCACTGGATACCATATCCCACCATTCATAGGCATCATCTTGTAACAGAGATATGGCAGCCTCTAGGTTTTGCTCTGGAGTGCAGTGGAGTTGTTTTAAGACTCTGCCTGTTCTGTTCAACCAAATTTCGGCTGCAACAGAATCATCTTCTCTCTTGCCATAGAAGTCCACTGCTCCAAATTTCCTTAGTTTTTCCAAATGTGATTTCGGTTGTGGAGGTGGTGGTGGTGCTGCTGCTGGCATTACCCCAGCCATTTGTCTGAAGAAATCGGCCATTTGCTGGAACATGGCCTGTGGAGGCTGAGGTGCTCGCTTGAGTCAAGTGAGCGAGTTCTCCCATACCCCGCCTCACCGCCAGGTGGAGCATGACTCTCCACTTCCTCCTCAACTGCTCTCTGAGATGAAGAGTCCATATCCTATTCAAAATAACAAAGACAAACAGATCTGCATTAGTGTCACCTCGACTCTTACAAATGCAATGCATGGTATGGACTCAATCTAGGCCCAGAAACGCCTAAACCGTGCTCTGATACCACTAAATGTGACACCCCTTACCCGTGTACAGTATATCCGAGTAAGCAATGTCACACGGTGTATCGGCACCCTCTATTTTACCTTAATCAATTTTTGTCATAGTTTTGAATATAGTTTTTGAAATATAATTTATTTAAGCCATTTATCAAAATTATTATTTATTTGAGGTTCCGAAAATTTTAAAGAAAATCCGGCAGAGTACCGGCTAAAAATGGAGAAAACCGTTCTTCGAAACCTGTGAAAAACACTTCCAATATTCATATTCCATCACTCTCAAACTCCAATATCATCAAAATCTCAACAATTTTCAATTTCAGTTCTCAATCATCCATCACATGTGATAATCAAGTATAAATCACAATAAACCTTCTCTTTTCCATTTGCAAACACAGTTCTCAATCATCCATCACATGTGATAATCAAGTATAAATCACAATAAACCTTCTCTTTTCCATTTGCAAACACAGTTCTCATTATTTACATGAACCTCAAAATACATTACATAAATCCAAATACATATGAGAAAATAAAAATTTAGTTACAAAATGACAAAATGACACCTAGTGCCCTACCAATGCACTGCAGGTGATGAGGTGACACGGACACTGTGCAGAACTGCAGGATGGACTCACCTATCTGCGGTTCACTGGGCTCACGATCAGTATCTCCAGTACCTACGCGTGGCAAAAGCAACGCGCTAAGCAATAATGCTTAGTGGTGCAATAATAAAATAAAAGAAATAGCAAGAAAATAAATATGTAGTGAATGTATATATTTCATTTGTTTTGAATTTGTATATCATTAACTTTGTCCACTTTCATTCATTTGGTTGCCCAAGTAACCTACCCTAGGCAGTCGGATGGATAAACGGGTAACCGCATCGGGTATCAAGTACCTCGAGCCGTCACACCATTGGTCACATATGCATCTCCCGGCAGTGCAATAGTGACTAACAAGTCAGTAAATACATCGTGCACAAGGCCAAATCTCAATACAAGGTCGAATAGTGAAAGCCATGAAATCACGAGAATGGCATATTGCCATGTGCGATCGCTAATCGAACCCTATTGGCATGCCAAACTATCCAAACTAATCTTGTTAGGTATACTAGGGCATTTGATACTTTAAAATTCTTCAATCTTTGAATTTCAAGTTTTGGTGTCACTATTCACCTCTTTGGTCAACAAAAATGTTGACTTTTAGGTAGAAATTAGGTACATTGGTTTTGGCATTCCCAACATACCACATTTTGCATTTAAAACTTGTTGGAATTGGTCACCATTACCATTTCTAACTTAAAACCAAGAGGGCAGAAATTTTAGTTTTTGAAGCCTAAGTTTACTGTTCCATTAAGCACTGTTGCAGTGGGAATTTAAAAAAATGGCAAACATAAAAGTTGTTCCTTACTTTGTCTAGTTGAATTTCCTTTTTTGAATCACTCCATTTGGAGTTTTGTAGCTCCAGATATGGTCCAAAAACCACAGCTGGCCGGATTGCCAAAACTGCAGAATTACCAAATCTACAGTACCATGAACAGTGACTGTGATTGCATATTTGAATAGGTTCTGGCCATAATTTGGGGTAGATTTCCTCATGAAAGTTGTTTGTCTATGTCTTAACTTGTTTCTGTAAAAATTTCAGGTCAATTGACCATATTTACTGTGAGTTATTCATTTGGTCATTTCTGCAGGTGCTATTACAGGGTATCCGGATTGGGGCCAACTTTTGGTTCTCTTTCTTTGGTCTTTTGGGCATGGTTTCTTCAGCAAAAATGTGCCATTATAAGCCTAGTTTCATGTCCAATTGGCTAAACACCAATTGGACCTACACAGCCAAAGTTATGGCTGTCTAAGTGGGCTGGAATCTCAGCCTCATTTCTGCTGTCTTTAGGCGGCCTTCCATTTCAGTTTTGCCATGCATTAACTCACTTCAAATTATGATTAACTTGCCTTAAATGGTCACTAATTGACCATTAGAATGTCCATTAATCAATTCAAATGCCAAGTCCAATTTTCACTCTTAAAACCCTAGTTCTCATTATAAGTTTTCACAACACACCTTAATTACTAACTCATTCACTAACCACATGCATACATGGTTTAAACATGATCTCTAATCCTCTTTAAGTCCATCAAAACACTCCATTATTTTTCCTTCAATAGGGCTGCCGAATTTTATGTACACATACACATGAGTTTTTGTCCATTTAAATTACAATTCCTTACTAAATTCAAGTCCCTAATCATGAAAGTAAAGAGTTTTAGGTATCTAATGCACTAACCTCTTGTAGGCAGATTTTTCCCAAGCTCAAAACTTCACTTTCCTTCCTTTTCTAGGCTGCCAAACGCTTCCCCAAGAGATATGGTCAAGTTTTAATGAAAGGGGTTTAGGGTTTAGTGGTGTAACAAAGGGAGAAAGGGAGCTTGCTTGAAGCTTTAATGGAGGTTGGGCTAGGGCAAGGATTTCGGCTGCATATGAGGAAGGGGATGGCTGCTGGCTTTTTGATGATTTTGGTCTTCATTTATCTCTTTTATTAGTTGGTTAATTGTTTGTTTAATTGTGATTGGTTATGGCTTTTAAATGACATCATCATGGTGTCATAAATAAGCCTTTTTTTCTCATTTTCTTTTCTTTTCTTCACTACTCATTTTCAATTTTATTTCTAGTAATGTTTATTCATATTTTATGTTATATTAATTATTTACTCAACTGGACAAGTCGGCCAAAAATCACCTCTGAAGGCGAAATGACCAAAATGCCCTCCATTTGGCTTAACGGGTCAAAATTGTCTGTACCGATTGAAAAATTTTTCTAGGTATTTTCTTGGCATTCTAATGCCATAGGAACCTCAGTAACCCTTCTCTGGAGTCCCAAAAATTATTTTATAATTTTTCCCCTGGGTCTAGGGCTCCTAGTTGCGAGAACCGCAACTTCCCTCTGGGTTACCCCTCGCTAGGGCACCGGCTCGTTTAACTTGGTTGTATTTTATTTATAAAATTTTTACTAAATTTTTCTTATTAATATTTGAGTTAATTTTGGTTCCTCACTTTAGTTTAAATATTTTTCCGGACATTCTAGCTGTCCGGACCGACACTGGTCACCGGAACAGTAGAATGTACGGAGTTGCTACCGGGAGGGTGTTACAGTTACCGCCTCAATTTTCTTGGGATCCATTTAAATGCCTTCACTAGAAACCACGTGTCCCAAGAATGAGATGCTTTCTAGCCAAAATTCACATTTTGAAAATTTGGCATATAGCTGGTGCTCCCTCAAAGTCTGTAACACCATCCTCAAAAGCCACACATGTTCTTCCTTGGTCCGAGAGTATACCAAAATGTCATCTATGAATACGAGACAAAACGGTCCAGGAATGGCTTGAACACCCTGTTCATCAAGTCCATGAAGGCCGTTGGAGCATTAATGAGTTCAAAATACATCACCAAGAACTCATAATGACCATATCTTGTCCTGAATGCTATCTTGGGCACATCCTCATTGCTGATTCTCAACTGATAGTAGCCTAATCGTAGGTTTATTTTGGAAAAGAATCTAGCCCCTTAGAGCTGATCAAACAGATCATCGATCCGAGGAAGTGGATACTTGTTCTTCACAGTCACCTTGTTTAGTTATCTATAATCAATACATAACCTCAAGGACCCATCTTTCTTTCTCACAAATAGAACAGGAGCGCCCTAGGGGGAGATACTTGGACGGATAAAACCCTTATCCAGAAGCTCTTGTAGTTGCTCCTTCAGTTCCTTCAATTTTGCTGGGGCCATCCTGTAAGGCAACATTGATATGGGGTTTGTACCCAGCACAACATTAATGCAGAACTCTATTTCCCTTCCTGGTGGTAACCCTGGAAGCTCCTCAGGGAAGACATCCATAAATTCTCTGACAACAGGAACATTCTCAATATTAATACCTTCTACAGATGTATCTCTCACCAATGCCAAATACCCTTGACACCTACGCCTCAACATTTTTTAGCACTAATTACTGATACCAAGTTATAAGGAGCCACGCTTCTGTTATCATCAAAGCTATACTCTTCCACACCAGGTATATGAAAGTACACCCTTTTGTTCCTGCAGTCTAAAGTGGCATAATGAGTTACCAACCAATCCATTTCCAAAATTACATAGAAATCCATTACTAGTAGAGGAACCAAGTTTGCTGGGAGGATCCTTCCATCTACTACCACTGGGCTACCCGGAAAGACCATATCCACATCTATGTTGTCACTAAGAGGGGTAGCTACAGATAAGGGACATTTTAAAGTTGTAGGGTTCCTACCCAATCTCATGGCAAAAACAAGGGAGACAAATGAGTGCGTAGCACCCGAATCTATCAAAACACGAGCCTCATAGGAACAGACTAGAAGAATACTTGCCACAACTGCATTGGAAGCCTGAACATCCTGGTGGGTTAAGGTGAAAACCCGAGCTTGACCCCTACCCTGCATTGCAGAACCCTGAAATTGACTTCTACCTCCTGACCTGCCTCCAAATCCACGTCCTCCTTGTCCTCGGACCTGTTGGCCACTGAACTGATTGGCTGCCATGCTGGAAGTACCAGGATACAATTGACGATGAACATTTGCAATAGAACCCTGTGACCCCATTGTGGCTCACTGAACACGGGACATTCTCTAGCAAAGTGACCCTGCTGGCCACACTGAAAATATACTCCTGAACCCATCATACAAGGTCATGAATGTCCTCTTCCACACTGCGTGTAAGGTGCCAAGGAAGATCCTGAACCAGACTCAGAACTGCTATAACCTGAACTGTGACCACTGCTGGATCCGTATTCTGGCCTGAATCCTTCAGATATGTGTTTAAAACCACCCTTCTTATTGTTTCTACTCTTTCCTCTGTAGTGACTTTGGCCTTCACTATCCGTGGTACCCATGTAGGGAACACCTGAAGAACCCTCTGCTCTATTCTTCTTTGCCCTTCCACTGTCATCCCCTGTATAGCTAATTTCAATCTGTCGGGCTTGATCAACTACCACATCGAAAGACTGATCAGACATCATGGCTAGGTTTGCATACCTCCTGTCCAGCCCCTTTAGGAACCTCTTTACCTTCATAATTTCTGTAGCCACTGCTATGGGGGCATATCTACTCAGTTTTAAAAATTCTATAGCATATTCATCTACGGATCTGCCATTCTGCCTTAAGGCCTCAGAGGCCCATTGCTTTTGATTTCTGAAGCTTTCTGGCACAAACCTATTGACGAACAGTTCCACAAACTGGGTCCAAGATAATCCCTCAATACGAGGAAGTACATAGTCTGTCATCCACTGCCTTGGCACTAGCCCCAATACATGCTGCACACACTCTATCAATCTCCTGTCAGTTAACTGCAGTTCCACCCCTGCCTGTTTGCAGGAGTCCAAAAATTGGTAAGTATCATCAGTCACATCATAGATACCAAGCACCAACTTCATAAAATTAATTATTTGTTTGTAAAGTTCCCTTCTTGGTGCGGTAGGCTGCTGTTGTTGTGAAGGGCAGATCACATATTATGCCATCATAACGATGGTTCTCTGCAATCCGGCTAGGGTAGCTACCATTGAGTCCATGGGACCCTGGGCCACAAAAGACTGTTCCTGAACTGGTGGCGGCTGCTCTTCTACTTGTGCAGCTCTAGGTCTCCTGCCTTGCCTCCTCGGGACAGGCGCCTCATCCTGTGCCGACACCTCATCTGGCACATCCCATTCTGGTGTAGTGGCAGCTATTCTACTTCTATGCATTTTCCTGAAATTCAACAGCATTAGCCCACAAAAATTCAAAATGGCATATTACACAGCTCTATAGACTCATATTTACACACAATTATATAAAGCAAAAATTAGAAGCAAAGATGACAATACAAGGATGAATGGGGACCCTATTATCCGCATGTGACTCCTATTAGACTCTTTCCAAAACTTTAGACATATAAATCTGGAGCCTAAGCTCTGATACCAACTTTGTCACGACCCAACCTATGGGCCGGACCGGTACTAGAACTTGGCCCAGCCTAAAGCCCCCGAGGCCCGTAGTAAGCCTAACTATTCCTCAATCCAATTGTAACACCCTTATATTAAGCAATATATAACATTCTACTGTTCTGGTGACTAGTGTCTATCTAGATAGTCAGGATGTCTAGACGTATGTCTGTACCATCTAGAAAAACCCTAAATAAAAATTAATAGCAATTACCTAAAGGTAAAATACAAATAAGAAAAATAAAGCATAAAGGGTTAAATGAGCCAAGGTCACAGTGATGGGTGACCGTACCGAGAAGTGGCTGCGAGCTCAGTTAAAACCCTAATTTAGTATAGGACATTGTGACACCACAGGCCTAAGAAAAATTACGAAGCTATGGGAAATATGAACACCACAAAAAAGAATCAGGAACCAGTTTAAATAATTGAACCAGGGTTCCGGAAACAATTAAATACTATTGGAGAAACGGATCAAACCGGTAAGGGGCAAAATGGTCAATTCACCCTTAGAGGTGACTTTTGGCCTAAATGTCCAATAAAATATAGAAAATTAAAATATTGAAAATTAAATTCAAAGAGAAAAGGTGAGGAAAAGAAAAAGAAAAAGAAAAGGAAAAATTCAAAAATGAAAAGCTTTATGACATTACCCATTAGGTAAGCATGATGTAATAAAGAAATTATTAATTAATTAAACTATTTTGAGATAATTAAAAAGGGATAAAAACAAAATTAAAAAGAAGACAATTAGTCATCTTCTTCCTACATCTATGCCGTCCCTCTCTCTCTTGAAATTTCTCTCAAAATTCCTCCATAGCCAAGCTTGATCAAGCTTCCAAACTCCCAACTTAACCTTAAATTTCATAAATTCTCCACTAAAAACCCTTAACTAGACCTTGGTAAGAAAGATTAGAGAAAGAAAATCAAGGAAAGAAGTGGAAATTAAGAAGAGTGAAAGCTCCACATAAGATAAGTTAATTTAATCCCTTCCTTTAGTATAAGTGATTTAATTGAGTGGTGAATTGAGGAAATTATGTAAAGAAAAGTGAAAAATCAAACATGTATGGGACCTAGGGAAATTCGGCCACCTTGAGTATGTGTAGGGTTTGATGGATTTTGATGAAATTAAAAGTGTATTCAAGTTTAATTTAGTATGTAAATATGTTGTATATACTTTGATTTCATGATTTAAAGCTATTAGAAAATTAGGGTTTATGGCAATTAGAAATTTGGGGGAAAAATTAGGGATTTGGGGAATTACTGCCAATTGACCTAATTGAGGTTTAAATGGGTCAATTGGTGTCATTTGGATTGTGATTGAATGCTTTAAAGTGAGATTGAATGGTGAATGTGTAATGTCCAATCTGGACAGCCTGACCATGGTCCATTTAAATGACCATAATTGAAATTCTGTTGCTCTAATTGGTGTGAGGCCAATTGGAGATGAAAATTAAGACGTAATGCAACAATTTTAATGCAGAAACCCTGTCCTAAAACTGACCACAAGTTAATCTAAAAATTGATTTAATCCGGATTAGGTATCCTGCCCCTGTACAGATTAATCATATAAATAATACTTGTTCCAATGGTAATAACTTGGCGTAGAAAGGTCTAAATGACCTGATTTTTATTCCATTAGAAAGCTATGACATAGTAGAACAACTTTCATGAAGAAACCAAATCCAAATTCTGACCATAACCAATTCAAATTGCTAACCAAATTTGGTTCACTAAAACTGCCAGAACCCTAAACTTACCCAGAAATCTGGACTTTAGTCAATCCAGCCAGTTATGGTTAAACTTTAGAGACCAAAACTGAAAAATTACAATTTCTCCTAAGGAGCTTAGAAATTCAATTGGCATTCAATGCCAACATAATTATTACCTAAAATGTAGTATGTGGGAGTAATTAGAACTAACACACCTATTAAAGATAGAAAAGTCAACATTTTGACTTGAATAGTGTAATGAATAGTACCACCATAACAAAAAATGTAAAGGACCCAAACTTTATAAATCGTATTGGATAGATTAAGTCTGCAAAAATTTAATTGTTGGAAATTCTTATTAGAAGTGATTTAATGGAGTACTGAAATACTTTAAATTGTGTGTTTCAGTAGAAAAAGACACTAAAAAGGATAAAGAGAAAGTGAGTCAAGATCAAGAGGTGACTCATAAAAGGTTCGTGCACAATCATTATTTTCTTTTGATTTTCAATTTGAATCTTGATTGGATTAAATTGTGAAATAAATTTATGGTTTTCTTATATAAAAAATGTTGAATGATACAATTTGTATGCTATTAACTTAATTCTTAAGAAATTAGTTTGAATGTAATTTGATGGATACTTTGATGCTTGAAATACTTGCAAAATAGTTTGAAACCACGGCGATCATGATTAATTGATTGAATTCCTCACTAACTTGTCTAGTAGGACGAATTGGTTTTGAATTTCCTCTCTGGCTGAAGAGTCGAGGTGTGTGCCAGTTGAAGACGAATAGGATGAGTACTCATATATTTTGCTAGCTAGCTATGGTATTGCTCATTATCCATTGGCTATTGGGACAAATTGAACATTGGTGTCATGATTAAGCTGTGTGACTTGTTAAAAATATTATTTGGTGAATTATGAAATGAAATTTGATTCCTTAAAGAAATTTTCGGAACTTAGCATGATTTTATGTATTAACATATCAAGTGATTTACTTGTGAATTATTTGTTGTTTAAATTATCATTTTCTTTACGTTGTACACCACTGAGACATTGGCTCAGCGATAGCTCTTCATTGTTGTGACAGGTAGAGAGGCAAATAAAGCGGCAGAGTAGGCTGCTTGTGAATTGAGGTAACAGCATTTTGGATTTTTGCCGAGTATACAGATTATACCCCTTGTAAATTTTTACTTTAATGTATATGAACTATATTTATGCACATTATTTAGACTTGAGCAGTTGTATAATAAAGTTATAAATTATTTTGATCTGTAAAAATATTGCAATATAAACCTCTTATCTCAATTTATGAAATACTCATTTATTTAAAATTTTTTTTTTTAGAATTGCTAGAAATGGTACTGAATTGAGTTTCAATTGTGTTGTTGAGATTGACTTGAGTTGAAAATATTGGAGTTGAGAATTAAATTGCATATTGGAAGTGTTTTCACAGGTTTTTAAAGAATTATTTTGTCAAATTACAGCCAGCACTCTGCCGAAATTTTTATAAAATTTGTGGAAATTCAAACTTAACCAAAATATTTGTTTATGACATATACTCCAACTAAAGGCTTTTTAATAATGTTTTGACATCACTTTTCACTTTAAAATGAATTGAATTTGTTTAAAATCTCTTGTAGTATATTTAATAAGTTATCAGTAGGCGAAGTTCGATAATTCATTAGGTATACTACGGGATCATGTTATACCTTACGGAGAGATAAGGTGTGACACCAATCCTAAGGCCCATTTTAGGCCCAATTTAAGAATTCAACCGGACAGAGTCTGGCCATAATGTGGACCATACAACGGGGAGTTTTTGACTTGCCTGACCTATAAACACAATATATAGTCATTTGGGGAGCTCAACTCACCTCCACATATTCATAATATCATAGAATCAAATGGGAGCTAAGCTCCCTCATCCAGTCCAATCATACATGCATTTTGTAACACCCTCACTGTATCCATTCCGTACATTCTACTGTTTCGGTGAGCAGTGTCGGTCCAGACAGTTAGAACGTCTGGAAAAATATTTAAACTAAAGTGAGAAACCATAATTAACTCAAATATTAATAAGAAAAATTAAAGAAAAATTTTAGAAATAAAATAAAACTAAGTTAAATGAGCTGGTGCCTTAGCGATGGGTAACCTAGTGGAAAGTTGCGGTCTTCGCAACTAGAAGCCCTAAACTCAGGAGAAAATTCATAAAATAATTTTTGGAACTCCAGGGAACTTCTATGGTATTAGAATTCCAAGAAAATGCTTAAAATTTTTTTTCAATCAGTACAGACAATTTTAGTCTGTTAAGCCAAACGGAGGGCATTTTGGTCATTTCGCCTTCAGAGGTGATTTTTGACCGACTTGTCTAGTTAAGTAAATAATTATTATGACATAAAATGTGAATAAATATTGCTAAAAATTTAATTGAAAATGAGTAGAAAAGAAAATGAAGGAAATTTAGAATTATGACATCACATGATGTCACTAAAGCTCTCCCACCCAATCACATTGTGACACATGTCCATAAACCACTTAAAAAGCATAAAATGGGTAGAAAAATTGAAGAAACCAATCTGTTTCTTCCCTTTCCCATTTCCAGCCGTGACTCTCTCATCTTCCCTCTCCCTAACCCATTCCTCCATGAAAGCTTAAGGCAAGCTTGAGACAACCCACCAAATCACCTCTAAACCCTAACTTCTCTTCATGAAAAATTGTCCCTACCACTAGAGCAAGCCTTGGACAGCAATTTGAAGAGGAAAAAGAAAGGTTTTGGCAAGCTTTGGAGTAGCTCCAACAAGGTTAGTGACCAATCTCCTTCCATTCTTGTTTAATTCATGTTTATTAACATGAGATAAATGGAAATTGTAAGAAAAACAAAATAAAACTTATGTATATCCACCCCTACAATTTTGGAAACTTAGGGGTGGTTAGGGTTTGATGAATTTACTTGAAGTAAAGTGTTTATGAGCTACCCATAGCATGAGATGAGTGCTTGAACATGTAAGAGTAAGTGAAATGCAAGTGTGATGTATGAATGAAACTTGAAAATGTAGACACTTGAACAACATTAGGGTTTGCTCATGTAATGGTACGTTAACATTGTAATGGTTAATTAGTAACCATTTGAATGTGTGTGAAGAGGAATTGAAGTGAGTAAGGATGTTGGAGTTGAACTTAGGCATGCTGCCCTTGGTGACCTGCAGGACTGGTTGTGAGTCCAGCAAGTTTGGGCAGCTATAAATGGAGTTGTATAGGTTCAATTGGTACAAGGCCAATTGGACATGAAACTAGACACATAACGGCACAACTTTGGTGAAGAAACCCTACTCAAAAAAACAGATCAAGTTGACCTAAAATTGCCCTAATCCGGGTGACTTGCATTCTGCCTGGGCAAAATGACTAAATAAACAGTGTTTATTCATTTAGTCATAACTCAGTGTAGAAAGGTCCAATTGACCTAAAATTTTACCAGCAGATAGCTGAGACATAGACCTATAACTTTTATGAAGAAACTAAACCCAAATTTTGATCATAACATGTTCAAAACTGACCTGCAGTCAGTGCACAAAACTTGTAGAATTGGTTCTGCCCAGAAAAATCTGGAAAATTGTAATCCAGCCAGTTATGGTATTTAGGCCATAACTTGAGCTACAAAACTCCAAATGGAGTGATTCAAAAAAAGAAATGTAACTAGACACAATAAGGAATAACTTTCATGAAGACAATTTTGCCAAATTCCTACTGTACAAATGACCAATAGAACAGTAAACTTAATACTTAAAATCTGAAAATTGTGGATAACTAACACTAAGCTTTGAAATGAAATTGGCAACCAATGCCAACAACTTTAGAATGCAAAATGTGGTATGTTGGTGATATTTGAACCAATATACCTATTATCTATGAAAAAGTCAACATTTTAGTTGACTAATGAAATGAATAGTAACCCTACATGTAAAGTATAAATATTCAAGAAATGACTTTGTAATATGCCCTAGTAGGCCTAATGTGATTGGTTTGGATAGGATGGCATGCCAATAGGGTTCTGATAGCAATATTGCGTATGATGTATGGCTTCATTGCTATTCTGTGATAATAGCCTATGACTATACTGATTATGATGTTATACTTGGCTTTATGCCTTATTGCTTTTATGGCTTATTAGCCATTCTGTTTGCACACTGGGAGACACATTATGACCGATGGTGTAACAGCTCGAGGTACCTGGTACCCAGTGCTAGTTTACCCGTTTATCCAGTCCGGTCAATTTGTATAGGTTACTTGGGCATGGAAAAGTATAATTGTAATTGAATTGATTATTAATGAAGATAAGGAAATTAAAAATCAAGATAAAGATCAAGAATTATTACAATAAAATAAAGAAGCTTAAAATCATCAAGAAAACAATTAACAAAATGCATGAAGAAGTTAATATCATAAAATGTAATTAGCCTTCGACTTAACAATAAGTTAGTAATTATTCATTTCTTATGAACACAATAACTAAGAAATTAATATTTTTATTTTGTATATTATATTTTCTTGTATTATTGGCATCACTAAGCTTTATGCTTAGCACGTAGGTACTGAAGATTTGGACAGAGAGCCCAGTAGATCACAGACTGGGTAAGGCCGTTCATAGTTCTGCATAGTGTCCATGTCACCTCACAGACTATAGTGCATTAGTAGGATTGTAACACCTCTCACCCGACTACAGTGTAGCTGAGCGAGGTGTGCTACATTCGGTGCCGGAGCACCCTATCTTATCTTACTTTTATCCTTTAATCATTTGATCTCGTTATATTTTAATATCAATTATTTTTAGATGGAAAAACCAGCTGAGTTTCCCCTATTTTATTATCAGTTGACGTATTTCACTATTTACCTGCTTGAAATTTTCAATAATATTTACAATAAAAAAATATCATTCATGCTCATCATATTCATCTCACTTTCAATTCTTGTAATTCACATCTCATTCATATATCTCAATTTCATATTCATTTCCATTCATGCACAATTTATATATATAAATTCTCAAGTTTCATCAATTTACATGATTTACAGAATTAATTACAGTTCCATAATCTATATTTCAACATACAATTCATAGTTTACATTACAAAGAATAACTAATTATAATGTACATCAATCATAATATGATTTATATGGGCCCTATCTACATGTATTGCTGAGGAGGTGACAACTTTAAACACTCTGCAGATCAGAACTCTAAAATCTCTGTTTGCTATTTGCTGGACTTTAACTTCAGTACTTGCGCGAGGAAACAAATCCATCGCGCTAAGCATTGCTGCTTAGTGGTGCAATAATATAACAAGGAAATAATATAACAAGTAAAAATAATTGGAGCATATTTTCTATACTCAAGAATTTTGCTGGGTTCATATGAAATTTTCCATACAATATATCTTTCGTCATTTATGTTGCTCTCTAGAATCACTTCTTTCATAAGTTTACAATAATCATTTATATAATGTACAAATAAATCTAAAATTTATACTTATACTTATATTCTTATGAAAGTCACATTTATAATGTTATTTAAGTTATAATTCTTCTACTAGTCTTTTTATCAATTCCTTGATATTTTCTAAGTTGTTTACAATCATTTCGTAATATTTAAAATTTTTAGAACTAGTTTAATTTACTTCAAATCATTCTAAGGAATAAATTTTTGGAGCTAATCTAATTTATTTCAGAACTTCTTCTTATTTATTTACTTTCTAGCATTTTTAATTGCTAATATTCATAACTTATTTTAATAAATCAGACTGTCCAAGTAACCTACGACATGCTAACTAAACTGGATAACGGGTCGTTGGCACTGGACACTACAGTGCCTCAGGCTGTCATACCATGGGACGCTGAACGTCAACCACGTATGTAGTCAGTATGGCTAAAAAGCCATGATAACACATAATCGGGCATTAAAGTCATAAGTGCAGGCATAAAGCCATGAGTATGGGCATAAAGCCATAAATACGAGCATAAAACCATGAATACAGGCATAAAGCCTTTCGCAGTACTGCTAAAATAATACCCTATTGGCATGCCAAACTATCCAATCTGACACACATGTCTAGGCAATATAAGGGCACATAATATCATTAAATATTAATATATTGTGTTTTATGACTTCATTATTTAATGATAAATTTCAATTATAATTTATACATTCATTTGATCATTTATATGATCATAATTCACATCAATTATCCTTTTATACCATTGTACTCAAAGTACTTTTCCTTTCTACAATAATGAGAACTAATGTCTCATTCATACATTAATATGGTTCATTTATTCATTCATTATGTTATTCATATTGATCACAATTCTAAACAATGTTTCACATGTACTATTGTATTCAAAACATTTTTCCTTTCTCATTTATACATTCAAAAATCTACTTATGTAATTACAAATTTTATATTTCAAGTTGAGTTACTAATATTTTATGAATTCTATTTGTGATGGGCATATAAGCCCTAACTATCTATTCACATCAATTAGGTGACTTATTTTTCATGTTTCAAGTAATCCATGAACATTTCATGGATTTCACATTTATGGCCTTAATTTCCCTTTAACAATTTTGACTAGGATGCATAGTCCACATTTGTCATACAATTCTAAGCATTTAAGCTTAGAATTAGTTCTAGGTCTTCATCTTAGTTTGCTAATCATTTTAATTATTATTCACCTTACTAGTCAACCAAAATATTGACTTTTTCATACTTAATGGATATGTTAATTCTAATTACACCAAGATCCCACATTTTGAGTTTTACATTTGCTAGTGTTAATTGCCAATTGCAATTTAAAGTCCCCTAGATGCATTTCTAAATTTTCAGTTTTGATTACCTAAGTTTACTGTTCCATTGGACAATTTTACAGTGGAAACTGGGCTAACTTTTCTTCATCAAAGTTGTTCCTTATTGTGTCTTCTTTAATTCTCTTTTTGAATCACTCTATTTGGAGTTTTGTAGCTCAAGTTATGATCATTTTACCATAACTGGCCGGAGTGACCTGTACCTAGAATTTCTGGGCAATTTGGTTCTGCCAGATTTGGTGTCCTAAATTGGACTAGCAATTTGAATTGGTTAGGTCCAGAATTTGAGTTTGTATTCTTCATGAAAGTTGTAGGTCTATGTCTCAGATTTCTACTGGTAAAATTTCAGATCAATTAAACTTTTCTACACTGAGTTATGACCATTTGAACAAACACTGTTTATTTGGTCATTTTCCAGGGATAGCATGTTGGTCACTCAGATTAGGGTAATTTTTAGGTCAACTTGGTTTGGTTTTCTGGGCAAGGTTTCTTCATCAAAGTTGTGCCATTATGTGTCTAGTTTCATGTCCAATTAGCCTTGCACCAATTGAACCCACACAACTCAAGTTACAGCTGCCCAAACATGCTGGACTCACATCCTGACCTATAGTGCACACTGGACAGCATGCATAACCTCAATTCCAAAGCTATAATTCACTTCATTTCCTCATCATACACAGCCAAATGGTCACTAATTGACCATTAGAACTTCCATTCACCAACACATAAGCAAACCCTAGGTTTGCTCCAAAATTCCAATTTACTCAAACATCATGCTATCAAATGTTCTAATCATCAATTTCATGTTCAATTGCATCAATTCACAACTATAATTCATTTGAATCATTGAAACTCTAAAGTACCCTAGGCTGCCAAAATTGAAGGTTTTTCATACTTACATTATTTATTTTCTTTCTTCCAAAACTAACACTCAATTCATAATCTACACAAGGTAAACTCATGAATTTATGGAAGAAGTAGCACTAACCTTGACTTAGCCAATTCCCAAGGCTTGAACAATCCAATTTTTCTCTTCATTTTTGCTGTCCAAGTCTTGCTCTAGATGTGTGAAGAAGTTTTTGTGAAGGGAAGCTAGGGTTTTGAGGTGGTTTTGGGGGTAGAACACAAGCTTGAAGTGTGCTTCAATGGAGGTTTCTCTCTTCTCTCTTTCTCTTTTTTCTTTGGTGCGGGAATAAGAAGAAGAAGGCTGCCGAAATTGTTTCATTTTTATCTCATTTTTATGTCATTTTTATCCCTTTTAATTTGCTTGTCAAATAGTGTTTTTTTCACAGGTTCCAAAGAACTGTTTTCTCCATTTTTAGCCAGCACTCTGCTGGATTTTCTATAAAATTTTCGTAACCTTAAATTAATTCATAATTTCAATAAATAAATTAAATGACATAAATTTCACTTAGTGAATAATAAATGAATAAATAAATAAATTAAGAAAGAGTATGGTACTCCGGCACACTGTGTGACATATCTTGCTTGGCTACATTGTAGACGGGTAAGGGGTGTCACACATTTAATACGTTTACAGGTCCAACATGGCAATTATAATATAGACCCAAATCAAGCAAGTATTTCTAACACATGCGAAATTATAGAAGTTAGCAAAATTATACAAAATATCATAAACATAAATAGATGACCTGTGAGGGAGAGAAGCAGGTTAGAACTCAACAAGAGATCTCCTATATCCTGGAAAAATAAGGTGAACAAGAGTGAGCGTTCAACTCAGAGAGTAAAATACCAATTTTAATCACAATTTCTATAGCTATCTAAAGCTAATGCATCATCCTAAAGAGTGGAATGCAACATCATCATAATTTTTATATAAATCACATCATAACAGCAAAAAGGCAATTTGGAGCACTCACACACCCAATAATGTTCAAACAATACATATATAAGAGCTGATTCTCTATACAGCTCTTTTAATCCAACCTCTGCTAGCGAGTATCTCTCAAGCCAGACTTTCACTTGATAAATTAAATGCGGGGCCAGCGAGATCATCTCGAGCCATACCTACCCCGACTTATCCATAAAGGACTGGGTCCCAGCGAGTGTCTCTTAAGCCGCGTCTACTCGTCCTATCCATATCCAATACCATACCACACGCACACCAACGCAAGCACAATGCTCCAAATTACCACAAACAACATCCATGACACTTCATCAATTTAGAATGAAATATAAAACATGCCTAATATTTAACTACATAGATACATATTTATCAGTGATGCATGGGCATGCTTGAACATATAATAATATTGAAATTATAATTAAAATTAATATTTTACTCACAGACTTAAACCGAGGTCCCTGCGACGGCTAGGCGTAGGAGGAAGGCTGTTCTGGTTCACCTGAAAAATTTCATTATAATTATTTAATATATTTGACTCAACACAAGTTTGAAAAAGATCAAAGACACCCTAAGTCATGCCGAAAATTCGGCAGAGTCTCCCCTATACCTATGACCTACCCAACCTGCAAAAGGGCTTAAAATGCACTTCTATATCCACAAGTCACACATCCACAACTCAATCACATCACATGGTCCCTCCTGGGCCCACCCAAACAGTCAACAACCACAATTTGAAAAATTATAATTTAGTCCATACAATTACCCCTTTTGCAAAAACTACCCAAATGAGCTCTAAAAATTTCAAAACTTTGCCCCGCGGTCCTTAGTAGTACTATTAAGCTAATGCAAAAGGAATTATATTTTTCTAACCTACCACGAATATTTTATAGATTTTTAATCGAAATTAGGCACTAGATAATTAAGAAAAATGAGGGTTCGGGTTTACCAATGTCAATTCCAACCCTGGAGACGCATCTAGGACATCTGAAAACGGTGGAGTAGCCTATTATTTCAACCTGGTTCTAAAGCTTTCCTGGTAGTCTGTCTGCTCGGCATGAAATTACAGACCCTAGCAACCATCGAATTTCCATGAATTGAATGTACCTACGCGAAGCCCACAACACGTGAGTTGGTATATAATTTTTACGAAATTTTCTAAACTCATTTAATGCTCGAAAAAATACTACGAAGTTTCATGGGAACCATCGAAAAACGGTGTCCGAAAAATTTGAAATGGGTATTGCCGTGAAACTCTCGATAAGTGGAGTGCTCGGGTGCTCTCGGATTTTTGGTGGGGTTTACGGTTTTCGAGAAATCTAGCCTAAAAATCAAAATGGGCTAAAACTTTTTGAGCAAAAATTAGACAAACCGCTCAATGAATTTTTGTATTCTTGGTGTCTATGGAAAACTCTTGAGGTATAGATGTGTTTTGGGACAAGACCCATTTCGATTGGTGGCCGAATTGGCCGGAATCGGCCCGGGAAGTCTAAGCAGCGCACTCACGTGGAGGAAACTTCCGCGCGGTTTTTCGGCGGCTTGGAGGCCAGCCAGTGGCGGGGGAGGGGTGGGGAAAGTCGGCGACGGCACGGGGAGGGGTGGGGGAGCGGTGGCCGGCGCGGAGGGAGAGGTAGGAGAGAGAAACGGGAGGAAGAAAATGGCGTCGGGGAGAGAGAAGAAAGAGAAGAAAAAAGAAGAAGAGACCGGTTCGATTCGATCGGTTCAATTCAGAATACATGAAATTGAATTTTTACTCTGTCTTGAGACCAAAAATGAGGCCCAAAAATTTTAAAAAAATTCTAGAAAATTCAGAAAAATTCGTATGGTTTAAATATATTTTTAATTTTGACACGTGGTCTTTAAATTAATTTTTAAAAATCACTAAAGTTTTATATTTTCAAAAAATCGAATCCGATTTTAAAAATTTTAAAAATTTTAAATAATTTTTTTAAAATTTAAATAAAATAAAATATTAATAGTTACCTATAAAATAATAAATTTAAAAATTAAAGGTGTTATAAATATATACATTAAAAATTCTTAATTTTATAGTTTATGAGCGCACGTAAACATTAGCGGAAAGCAAACTTAGGAATCTAATGCCAAAGAAAAGTCCTAATAAATTTTTGAGTTATTGACACAAAATGTCAATTTTCTTAGTGGGTTTCCCTTAATATCTTCATTAAAATTTTTAATGAAATGAAAGTAAAAAGATTTAAAAAAAAAAAAAGAAACGTATGGTTGTAAGTAAGTCAAGGTCAGTGCTCAATTTGAGAAATTAAATTGCTTTTGCTTTGTAAGGTAATGAAATTATTGATGCAATTAATGAATATTTTAATTTAAGAGGAGAAAAAATAATAGTAATAATAAAAAGAGGAAACAAAAACATATGAGCCATATTCAAAGTTTGTACGTTACTACAACGATGTGTGGATCCTTTGAAGTGACAGGATCTATAGATTTTGGAGCACTCCTGTCCCAAAATTGAATTATTATAAAAATAATTAAATTGACTTAGAATATTTTTAATTGTATTAGAGATAATAAATAAATAAATAAATATATATATATATATATAATTTATAATTTAATCTTTATATTTTATTTTATATTATATTTTAATTTTTAAATTTTAAAAATTAATTATTTAATTTTAATATTATATTACACTTTTTACTTTTATTTTTAAAAATTAATTATTTAGTGCCTGATTTTACTCTACACTAATATTTAATTATTATGATTTTAATATATAAAATAATTTAATTCTACTATTAATAAATAAAATTATTATAATATTAAAATTATATAGATTAATTAAAAGGATTAAATAATTTATTTTTTAAAATTTATAAATTAAAATATAATATAATATAAAACTCATTATTAAATAATTAATTTCTAAAACTAAAATTCTAAAATATAATATTGGATAAACGCCAGAAGTCAAATTGTAAATTCTCCTTTGCTGAATTCGGTTGGCTAGAGTGCCCCTTCTTGTCAGCTTCAATGCCTTCTTCTCATGTGCTTGCTGCGGTAAGTATTGTCTTAATGGCTTTCTGTGCGCTAAATAGATAAGAGCAAATGTAACGACCTAAAATTTGTTAATAAATATTTTTATTTATTAAGTTAATAATTTATTAATATTTTATTCATTGAATTGAAATTAATATTTTTATAATAATATTTTTTGTTAAATGAATATTATTTTTACATGTATTATTATTATTATTATTGGTAAAATAATAATAAATAAATAAAAAGAATTAAAAAATTTTTTCAGGGATGAATTTAGACAATATGCCTGTCCAAATTCATTCCCAGAATTAAAAAAAAAAACCCATAATTAAAAAGAAAAAAGGAAAGAATCCAAATCGCAGCAGGTTCTCCCCCCCAACATCCCTTTCTCTCTCACATATCTCTCACTCCCTCTCCATTTTTGCTCCGACCAACACCACCCCCATGGACGGTGATCAACCGACGAGTGACCAGGGACCTTAGGCGACGCCTGAAAGCTGAAGATTGCCGGTGATAGGAGGTGGTAGTGGTGGTTTTTGCTAGAGCTCAAAAAATGAGTCTCAAACTTTGAATGCTCATATCTGGCGATCTTGAAGTCTGATTAGAGTGATTCCAGCAGCTATGGACTTCTAGTAGAGAGTTCTTTCAGATGAGACCAGCCTCGCTAAATTTGGTAGCCGTTTCTGGCGATGGTGAGGAGAGAGAAAATTGACTTTTTCAACTTTTCAATGAAATTTTCGGCGATCTGAGACCACCTATGGACTCAGGAGGAGAAAAGGAACATTTTGTTTTGATCAGTTCCGGCAGATGTCGCCGGTGACTGGAGGCTAGCCACCGTACGCAGTGATTTTGACTGTGGCTCCGGTGAGCTTTGGTGATTATTTAACTTCCAGAGACTTTCTCATAAATTTTTAGAATTTTTGAGACATAGATAAGTTTTGGGTAAGATTATTTTTCTTATTTCTCAGTCTGTAATACTTAAATATAATGTTTCTTAGACAGAAAAAATTGAAAAAAAATTCTAAGAAAAATATATGATGAAAGTAAAATGATTTGGAGATATTCTATGGTATTTGTTGAATTTTTGAGTGATTGTGGAATATTTTTGAAAAATATATATGGGTTTTAGTTGGATTTTTAGCATACGGGCATATAAGATTATATGAATTTTTGATATTTAAATTTTATATGATTAGTTGAAACTTGAGAATGAAGAGTTAAATATGTGAATGTTGATTTGGGTTGAATTAAAAATATGTTAATTATCGGAAACTTACGGAATTGGGTAATATTCTTGAATAAAAATTCATAAAATATTCGGGGGTTATTAGAAAATTATAATTCCTTTTGCAATAACCTTATAATATTATTAAGGACCGCGGGACAAAGTTTTAGAATTTTTAGAGCCCATTTAAGTAATTTTTACATGATATCAGTTTTAGGGGCAAAAACGTAATTTTTGATTTTGTGAAATTTTACTTGGATTGGAAGGCCCAGGAGGGGCCTTGTGTTGTTGATGAGATATGGAGATGGGATGTGTGATTTGAGAAGTGTGATTTGAACTACTTTGCAGATTGGGTAGGTTCTAGGTACAAGACAGACTCTACCAGATTTTAGGCATAAATTAGGCTGTCTTTTGTCTTTTTAGAGTCTTATTTTAAATTAATACTAATAAATTTATAATATAATTGTTTAGGTGAACATGGTCAACCATCCTTCCCACTCACCTGCCATAATAATCTTCGACAATCTATAAGCAGATATTGATTTTATTTATAATTTTAATATTATTATATATGTCAGGCATGCTCATGCATCATTTATATATATATGTATGTAGTTAAATATTAGACATGTCGTATATTACATTTGTACTTGATGATATTATTGTGATTATTGTGTTATGGAAATCTGGAGCTATGTGTGTGATTTAGTGTGTATGTGTGGATATGAGTAGGACGGGTAGACGCGACTGGAGCTTGACTCGCTGAGACCCGATCCTTATTGCAGATAAGTTGGAGTAGGCACGGCTTGAATTGATCTCGCTAGCCCCAGCATTTGGATATTAAGAGAAAGTCCGGCTTTGAGTTGATCTCGCTGGCAGAAGTTGGAACTAAGAGAGCTAGGTAGGGGGATCAGCCTCCCATATATGTATGTGTGAGTGCTCCAAATTGCTTTTGGTGTGATTTGACTTGATTTGCTTGGTTTGTATTAAGATGATGCTTTTCATTTCTAAAGATGCATTAGAATTAGATAGTTATAGAAATTGTATGCAAAATTAATATCTTACTCTATGAGTCGAACGCTCACTCTTGTTCACCCTACTTTTTTCCAAGATACAGGAGGAGTTCTCTTTTTTAGAGTAACTTGCTCTCTTCCTCACAGGTTTATTAATAGTTATTTATTTGTAATATTATTTTCTAAATTTGAATCTAGAACTCCGTATGTGTGATATACTTGTATTATATAGATATTTTTAAGTACATTTGTATAATATTTCATAGCATTTAGATAAGTAATCTCATGCATAATCATCAATTTCATGTACTTTTGTAAATTCCATTACCAAACTCTGAATTTTATGTTTTCTGTATGTTTTCGGGTGTTTTAAAGAGGTTCCAAGGCATAAGAGCAGAGTAGAGAGCTTGGAAAGGCTAAAGAATTGAGAAGTATTGCTGATACACCTTACACGGGTCGTGTAATCAAAGCCATAGACCCGTGTAACTTACTGCCAGAAGAAAGACAAAGAGCCAAGGAAGAATCAAACTACACAGGCCGTGTACCATGCCCCGTGTAAAATGTGAAAACCCCTGTGAGTCTCTGCCGGGCCAAGCTTGAAGATTTCCCTAAAGTATAAATGTACACGGACCGTGTAATCAGGCCCGTGTAACTACCTGAGGCCCGTGTAAAGTCCTGTCCCGATATAAGATGCAATAATTCAAGCTCCAGTAAAATACACGGCCCTAGGCCGTGTAGTGAAACACGGGCCGTGTATCACGCGACAATCAATTTCTTGAATTGGTTTCAGGTCCAGCTTTGACAGAGAGAATAGACTCCTAATGCCTTGAGAACTCTAAAAACCTAACCCTAGATCATTTAATATAAATAGAGGAGCTGTAGAAAACAGAAGGGAGTTTTTTATTTTTGAAGTTCTAGGAGAGAAACCTTAATTCTAGACCTAATCTCACCTTTATATTCACATCCTTCACAGCCGTCTTGGAGAGTAGATCATCAGTACAAGAGGGAAGCCTTCAGCCGAAGTTCCACAAGTTCAAGGCTGCAGAAAATCCTCATCGGTTCTTTTGTTCTATTTCTTTAAGACCGTTCATGTTCTTTTATTTTATTTCTATTATGTTTGTTAAACTCACCATGAGTGAGTAAATCCTTGATTCTGGAATTGAGAGAGTAACGCTTGTAATTATTATTATGGACGAATACTGAGTTTTATTTATTGGATTTGAGTTTTGCTATTTGATTCAATTTCTTGTGATCATAATGCATGCTATGTGTTGGTACCCACTTAGTATTGATTACAAATATTAATTGAAGGACTGAAAGGTGAAGATTAATATTAGAAAATTAGGATTTTGAACCTAGGAAATCTGACCTAGAGATAGGCTGATGACCTTTGTGGAGTTCCAAAATTAATCATAGATTTTAAAGAGTTTTATTAGGACTAATCACCAAAGAAAGTAAGGTTTGGCTCTAATTGGAACACACCTTAGGTGCCTTGAGAGAGGACCTAGGATATCTTAGGATTAATTTCCATCAAAGTGACGATCCTCAATCCTATGAATAGACGAAATTAAAATTCATAATAAGATTATAGTGTGAAATCTTAATTCTGGAATTGTTTCAATTGATAGTTTTATTCAAAGTTTATTTTTAGCATCCAAAATAAGTTTAATATACTCTTCATTTATATTCGGTAGCCTAAACAGTCAGAACTGTTGTGTAGTTTGGTACTTACTAACTAAATTCCTCGTGGGACGATACTTCACTCGCTACTTTATTACTTGTTAGAGATCCGTGCACTTACGGAGTTGAAAAACCAGTAAACAAGTTTTTGGTGCCGTTGCCAGAGAATTTAGTTTTAGTAATATTGAGCAATAGGCAATTTAGCTAATTTAGGCATTTATATTTACTATTTAATTTTATTTAATTTGTTTTATTTCTTTTCTTTTCTCCTAGGTATTTGGTCTGGTGCATGACCAGGGCAAAACAGGAAAAATAAGTTTTAGACTTGGATCCCAAGATAGATAGAACTCTGAGAGCCATCAGGAGAGAAAGGAGACACCAAGAGCAAGATCAAGAACATCCAGAAATTCTAATTATGGCCGACGATAATAATAGGCCAAGACTCTTGAGAGACTATGGAGCTCCATCTATCCAAGGATTTTAGCCTAGTGTTACGAGACCTACAGTGGAAGCCAACAACTTCGAACTGAAACCAGCATGGCTCCAAATGATTCAATAGACCCAGTTTGGAGGTTCACCAACAGAAGATCCGCACTACCACCTCCAATGCTTTCTTGCCCTATGTGACACATTCAAGATGAATGGAGTATCTGATCAAGCTATACGACTCAGAGCATTCCCATTCTCCCTTTGAGACAGAGCAAGGAAGTGGTTACTTTCTCAACCAGCTGGAACATTCACCACTTGAGAAAACCTCTCATAAGCTTTTCTAGCAAGGTATTTCCCACCTGCAAAGACTATAAAGTTGAGAGTTGAAAAGAAAGGTGAATCACTCTATGACACATGGGAAAGATATAAGGACCTGCAGAGGGAATGTCCACACCATGGCATAGAAGATTGGCTCCTAGTTCAGAATTTCTATAATGGGCTACTACCCTTTACAAGGAGCACGGTAGATTCAGCTGCAGAAGATGACCTAATGGAGAAAACAGTGGCACAAGCACTTGAACTTCTGGAGAGGGTCGCATATCACAATTACGAGTGGTCAAATGAAAGAGGAAACACAAGGAGAACAGTAGGGATCTTGAAAGTGGATGCCCTAAGCATGATAAATGCTCAATTTGATCAGCTCATGAAATGGCTTGACAGAATGCAAGCCAACGTTGTTTGTACAAGCAACCAGCACAGCGACGATTGTGGAGGAGGATATACGACTTCAGAATTTAACAACTTCAATGAACCCTCCATATAACAGATGAACTATGTGAATAATAGAGGAAACTTCAACTAGAGGCAGTTCAACAATCTGTACTCAAATACTTACCTTGGATGGAGGAACCACTCGAATTTCTCTTGGTCAAATTTCCAAAATTAGCCAATGAACAAACAGCAAGGGTATAGACCACTAGCACCCCCTGGTTTCAGAACAGAGGACAAAACTTTACACAGCCACCACTACTTCCTTAACCTCAACAGCCTGAACCGAAGATGACCATGGAATCCATAATGGAAGGCCTCCTAGCAGCTCAACAATAACAGAATGAAATGATCAAGCAGCTGACTTCCAGAATGGACCAACTTGCTACTCACAACAAAATGCTTGAAAATCAAATTGCTCAGCAAGCAAGTTCTTCAAGCAAAGCTGCTGGTAAACTGCCTAGTCAACCAGAGATGAACCCAAAGGAGCATTATAAGGCAGTTACATTGAGGAGTGGAAGAATTCTAGAACAACCAGAGGAAGAACCAACAGAGGAAACCTCTGATAAATCTAAAAGCCAAGCAGAGAAGAAAGAGGAAAAGGCTAAGAAGGATCAGGAAGAGGAAGCAAGGAAGAAAAAGAAGCTACCAGAGCCATATCAGCCTCCCCTACCTTTTCTTTAGAGATTCAAGAAAGCCAAATTGGACAAGCAGTTTGGGAAGTTTTTAGAAGTTTTACAGAAACTCTACATTAACATTCCCTTCACTGAAGCACTTTCTCAGATGCCATCCTATACCAAATTCCTTAAGAAAATTCTGTCAAAGAAAAAAAAGCTGGAAGACTATGAGACTATTGCTCTAACAAAGGAATGCAGTGCCATACTGCAAAACAAACTGCCTCCAAAGCTGAAGGATCCAGGAAGCTTCTCCATACTTTGTCTCATTAGCAATAAGAAAATAGACAAGGCCCTCTGTGATCTTGGGGCAAGTGTGAGTCTAATGCCTCCATCAATATGTCAAAAACTGGAGGTCGAAAAACTGAAGCCCATAACAATTTCACTGCAATTGGCTGACCGATCTGTTAAATATCCTGTGGGCATACTTAAGAACATCCCTATCAAGGTGGGCAAATTCTTCATTCCAGTTGACTTTGTTGTCCTTGAAATGGAAGAGGATGTTCAAATCCCTATCATCTTGGGAAGATCTTTCTTGACAACCATCGGAGCAATCATAGACGTAAAAAATGGATGGCTTACTCTCAAGGTCGGAGATGAAAAAGTGGAATTCAACTTGTTCAACACGATAAAACACAAATTTGAACCTGATGAATGCTTTAAATTGAAATGGTTGACAAACAAGTTAAAGAGGAATTGCCTAAAACATATCCTAAAGATCCTCTTGAAGCATGCTTACTGTATACTCACACTGCTGATAATGAAAACACAGAAATTGTAGCTTGCGCACAATATTTAGTAGCTCATCCATCCCTACCCTTGGCTTAAGCTTTCAAGGTGGAGGAGCTAAAGGAGGAATAATCCAAAATCAAGCCAGAGAATAATACTAAACAGGTAGAACTTAAACCTCTCCCCTCCTCACTAAGGTACGCATTTTTGAACTCAAACTCTAAATATCCTGTTATTATCAATGCTAGCCTGTCTGATATAGAAGAGGAAAAATTGCTAAGAGTACTTAGGACCCATAGCAAGGCTATAGGGTATAAAATAGAAAACCTGAAAGGGATTAATCCCTCGATTTGCATGCATAGGATACCTATGGAGGAAAATAGTAAACTCACTATTGAACCCCAAAGAAGGCTTAACCCAAACATGAAAGAAGTAGTTAAGAAAGAAATTCTGAAACTATTAGATGTAGGTATTATATACTCAATTTCTGATAGTAAATGGGTTAGTCCAGTACATGTAATGCCTAAGAAAGGCGGGACAACTGTCATCCAGAATGCAAACAATGAACTGATCCCTACTAGGGTAGTCACTGGTTGGCGCATGTACATAGATTATAGGAAATTAAATAGTGCCACCAGAAAAGACCATTTTTCTCTCCCTTTCATTGACTAGATGCTAGAAAGGCTAGTAAAACATTCCTACTTTGATTATCTAGATGGGTATTCGGGATTCTTTTAAATTCCTATTCACCCAAAAGACCAAGAAAAGACACATTCACATGCCCTTATGGAATCTTTGCATATAGAAGAATGCCTTTTGGTCTTTGTAATGCCCCTGCTACCTTTCAAAGATGCATGATGGCTGTTTTTTCTGATTATATTGAAAATATCATGGAAGTTTTTATGGATGATGATTTTTCTATCTATGGAACCACTTTTGATGATTGCTTAACTAACTTATCCAAAGTGTTACAAAGATGTGAAGAATCGAACCTAGTCCTAAATTGGGAAAAATGTCACTTCATGGTAAGAGAAGGCATAGTTCTTGGTCATCTGATATCAGAAAGAGGGATTGAAGTTGACAAGGCGAAAGTTGAGATTATCGAAAAAATGTCACCACCAACATTAGTCAAAGAAGTGCGAAGTTTTTTTGGGACATGCAGGCTTTTACAGAAGATTCATTAAAGATTTTTCCAAAATAGCTAAGCCATTAATAAATTTATTAAGTCAAGGTATTTCCTTTGATATTGATGAAAATTGCCTTGCTTCTTTCAACAGGATAAAAGAGGCCTTGATCTCAGCACCTATTATGCAACCACCTGATTGGAAGCTACCATTCGAAATCATGTGCGATGCAAGTGATTATGCTATGGGAGCAGTACTCGGACAAAGGAAAGATAGAAAACTCCATGCCATTTACTACGCCAGCAAAACACTTGACGACTCGCAAATCAACTACGCTACCAGAGAAAAGGAATTCCTAACAGTAGTATTTGCTATTGACAAATTTAGATCCTATCTTCTTGGATCAAAAGTCATTGTATACATAGACCATGCTGCTATCAGGTACCTTTTGAACCAAAAGGAAGCAAAGCCAAGGTTGATTCGATGGATCTTACTCCTTCAGGAATTTGACCTTGAAATCAAGGATAAGAGGGGGACTGCGAATGTGGTAGCTGATCATCTCTCAAGGCTGAGACAAGAAAACTTAGAAGAAGCTGAAGAGTTGCTAATAGATGACTCATTCCCAGCTGAATACCTATTAGCCTTATCCCAAGCTCCACAGTATGTTGATTTTGTGAATTTTCTTGTATTCAGGGTTTTGCCACCCAACATGTCTTACTAGCAAAGGAAGAAATTTTTGCACGATGTGCGATACTATACATGGGAGGA
Source organism: Hevea brasiliensis (assembly GCF_030052815.1). NCBI lineage: Eukaryota > Viridiplantae > Streptophyta > Magnoliopsida > Malpighiales > Euphorbiaceae > Hevea > Hevea brasiliensis. Next base: position 3,145,583 of record NC_079502.1, read on the forward strand.
ACCTCTGCTATACAAGAGAAGCAATGACAGGCTGATAAGATGATGCATATCGAAGGAAGATATAGAGAGCATTCTCCTGCACTGCCATTCATCGCCATACAGAGGACACTTTGGCATCACAAAAACAGTAGCTAAAATTTTGCAAGCAGGATTTTACTGGCCTGTAGGGGTGGGGCGTGAGGCGAAATATCATCCATTAGAATTATATAAAATGCACCAGGTAATGCCTAGGAAAGATGGTGGAGTCACAATGGTCTCACTTAAGTACCACCTCCTTAGACAGCATCTCCTAGACATGCACTTCATACAATCCTAATAGAATCAAACCACTGGTAAGTACCGTCTTCCCATAACACTACCACGGTACTAAGGATTTATGCCACAAAGGCATAGATAGACAGGAGTCGCCACCCGGGTAATAACCGACATATTGATGTTTCTTCCGAGGGTCATGGATGGCAACTTACTCCTTGCAGAGTTTCCACAACCGTTGTTACCATAGCCCAATGTCTAGGTTCGGGATAGTGGGTACGTAAGGGGAAGGTGTTAGGCACCCCTTACGCCTGGTCTAACCTCGTTAATTCGAGTGCCAGTCCTCTACTAATGTTTCTAGAAGTCTTGTTTATTATTCCTTTATTAAACTTTATCCTAAAAATGCAATTCTAATCCTACACACGCAAGTAATTCACAAAAGGATTGTTGTTTACACACAATTTTCATGCACAAGTAATTCCTATCTATGGGGTTGCTAATTATTTAAATGATATTTACCAGATGACTAAAATTAATTTATTATTGAGAATTTAATTCACAAACAAATTCAATTTCAAATAACCCTACGTTTCTATTTAACATAATTAATTAATTTTCACCAAGTTACCCTAAGGATAATTAAACTAAGTTAATTATGTACATGTGTAATTTATTCTAATATCACATAAGGCCCAAACAATCACAACTTAATAAAGATTTCTAACATGCAAATTTATTTTACAATTACCAAGTATTAAATTAAATTTATTTACATGCCAATGTTAGTTTAATTTACAAACAAGATTAATTTTAATTTATAAAATATTTATTTAAATTAATTACATGCAAAAGTCAGTTAAATTAAAAATAAAGTTAATTTTAATTTACCAAATAAAAGTTCTATTATTACTACAATTTTATGTCAATGGTTATTCGAGAAGTTTAGAGCTACTTACCTGTTGGTAAATACAGTTGCCATTGGGGCAAGCTACCCTTAAAAAAGGGTCTTCTCTTCTAGTATGGCAATGATATCCCTGGCTTACTCCCGTTTAGCTCCATATAAGCTCCACGCAAATGCCCTCTTTGGTACTTACCTTAGGGCTACTTACCAATTTTGTTTGTAATAAAAAAATAAAGAAGCTAAAGAAAATAAAAGAAATAAAGAAAATATTAATAACAATTTACATTGGATTCTAACTCTGGTCTCCTAAAGGGTTAAGACTCCTAATTAGTTACAACTATCTAATAGTCTAAGTCTTCTAACATGATCCAAACACTTCATAACACTTCTTGAATTAAAAGAACACAGAAAAATAGATCAAATATCAATTAAAACCTAAGAAAATACAAGAACATGCATAAATATACAATTTCTAAATTCTGGCAGATTAACAGTAGCAAGAAATCCGATTTTTTAAAAATAGTTTCACATGTCTAAAAATCATAAAAAAATTACAGAAGATAGCCTACATATCATACAAGATCATAAAATTTATAAATCAAATAAAACCCTAGCCGAATGGTCTACATAAATCGTAACTTTTCTAAGTGACAGAATCGTACTACTTTTTTGTAAAATTCATAACTCATTAACCACAACAGATATGAATGCAAAGCCAATTGAAAAAGATTCATAAGATTCTAAAGTTAATTTTAGACACTAGATTTGTACAAAAATATTAAGGAACAAGGGAGATATGGGCTCCACAAATCGGATATCCTGCAAATCAGATTTTACAAGAACCCTAACTTCAAACAGCCATAACTTACAAAATATTAAAGCTTTTTTAGTGATTCTTAAGCCTAAAATTAATGGAATTTTGTGTAGAATATGAATATAATTTTTACAAATTTTTTACAGATTCAGAAAATAAAGAAAAATAATAAAAATACGAGAGACAGAAACTAAACATGTGCAGAGTTGTGTATCCCCTCAAATTAAACATGATTACATGATCAATATGAACATATAAAATAAATTGAAGACAAAGAGCATAGAATTAAAATATTGTGTGGCATAGATCTTGAAAAGAAAACAATAAAAATTGACCTTCTAGAAATCTTGTATGAAAATCTTCTTGAAGAAAAGAAAAAATAAGGAAGAACTCAAAGAGTCTTGAATATCTCTAAATTTCTTATAGCTCTGAATTTTCTCTTCCTCTTTCCTCCCATCCTCCAATTACATCTTACAGTCATATAATTTTTCATCATCGGGTTTCCTACGGCCTCAATGCACATACTCATCACAAAATAAGGGTCTACAGTTTGCCCCCCACTTTGGCGAAAGTTGAAATCAATGCGAAAGCATTGCTCAAGTTTCGTCAAAGTGAAACTCAAATTTCTAATAACTATGAAACATTGGCTATGAGGATCAAGTATATCTTGCTCGGTCGACATACTCTATGTTATGAGACTAGCTACGGTCTCATAATAGTAATAATTGTGTCATGTGAAATACGAGTGTATCTTGCTCTGTCGATACACTCTGCGTCATGAGACTAGCTACGGTCTCATAACAGTGATAACTGTGTCATGTAAAAATTGAGTGCATCTTGCTCTGTCGATACACTCTGTGTTATGAGACTAGCTACGGTCTCATAACAGTGATAACTTTGTAATGTGAAAATCGAATGCATCTTACTCTGTCGATACACTCTGCATCATGAGACTAGCTACGGTCTCATGATAATGGAAACTCTGTGTTTTGAAATGTTGTGGATTCGTATTTAGGACCGTAGTCCTAAACTACCTACGTATCTCCCTCGCTATCCTGAGGAAGAATCAGACCCACTCGTAGTTCGACACTTGAAACTGTGGTGATGCATGTTCTTCACGCCTTACACACCTACAGTGACATGTTGATGCGTGTTCTTCTACGCCTTACACAACTATGCCATGTGCCCTAAACAACGTCTAAGGACTTACCAAAAAACATCTATCATGAAATGTTGTGGGTTCGTATTTAGGACCACGATTCTAAACTACCTACGTATCTCCCTCGCTATCCTGAAGAAGAATCAGACCCACTCATAGTTCGACACTTGAAACTGTGGTGATGCATGTTCTTCTACGCCTTACACACCTACAGGTGACATGTTGATGCGTGTTCTTCTACGCCTTACACAACTATGCCATGTGCCCTAAACAACGTCTAAGGACTTACCAAAAAACATCTATCATGAAATGTTGTGGGTTCGTATTTAGGACCACGATCCTAAACTACCTACGTATCCCCCTCGCTATCCTGAGGAAGAATCAGACCCCCTCGTAGTTCGACACTTGAAACTGTGGTGATGCATGTTCTTCTACGCCTTACACACCCACAGGTGACATGTTGATGCATGTTCTTCTATGCCTTACACAACTATGTCATGCGCCCTAAACAATGTCTAAGGACTTACCAAAAAATATCTAATTCATGATTTGAAAAAAATTAGGATGACTGGGTCTCAAAATTCTCTCTAATTTTTATGCTTCCTGTATGCTACTTCCTATCATGGGCATGCTGATTTTGCTAGAGATTCTAAAAAAAACTTAGTCCTCTGGGGGACCTCTTTTTGCAAAAACTTTCTTATAACCTCAAATTTTTTTGAGAAAAATTATTCACCAAAAAAGACTTCCTTAAGGTCACAATATAATTTCTCTCTGATTTTTCTTTTTCTTCTCTCTCCCCATGATTTCTGCCTTGACTCATTTCTCTTCCATGAACTTCATTCTCTGTGCCCTAAGTTTTGCCTGAAATGCCCTTTTGGGTTTTCATCTCAGCGGGCTTGCTCTAACTTTTGCCTACCTTTCAGGTTTTCCACTTAGCGAGCTCTTTTTTTTTCTTTTCTTTTTCTTGTTCTTTTTCTCTTTTTTTGAAATTAGACAATCACCAAGATATTCATATCAAGCACCTATTCTATCATGCTCACAAGACAATAGGTTAAATCAAAACAATGCAGTTCAATTACTTAATCTTTTGATATATCCCTCAAGACACAAAACATTCACAATCATAATTCAATAAAACCTATTCCTGGTTAATGCAATAAAAACTTCTTTATTTATTCAGGTACACCATTACTCCCTCTTACATTTAGTTTTGCTAAATTTCTAACCTTCCAAAGTTAGAAATAAGCTTTATAACCTGCCGAATGGCCTTTTCAGGTTTTCCATCCAGATCTTCTCTCATATCTCCTTTTGCCTAGACTGCCTTTTGTAGGTTTTCAATCTAGCATTTTTTTTCTTTTCTTTTCTTTTCTTTTCTTTTTTCTTTTTCTTTTTTTTTTCGTTCTTTTTTCTTTGACCCTTACTTTTGCCTAGACAGCCTTATGCAGGTTTTCACTTAGCGAACTGTCTCACACAAAGTACTATTTAAGCCTATCTAAATTGGTGGTTCTTGAAATTCATTCCCATCCAGGTCTGATATTCTTACAGTAGCAAGATCTTTTTGACTATGTGTGGACCATCCCAGTTTGGCTTAAACTTTCCTCTCGGATCAAAAGGGATGGGCCAAGTTTGTTTCACAACCATATCTCCCTCTTTGATCTTTCTCGGCTTCACCTTCTTATTAAAGGCTCTAGTTATCTTCCTTTGATAAGCGTGCATATGATACAAGGCTCGCATCCTCTTTTCATCAATCAAAGCTAGTTCTTCTTATAGGCCCACTCATTTTCTAGGATCTTAGCTTCTAGCATCACTCTTAAGGATTTGACCTCTTGCTTAATGGATAGCGCTACTTTAATCCCATACACTAAAGAGAATGGGGTTGCCCTCGTGGATGTCCTTGTAATACTACGATAATCTTAAAGAACATAAGGGAGTTTTTCAGGCCAATCCTTATATGTTTCGAACATTTTTTTCCCAACTAGAACATTTCCATTCATATGGGGACCATAAATTTCCTGCAAGTATTTCTTTCATTATTTGCTCAGCCTGTTTTTCTATCACACATAAGAGTTTGTAGAATTGCCCCCCAGCTAAAGTAAGTTGAGTGGCTAATCCATGAATTGTTGCTCTATCTCTTTTGTAGGCTTATTGTGAGTATTCTCTCACTTCCAGAGACCTCCTTATGTCTTCATATCATTTTCCTTCTCCCTCTAGGTCCACATGTGCTACTACTAATCCTTCATAGCATAAAATTTTACTCCTCATTAGGATAACTGGCTAAGTCAACTTTTGATCACTCTTTTCCTATAGCGACACGGCAAGTGGCTTGGGAATCGGCCATCTGATTTTAAGCTCGAGGCATGTGCTTCTTGGTACTTTGTTAACAAGGCTATAAATTTATCTCTTTCTTCTTAGATTAAATCTTCAGCTAACTTAATGTCTTTAGGATTATTTGGTGTACCCAAATTAATAGAGATCGATTTTGATGCATTAACAAAAATAGATTCTAAATGATTATGAATGCCATGCATATGCCCATTAGAATAAACATCAAACAAGTAAGCAGAAGGACTGGGAATGTTATTGATCTTGGCCTCGAAATCTTTATCAAGTACGTCAGAATTGGAAACATCAATATCACTACTGTGAGCATTACAAAAGATAGACTCAAACATAGGGGTGTAGCTTTAGGTGTTTGGCTTTTCATGCAGTCCTCAGATCAATGGTGCTGATTTTCTGCTTTAGCTATTTCACATGTGGTAACCCCTAATCATATGTCAAGGTAATTGCCCCATCTTTCAAGAACTTAGGAGGCTTTAGCTCTTCTTCCTCTTCTGTTAGCTCATAGCCTAAACCATGACTCGTGATCTGCCCCATCATCTCAAGAAAAGTCACCAGACCATCTATACTTTCTTCTAAGCCTGTGCTAAGAAAAAACTCAGCCTTTTCTTCATAGTAGCCACTTTTAGATCCATCTAGTTTTTATAGATCCCAACAACTTGAAAATCAGACACTAGTAGAATTGAACCATCTAGTTGTAATGCAACTATCTCCTCATCAGAATCAGTCCAGACATCCAAAGGACCCTCATCATAGCTAGAATTATCACAAATGTCAACAACCATTATAGACTGAGGTTCATTGGGCTTTTGGATTGGTTGGATAGGTTCACTGGGCTTTTGGATGGGTTGGATAAGTTCATTGGGCTTTTGGATGTGTTGGATAAAGTCAATAATTCTGTTAGGGTTATTTGGGGTGATGGAGATCATGTAGAGACTTGGCGTAGGTAGAAATTTTGGCTAGGCATGGGGCTTTTGGGTTGATTTTCTGGGTCAATCATCCTTTTGGCATCAATTAGGTCTTAGATATCATGCTTAAGTTAAAAGCATCAATCGGTGTCATGACTGTGGGCTTGGTAGGACCGATAACATTGGTTGATATCATAGCTAGGTGGGAGTGGATTTGGTAGTGGTCCGGGTGCTAAGAGCTATAGGAGGTCTTGAGCTTTGAGACGCTCCAAAACTTCGGATAAGGGTTGGCTAAATTGAAAAAATCTTCTTAGGGTTTGAGACACAATTTGAACCTCAATAACTTTAATGCCACTTAATTGGCCTACGTTGGGGCCTCTTTCTAAAGTTGACCACAATTGTCTCTTCTAGCTCAAACATCTTGGCATTCAATATTTCATCAAGCACGGCCATAATTTCTTCCATCCTAAGTAGTGCAGGTGAAATCCTTACTAGTCTCTTCCCTTTCCTAACCCAAGTGACTTGATTGGAAGTCTTTTTAGTGTATTTTGAGGCTATGTTTGCTCAAAAAAATAGGATTTAAGGGTTAACCTAAGCATGCTATGTACATGAATGCAATGCATGAATGGACCGTTTTTTCTTTTTTTTTTTTTTTGCCTTTACTTTTACAAAACCAAAATCGAACCATACCACTAGAACCAAAACTGAATCAAAACCAGACCATATAAACTGAACTAAAATCGAACCAAAGACTGAATCAAAACCGAAAAAAAAAATCTCCAGAACTAAATCTTCGCCCCCTTATACCTTCAACTCTCACGTGTAGGGTAACAAAAAATTCTATCCTAGGCTATGGTACACTGGACACACCAACAAGGGGTGGTCCAAGACGATCCTTCCCTCACAAACAAACCCTCACAAACAAAGGATTTATATCCTTAAAATTTAACCATAAGTAAGCATCCTCTTGCTTAACATGGGTTTTGAAATGGAATTGGGCCTATACGCACATTGGGCCTATGCATAGGCCTAGGTTCATCTCAACTACCACTAGAACTTATGGTTTGAACAGTAAGGTTATAAATCTAGCACAACAAAAATCTACGGGGTATCTAGGGTTAAAATCTATGGCTCATGGGCTTCATCGGGTAGGAAAATGGTCACCCATGCGAGAGCTTGTCCATTAAGCACAACGGCCGGAGCTGTGGCTCTTTTATATACTCAAAGGTACAGGCATGGGGTGCTAGCATTCACCAATTCGTCATAGCTCGAGTAGAACCATGGTCTCCTTGGCTAGTACTAACGGGGCTAAAAGGGTAAGGGTGATCCGTGTGATAGTGTAGTGCAATGCAAAAAGTTTAACAAAGGAATAATATTAGACTAATAAAAACATGTTGGAGTAACTATCCATTTAGTCCCCAGTGGAGTCGCCAAACTGTAGGGGTGGGGCGTGAGGCGAAATATCATCCATTAGAATTATATAAAATGCACCAGGTAATGCCCAGGAAAGATAGTGGAGTCACATTGGTCTCACTTAAGTACTACCTCCTTATACAGCATTTTCTAGATGTGCACTTCATACAATCTTAATAGAATCAAACCACTGGTAAGTACTGTCTTCCCATAACACTACCACGGTACTAAGGATTTATGCCACAAAGGCATAGATAGACAGGAGTCGCCACCCGGGTAATAACCGATACATATTCAGTGTTTCTTCCGAGGGTCATGGATGGCAACTTACTCCTTGCAGAGTTTCCACAACCGTCGTTACCATAGCCCAATGTCTAGGTTCGGGATAGTGGGTATGTAAGGGGAAGGTGTTAGGCACCCCTTACGCCTGGTCTAACCTCGTTAATTCGAGTGCCAGTCCTCTACTAATGTTTCTAGAAGTCTTGTTTATTATTCCTTTATTAAACTTTATCCTAAAAATGCAATTCTAATCCTACACACGAAAGTAATTCACAAAAGGATTGTTGTTTACACACAATTTTCATGCACAAGAAATACCTATCTATGGGGTTGATAATTATTTAAAATATAATTTACATATGAATAAAATAAATATATTATTGAGAATTTAATTCACAAACAAATTCAATTTCAAATAACCCTACGTTTCTATTTAACATAATTAATTAATTTTCACCAAGTTACCCTAAGGATAATTAAACTAAGTTAATTATGTACATGTGTAATTTATTCTAATATCACATAAGGCCCAAACAATCACAACCTAATAAAGATTTCTAACATGCAAATTTATTTTACAATTACCAAGTATTAAATTAAATTTATTTACATGCCAATGTTAGTTTAATTTATAAACAAGATTAATTTTAATTTACAAAATATTTATTTAAATTAATTACATGCAAAAGTCAGTTAAATTAAAAATAAAGTTAATTTTAATTTACCAAATAAAAGTTCTATTATTACTACAATTTCATGCCAATGGTTATTCGAGAAGTTTAGAGCTACTTACCTGTTGGTAAATGCAGTTGCCATTAGGGCAAGTTACCCTTACAAAAGGGTATTCTCTTCTAGTATGGTAATGATATCCCTGACTTACTCCCGTTTAGCTCCATATAAGCTCCACGCAAATGCCCTCTTTGGTACTTACCTTAGGGCTACTTACCAATTTTGTTTGTTATAAAAAAATAAAGAAACTAAAGAAAATAAAAGAAATAAAGAAAATATTAATAACAATTTACATTGGATTCTAACTCTGGTCTCCTAAAGGGTTAAGACTCCTAATTAGTTACAACTATCTAATAGTCTAAGTCTTCTAACATGATCCAAACACTTCATAACACTTTTTGAATTAAAAGAACACAGAAAGATAGATCAAATATCAATTAAAACCTAAGAAAATACAAGAACATGCATAAATATACAATTTCTAAATTCTGGCAGATTAACGGTAGCAAGAAATCTGATTTTTTAAAAATAGTTTCACATGTCTAAAAATCATAAAAAAATTACAGAAGATAGCCTACATATCATACAAGATCATAAAATTTATAAATCAAATAAAACCCTAGCCGAATGGTCTACATAAATCATAAATTTTCTAAGTGACAGAATCGTACTACTTTTTTGTAAAATTCATAACTCATTAACCACAACAGATATGAATGCAAAGCCAATTGAAAAAGATTCATAAGATTCTAAAGTTAATTTTAGACACTAGATTTGTACAAAAATATTAAGGAACAAGGGAGATATGGGCTCCACAAATCGGATATCCTGCAAATCAGATTTTACAAGAACCCTAACTTCAAACAGCCATAACTTACAAAATATTAAAGCTTTTTTAGTGATTCTTAAGCCTAAAATTAATGGAATTTTGTGTAGAATATGAATATAATTTTTACAAATTTTTTACAGATTCAGAAAATAAAGAAAAATAATAAAAATACGAGAGACAGAAACTAAACATGTGCAGAGTTGTGTATCCCCTCAAATTAAACATGATTACATGATCAATATGAACATATAAAATAAATTGAAGACAAAGAGCATAGAATTAAAATATTGTGTGGCATAGATCTTGAAAAGAAAACAATAAAAACTGACCTTCTAGAAATCTTGTATGAAAATCTTCTTGAAGAAAAGAAAAAATAAGGAAGAACTCAAAGAGTCTTGAATATCTCTAAATTTCTTATAGCTCTAAATTTTCTCTTCCTCTTTCCTCCCATCCTCCAATTACATCTTACAGTCATATAATTTTTCATCATCGGGTTTCCTACGGCCTCAATGCACATACTCATCACAAAATAAGGGTCTACATGGCCTAATTTGTTTAATGATGTGAGATCCTTCGTGCTAGCTTGTGATCAATGCCAAAGAACAGGTAATATTTCCAGAAGGAATGAAATGCCACTACACGGTATACTTGAGGTAGAGCTCTTTGATGGGTGGGGGATAGACTTCATGGGCCCATTTCCCTTCTCCTTTGGAAATAAGTATATTTTGGTTAGTGTTGATTATGTGTCAAAATGGGTGGAAGCAATAGCCACGCCGACCAACGATGCCAGAGTGGTCACAAAGTTCCTTAAAAAAAATATCTTCACTAAATTTGGCACACCACGAGCAATAATCAACGATGGAGGAAGTCACTTCTGCAACCAACAATTTGAAACACTATTAAAGAAGTATGGAGTGACTTACAAGATAGCCACACCTTATCATCCTCAAACCAGTGGCCAAGTAGAAATTTCAAACAGGGAGCTGAAGCGGATTCTAGAGAAAATAGTAAACCGCTCAAGGAAGGACTGGTCCATGAAGTTAGATGATGCACTGTGGGCATGCCGCACAGCATATAAAACTCCAATTGGCACAACACCCTTTCGGCTAGTTTATGGAAAATCATGCCACCTCCCTGTCGAGCTTGAACACAAAGCTTACTGGGCGATTTAGACCTTGAATTTTGACCTTAAAGCTACTGGTGAAAAAAGGCTCCTACAGCTCAATGAGTTGGAAGAAATCCGACAAAACGCTTATGAGAATGCTAAAATCTTCAAGGACAAATTCAAAAGATGGCATGACAGACGCATAGCAAGAAAAGAAATAAAAGAAGGAAACCTTGTCCTGCTCTTTAACTCTAGGTTAAAACTTTTTCCAAGAAAGCTAAGATCACGATGGTCTGAGCCCTTCAAAGTTATGCAAGTCTTCCTGTATGGAGTTGTAGAGATTTGGAGTGAAACCTCAGGAGAATTCAAAGTGAACAGGCAAAGGCTGAAGCCATACTTCCTAGGAAAACTCATAGAGAAGGGAGCCAATTGCACCTTCGATCATCCTCCAAACAGACCATGAATAATGAGGGAACAGTTCAGCTAAAGACTATAAACAAGCGCTTTTTGGGAGGCAACCCAAAATTTTTATTTTTATCTTTTCTAAATAATTTCCTTTATTTTAACTCTTATTTTTGTTTTATGTTTGTTCATTCTTTATTTCGTAGGCACCCCAAGTCTAAATTCTGCAAAAGCGAGGAACCGAGGGAAATAAGGAGACGTCAGATCAAAACCACTCAAGAGGAGACTGTATAAAACCAGGGAAGTAGCTCTGTTGTTAATTTTTACATTCATTTCATTCATAGTGGTAGCATAAAATTTTAATATAGAGAGAATTGGAGAGCTAGAAAATTACACGGGTCGTGTATAAGTTTTACACGCCCCGTGTAACTTTCTGGAACCACTGAACCACACCTGTATAAACTCTAAAAAATTACACGGGATTGACTCCGTGTAATGTCACACGGAGCATGCTTCGGCAATGGAGAGGGAAATTTTAAGTTTAAGGGAGACAGAGAGTTACACGGGTCCCAAATCCAATTTACACGGGCCGTGTAACTTAGCCAGCAATGCCGCTTTTAGATAGAGAGTTACACCGGTCTCAAAACCAATTTACACGGACCGTGTAACATGGCTAGCAAAGTAACTTGGATCATGTAACTTTGTAGAAAAGTGGAAATCCATGGCAGAAAGTTAAACGGGTCAGATGGTTGGGACTCGTGTAGTGATACACGCCCCATGTATCATGTCGCAGACGCAATACTTGGGGCGCAAAACGAGTAAAACAAAGAGTCACGATGACCCTTTAAATTCACATAACTCCCATTAAACTCCCTCCCACTCAAAAACTCTTCCTCTCCAAGCTTCTTTCCTTTTAAAAACCCCTCAAATCTCCTCTTCCCTCACAAAACCCTAGCCTTTTCTTCTCCCAAATCTCTAATGGCACCTGCAAAGAGACCAGCCAGAAGGATGGGCTCCTCCTCCAGGCAAGAATGTGACTCCTCACCCTCACCTCCTCAGCCATCACCTGAGCGCCCAAGAACAGCAGCAGCCCCACTTCCACCACCTCCACCACCCCCAATACAAGCCGCCTCACAACCTCAACAGCCAGTATAATTGGAATTCTCCATCGCTTGGGGATTCCGTGACAATGCCCACAGAGATCTATGTGCCCTGCTTAACAACCGATGAATAATCTTGATGAAGTATATGGACTTCGGGCTACTAGAGTAGATAGGGCTACAAGACGAAATCAATGGGCTCCTTAACAGTATTGGGTGGACCAGATTCATCCAATTCTAATTCCCTACCTACCGGGACACCACACTGGAGTTCCTTGGAAATTTCAAGGCCACCTTATGGCCCACTAAAAGGGAGGACAGGGGTAGGGTTGAGTTTTGGCTCCTTGGTGTCAACTAGGCAATGAACATGGATGAGTTCAATGCCATCTTTGGATTCGACAGCACTGGGCATGAGGAGATCCGTAAAATCGAATGGTCTATAAAAGTGTTGACTTCTGGTGCTCCATCGCACCAAATACCGATGTTTATAACTCCAGTAAGTCCAAATCTTCCGGCATCACTAGTCCTGCTTTGAGATACATGCACCGACTCGCCGCCCACACCATCATGAGCCACGGTGATAGCCTAGGCATGGTAAACGCCAATGAGCTCTTCTTCCTCTAGTGTATGGTCACCGAGCAGTGATGCAGCACGGGTTTCTTCCTATGCAACCACCTTCACCACATCTCCCACCAGCAGACAGGCCACATAGTGCTTGTTGAACTCATTACCACCATAGCACTCCACTTCGACTTTGTCCTGGAGCATCACAGGTTGCGCTCCATTCCGAGCACCTCCAGGATTGACCAGACCATCTGCGTATCCATGGGGATATGTAAGAAGGTTGGCAACACGTGCTACCTGATAGATGCCGAAGGGAATGTCATCCCTAGGAGAGATGAAGCACAAGTAGATTCTGGTGAACTTTCACATCCACAGGAGGAAACCCAAGAGCCACTCCATCATGAGTCTCCTGCTCGAGTGCCTCCTTACACACCACTACCGACGAACCCCATCCTTGCCTACCTTCAACCCATAAAGACTATACTTAACAACAGGATGCAAGCACTTGAGGACAGTCTCTAGAAGGCCCACAACAAGCTTAACATGATCATGGAAAGACTTGATGGAGAGGGACCATCATCCCCATCAGAGGCTTTTTAGAATTAGGACTATAGAATAGGTTCCTTCATGTACAAACCTAGTTGCCTTAGTCCTACTCAATGCTCATAGGTCTCTATTTTCAGCTTTTTGTCCAAACTTTCAAATTTTAATAAATAATATGCTTTTTGATAATTTTGTGTGCTGTACTTTAATTTTGCATATTGTGAGGACAATGTCAGCATTGAGTTTAGGGGTACAGATGCATTTCATGCACTGCATATCATTGCATTTCATTGCATTGCTTAATTACATCCATATTATACTTGTGTATCAAAATTCCAGAAAATTTTACAAATTTTGAAATTTTGAACTAGTTTTTAACTTAGAATTATAACTACAAATATTAATAAGCTAATAATTGGACTCCATCGGATTGAGGAATGAATGTATTTGGATAGGCACAAAGGCTTTAAAATATTATCTGTGAAATACTTAATCACCTTAGTGGAGCTAGACTAGTTAAACCCCTTCATATCTATTAATTTGTCACATTGAACTTGCAAAATCGGGAGAAAATTTTTGAAATACAAACAAACCTAAAATTGCCTCACTAACTCTAGAACATGTCTCTTAGACCTATCGAGGCAAAATCCTAGCATATGTTTGAAAAAGAGATGATTAAGGCATTCTCTCATTTAGCCCCATTAAGCCTTAAGCCACCCTTAGTTATAATATACCCCATGCATCCAACTTGAGCCTATATTTTCACCTGTATAATTTTCCTTGTTTACCCACACATGTTTATCTAACCCCTAGCCTAAACACTCACCTTACCCTTTTGAGGAAGTCTAGTGTATAATGGATAAGTATATCAAATGTAAAAGAAGGAGAAGATGAAAATACCAAGAAGAGTGCAAGTATACAATTAAAATCAAAGAAAAACTTGTTTTTCCAGCCCAACAAAAGCAATGAGTTTTGGGGGAAAAGAAAAAGAAAGGGGATTCAAAAAAAAAAAAAAAAAGAAAGAAAAAGAAGAGAAAGAGAGAAGAGGGAGAGAAGAGTCCCAAAATTAAACACCATAACAAGTATGCTTAGCACTATAAACCCTTCTTCCCCATGCAAAAATCAACAGAACAAACTTAGTATACTTAAGGCCTTGTGCATGAAAGCTAACCTCAAATTTGCATTCCTTAAAACCCTTTCATTAGTAACCAAATTATCATCCTTTAACCCCATTACACCCTTTTTAAAGACCTTTTGATCTTTTGCAAGTATGTGATATATTAGTAGAGATAGGAAATTGAGATGTGTCTATGGAGTTGGAATTAAATCAATCTCAATAATTTCCATAATAGAGGCTAAATTTGAGGTGAGTGAGTATTTTATAAGTCTATCCTGGTAAAACAGGTTATTTATGACTTATTAATAGTCATGCATAGAGGAGCAATTAGTTGAAACACCACAAAAAGGGGGGTAAGATTTTAAGCAGGTAGCTATTGAAACCTTTACGCCTTGAAGGAAGGGAATTGGTATGGAGGATTGAAGGAGTTCAATTTTATGCATATTGAATTTATTGTTATACTTTTGAGTTTTCCCCTAAAATATATTCTAAAAGGTTTTCAATTTGCTTAAGGAAAAGCAAAAGTTTGAGTTTGGGGGTATTTGATACCCTTGTATTATATAGATATTTTTAAGTATATTTGTATAATATTTCATAGTATTTAGATAAGTAATCTCATGCATAATCATCAATTTTATGTACTTCTGTAAATTCCATTACCAAACTCTGAATTCTATATTTTCTGTATGTTTTCAAGTGTTTTGAAGAGGTTCCAAGGTATAGGAGCAGAGTATAGAGCTTAGAAAGGCCAAAGAATTGAGAAGTGTTGCTGATACACCTTACACGGGCCGTGTAATCAAAGCCACAGACTCGTGTAACTTGCTACCAAGAGAAAGACAAAGAGCCAAGGAAGAATCAAACTACACGGGCAGTGTATCATGCCCCATGTAAAATGTGAAGACCCGTGTGAGTCTCTGCCGGACCAAGCTTGAAGATTTCCTTGAAATATAAAAGTACACGGACCGTGTAATCAAGCCTGTGTAACTACCTGAGACCCGTGTAAAGTCCTATCCCGATACAAGAT
Source organism: Hevea brasiliensis (assembly GCF_030052815.1). Taxonomy (NCBI): domain Eukaryota; kingdom Viridiplantae; phylum Streptophyta; class Magnoliopsida; order Malpighiales; family Euphorbiaceae; genus Hevea; species Hevea brasiliensis. The sequence goes on from NC_079502.1 coordinate 3,161,059, forward strand.
GCAATAATTTAAGCTCCAGTGAAATACACGGCCCTGGGCCGTGTAGTGACACACGGGTCGTGTATCACGCGACAATCAGTTTCCTGAATTGGTTTTAGCTCCAGCTTTGATAGAGAGAAGAGACTCCTAATGCCTTGAAAACTCTAAAAACCTAACCCTAGATCATTTAATATAAATAGAGGAGCCGCAGAAAACAGAAGGGAGTTTTTTAGTTTTGAAGTTTTAGGAGAGAAACCTTAATTCCAGACCTAATCTCACCTTTATATTCACATCCTTCACAGTCGTCTTGGAGAGTAGATCATCAGTACAAGAGGGAAGCATTCAGCCGAAGTTCCATAAGTTCAAGGCTATAGAAAATCCTCATCGGTTCTTTTATTCTATTTCTTTAAGACCGTTCATGTTCTTTTATTTTATTTTTATTATGTTCGTTAAACTCACCATGAGTGAGTAAATCCTTGATTCTGGAATTGGGAGAGTAACACTTGGAATTATTATTATGGACGAATACTGAGTTTTATTTATTGGATTTGAGTTTTGCCATTTGATTCAATTTCTTGTGATCTTAATGCATGCTATATGTTAGTACCCACTTAGTTTGATTACAAATATTAATTGAAGGACTGAAAGGTAAAGATTAATATTAGAAAATCAAGATTTTGAATCTAGAAAATCTGACCTAGAGATAGGCTGATGACCTTTGTGGAGTTCCAAAATTAATTATAGATCTTAAAGGGTTTTATTAGGACTAATCACCAATGAAAGTAGGGTTTGGCTCTAATTGGAACACATCTTAGGTGCCTTGAGAGAGGACCTAGGATATCTTAGGATTAATTTCCATCAAAGTGACGATCCTCAATCCAATGAATAGACGAAATTAAAATTCATAATAAAATTATAGTGTGAAATCTTAATTCTGGAATTGTTTCAATAAATAGTTTTATTCAAAGTTTATTTTCAGCATACAAAATAAGTTTAATATACTCTTCATTCATATTCGGTGGCCTAAACAGTCAGAACTACTGTGTAGTTTGGTACTTACTAACTAAATTTCTCATGGGACGATACTTCACTTACTACTTTATTACTTGTTAGCGATCCGTGCACTTGCGGGGTTGAAAAACCAGCAAACAATCTATTAGCAGTATTATGGATCTTGTTAGAGACAGTATTAAATTGAGTTATTAGTTTTTACTGAATAAAAATTTTTATGATGCATAAATAACTTGTACATGGTGGTAATAGGGTTGAGCTGGGCTCCCCTCGCTTTAGTAGCTGATAATCATCGAGTTGGGTTGATTCAAATTAAAATGAAATATTTAATTTTTATTTTATTTACATGTTGGGCCTCAATTTTTGGGCCTTAGTTATGGATTTGGGAACAGTAAGGCTTACTACGGGCCTCAAAGGCTTTATGCCGACCCAGGTCCTAATGTCAGTCCGGCCCATGGGTTCGAGTCGTGACAGTAAAGATGAAAAATATTATCTTAATTAAATTTTCTTTTTAAAATTGCAGTGTAGCAAAGTGATTCCTGGTTGCAATTTGTTTGATACTTCGTTTATTAATGATGCTCAGTTATTAAGATGCAGATTGTTAATTTCAGCCATTTTCTGAGAAATTTCAGCCACATTTCATCGAAAAAAAAACTCAATTGATTTAGAAAATGCTCAACTGCAGCAATATAAATGGCAAATTTACCAAATTAAAACATTGATATTTTCATATTATGTAATTAATTAGGTTAGATTTCGTAATTATTTTACTTTTTTATTGATTAATTTTAGTTAATTTCATTGGTTATTTAATTAGCTTTTTATATTTATTAATTTTAATTTAATTCATGAAGTGTTCTTGATTTGGAGGTTAAATGGTATTTTTAAGGAGTTAAGAGTGAATTGCATGTTTGAAAGATGAATTCTAAGTCCACAGATGTCGAAAATGAAGTGTAAAAATTATTGAATTTAAAGGTTGTCGAAAATTACATAAGGAGTTGTACAGTCTATGCAACCCGCATCCAAAAAATAGAGAATTTGCTGAATTCTACCGAAAGTTGCATAACTTTCTGCATAAGCTATGCAACTGCTTATGCAAGAATCCAGAAAATAACTCCAACTTTATCGAAAGTTGCACAGGATCTTGTATAACTTATGCAACTACTTATGCAAAAATTTGAAGAGCAATTTCAGGTTGCCGAAACTTACACAATTTATGCAACCGCTTATGTAAAAAGCTGAAATCCATAGTTGTCGAAAGTTGGACAGCCTCTTGCATGGCCATACAACTGCTTATGCAATAACAAGAGGGAGATTAAAGCTTGTCAAAATGTGCACAGAGACTTGCATGGCCATATAAGTCCATCTTCACTCATCATTCTAAAGAAATGTTAAAATTTGAGGTTTTTGATTCAAAATTCTCCATATTATTTTCCTATTATATTTTATTAATTATAATTTTAAAGATGATTTAAATATAATTAAATTAAAATTTATTGGTAAAAAAATCTTTTTATTAGTTCAGTCAATGCATGAATGTGAACAAACAACAAGTAAGAAAATAAATAAATAAATAAATAAAAATGAAGTCCATAAATTGTTTTTTAAAAGATTCATCCTATTATCACCAAGAATTTGTGTCGTCGTAAATAAGTCAAGGTCAATATTATTATTTCATCTTCCCTGTAACTTCTTAGAACTGTGGATTCCACCGAATTATTCAAGTTGATTTCAATATGTAAATATAATTTTAATTATATAAAAACTAAAACATAGAAAATTATAGCCTTATATATATGCTTGATAATTTTTGAGTGAACAATCATATATAGAGTTGAAAAAAAAAATACTATAGAAACATTAAAATGAAGATAAAGAAGGTTTCATAATTAGATTTTTTTTATCAAATAGACTTATTTAAAGGTATAAATTTCGAATCTAGACATTTTATACATGAATATATACATAAAAAAATTCTTAATTTTGCCGTTTATGAGCACATGTAAACATTAGCGGAAAGCAAACTTAGGAATCAAATGCCAAAGAAAAGTCCTAATAAATTTTGGAGTTATTGACACAAAATGTCAATTTTCTTGATGGGTTTCCCTTAATATCTTCATTGAACATTTTTAATGAAATGCAAGTAAAAGGAAATGTATGGTTGTAAGTAAGTGAAGGTCAATAATCAATTTGAGAAGTTAAATTGCTTTTGCTTTGTAAGGTGATGGAATTGTTGATGCAATTAATGAATATTTCAGTTTATAATAATAATAATAATAATAATAATAATAATAATAATAATAAAGAACATATGAGCCATATTCAATGTATGTAAGGTACTTAAAAAAAGGTACTATTAAAGTGTATGGATCCCCTGAGGTGACATAATATATAGACTTTGGAGTACTCTTGTCCTAGACTTGAATTATTGCGGGGAGAAAATAAATTGACTCGGGATATTTTTAATTGTATTAGAGACTATATATATATAATTTAAAATTTAATCTTAAATTTTATTTTATATTACATTTTAATCATTAAAATTAAAAAAATTAAATAATATATTTATTAAAATTTAGAGATTAAAATATAATATAGTATAAAATTTAGAGATTAAATAATTAATTTTTTAAAATTTAAAGACTAAAATATAAAATAATGAAAAATTCAGGGGCCAAAATATAAATTCCCCTTGAAACATGATTTCGGTGGCTAGAGTGCCTCTTCTTGTTAGCTTCAATGGCTTCATCTCATGTGCTTGCTACAGTAAGTGAGATGGTAGTAGTTTTCTGTGCACTAACTAGATAACATCAAAAGAGCAAAGATGAAAAATATTACCTTGATTGAATTTTCTTTTTTAAAATTACATTGTAGCTGGGGTGATTTTAAAAAATGATTCCTCGTTGCAATTTTTCTGATACTTTGTTTATTAATGATGCTCATTTATTAAGAACATATTTGTTAATTTTAGCCATTTTTTGAGAAATGTCAGCCATATTTGAATGAAAAAAGCTCAATTAGAAATTGCTCAAAGAAGAATAGCATCGCCGCAAGCTTCTTTGATACTTGGAGAAAATTCTAGAAATATTAAAACTTGTAGAAGACACTAGAACCATCAATTCAAAACCGACTTTAAAGAAAGTTGGAGAAGTTTTGCACCAGCATTTGGAGCTTCATTCCACTGATTCCAAGTTTTCTCTAGAATTATCTGTCCACCGTCCATATGCTACTATAAATATGTGCTGTGTGTGTGTTAATGTAGTATACAAATGGAAGTGTGGTGAGCACATTTGTGTGAGAGAAATTCTCAAGTGTGAGTGTAGGAGTGTCCTAATGCCTAAGTGATCAGTGTGAGTGCTAAAGTTAGAGATAATATTAACATATAAGGGAGAGTGTCTTGTGTGTAAGCGAGAGTATATGTGACCGTCTCTTGAAAGTGGTGTGCAAGTGAGAGAAGTGTGAGTGTTCTTGTATTGTAAATTTTAAATTTAGTCCTCATAATAAAAGTTTCATTTAAGTCTATCCTTCTTATCTTCCAATTTTCAACATTTGGTATCACAGCATAAAGAAATCCAACATGTGGTATTAGAGTGTAAAGATATCCAAACAAATGGTATTAGAGCCTGAAGATATGGGGCCGTTAATTATAGTAGTCATTGAAGTGCTACTCGAAGTTTTGCTTGTATCAGAGCCTGGTGGTCAGGGACCAATATTAGAGCCAATGGTCCGGAACTGAGAAAATTCAAGTGCTATAAAAGGAGACTCTATCGGACACAGCCGGACTATGGAACGCATTGGTCTAGGACTAGGTCTGCTAAAAGCCGAGAGTTAAAATTGTGTTAAGTTGCCAAGGAGTGGAATTACTAGTCATCGATTTGGGATCCAAGGAGATTCTACTCATAGATTGTCTAGGATTGTAGAGCTTGTTGGTTAGAGACCAAACTTAGTTAATTAATTGGAGGAAATAACCAAGTCAATTTGGTGGATATGTCAACTCTAGTAAGCACTCTAGAAAAACCCAATAATTATAATTATAGTAATTGGAGTAATCATATGCAGTTCTATTTGCTTGGCCAAGATTTATGAGAGATCGCTGGAGGAGCTGAAATGTCACCCTCAACAAATTTCAAAGACCTTAAGAAATGGAATGTCAGGTATGGTAAAGCCAAGTAGCTTTGTCAATATCAGTGGAGGATGAATTGTTACAATGGATCAAGGATGCAAAGACCCCAAAAGAGGCGGGGGACATTCTTGCTAAGTTATTCACTCGGACAAATGATGCAAAGCTGCAACAACTCAAGAATGAGCTGTTATCAATTTCACAACAAGACATGAAGGTGAGTGAATATTTCACTAAAGTTAAATCTCTATGTCAAGAAATCTCAAAATTGGATCCTCAAAATCAAATTACTAAGACAAGAATGGGGAGAATCATAATCCATGGATTGCGCCCCGAGTTCAATGCCATTGTCGTGGCAACCTGTGGATGGGCTAAAGAGCCAAATTTGAATGAGTTGGAAAATATTTTAGCTAATTAGGAGGCTCTAGACAATTAAATGTTTAAAGTCTCAATCAACGAAAATGAGAAAGCTCTCTTCAATAAAAAGAAGAGTAAGGAGAAGGATCCAAAAGTTGCGATATCAAGAACTAGGAGAAGATCAAAACATGAAGGACAAAAGAGTTGTCAACCAAGGAGTTGGCAATAAGGGGGTGCTCACGACTATCAACACAACCACAATTCAATTAGAGTACAGTACAGATTGTTGCAATAATAATCAGTGTTATGTGTGTGGCAAAAGAGGCCACTATGCTCGAGATTGCTAGAATAAAAGAGTAGAAGGGAACATTGCGACAACCTCATAGTCCAAAGTCGAAATTGAAGATGAATGGGATTTTCAAGCTATTTGTAACATTAGAGAGGCAGATGATATTGACGAGTCCACTCTATTAGAAGAGTTTATAGATTTCATCATGTGGAACTATTAGGGGAGATTGTAGTCACTACCATGGCTCAATAAGAAGTTAATAAAAGGAAATGTGGTTACTTCAAGAAGTTATGAAGTGTAATATGACAGCGAGGAAGAATGGGATATGGAAGTTAATTAAAAGTGAAGAAGAATGGGACTTGACCACAGCAAACTTCTTTGAAGAAGTTTTTTTAGAAGAAGAAATTGACTTTGACGAAGCAAGAATTCATGAGCCAAATTCAAGTCCAAGCATTGATGAGGTAGCTCTAAATCTGCTTATGGAAGAAGATAAGGAATTCACTTCTACATTGACATCAATTAGAGAATTTGACCGAGAAAAAGAAAAAGAAGCATTAAAAAAAAATGTAAGGAGGAAATGCAAGAAGTGCAACACATTGTCAGTTTAGTGGAGGAGCTTTCATGGTCTATAAGTAAAGAAGAAATTGGAGATGGAATTACAAAACAAAAGCAAGGGCAAGCTAAAGTGGAAGAAGTGGTAATAATACATGAAGAAAAGGAAAAGTTAAAATCAAAGGGTATTGTGAAAGAGTTAAGAAACCATATGAAACGTAAAAGAACTAAGAAGATACTTCGTAATACTAGCCAATGAAAAGAACATAAAGATGCATTGCAATACATAAAGGCTAAAGACAACTATATAAGAATTGAAGATTATTATGATTAAGATGGACGTGGAGTTTTAAAGTAAGAGAATGAAAGTATAGTAATAGAGAGTCAGTGCTAAGAAGAGTATTGAAGAATCAACACTGCCTCAAGCTTCTTGGAAACTTGGAGAAAATTCTAGAAATGTTAAACCTTGTAGAAGACATTATCACGACCCAAATTCTGATTCAGACTGGTACTAGGACCTGAGCCGGTATAAAGCTCCCAAGGCCAGTAGTAAGCCTCACTGTTCCTAAATCCATAACAAAGGCTAAAAACCGAGGGTCAATATACAAATGAAATAAAATAAAATAAAATATTATATTTTTATTTGAGCCAACTAATCCAATAACTATAAGAAATTAAATCTAGGGGAGCCCAGCTCAACCCAAATACCATCCTTTATAAAATATTTGAATATCAAGATTTTTTTTTCATTTATTAATATCAAAAACTTAAATTAATATAATTCCTGATAAGATCAATGCTACTGCTAGCACATGTGGAGTTTTAAACTATAAATTTAGGAAATAATAATACAATTGAGTAACTGTGGATAAACCTGTCACACATTACCCCTCTGTAAGATATGATATGATCCCATAGTATACCTAATAAAATACCAAACTTCACGTACCGATAAATCATTAAATATACTACAAGGGATTTTAAACAAATCAAACTCACCTTTAAGTTAAATTATTGTTGAAAAATTTAGGAAATGTTAAGAAATCATTTAAGTGTTTTCCCATTTAAAGAATCTTATTTCATTTTATTTTGCAGAAAAATTGCGTGCTTACGGCTGTAATTTCATAAAAAACTAAAATTTACACCTATTAAAAAAAACAACCTATAATAAAATGTATAATTTAATCTCATCAATTCAAGCAATGACAAATTATTTCCTCAATCACAATTCAAAAGGAATTGTAACACCCTTACTGTAGCAACTCCGTACATTCTCTTTATTCGTAGGTGTCGATGCAGACGGCTAGAACGTCCGAAAAAATATTTAAATTAAAGTGAGGAACCATAATTAACTCAAATATTAATAAGAAAAATTTAAGAAAAATTTTAGAAATAAAATACAATCAAGTTAAATGAGCCGGTGCCCAAGCAATGGGTAACCCAGTAGGAAGTTGTGGTTCTAGCAACTAGGAGCCCTAGACCAGGGGAAAAATTCATAAAATAATTTTTGGGACTCCAGAGAAGAGTCATTGAGGTTCCTATGACATTAGAATGCCAAAAAAAATGCTTAGAAAAATTTTTCAATCAGTACAGACAATTTTGGTCTGTTAAGCCAAACGGAGGGCATTTTGGTCATTTCACATTCAGAAGTGATTTTTGGCCAACTTGTCCAGTTAAGTAAATAATTATTATGACATAAAATGTGAATAAATATTGCTAAAAATTAAATTGAAATTAAGTAGATAAGAAAAAGAAAGAAAATGAAAGAAATTGGAATTATGACATCATTATGATATCATTAAACATCCTCCCACCCAATCAAACTTTGACACATGGTACTAACTTATTTAAAATATTTTAATGGGTAGAAAAAAAGAAAGAAATCTGTTGTTTCTTCTTCTTTCCCTAATCTGCTGTTTCCCTCCTCCCACCAAAAACCACCATTAAAGCTTATTCAAGCTTTATAGCTCACCCAAAATTCACTTGAAACCCTAACCTAGCTTTACAAAAAATTAACCTAGCAACTTGATTATTCTCTAGGCAGCCAAAATAGGAAGAAAAAAAAAAGTTTGTGAAGGGAGAAATTCTGCCCCAACAAGGTAAGTGACCAAACTCTTACTCCTTTTGCTTTAATTCATGTTCAATGGCATGAATTGTGTAGGAAATATAAGGAAATAAAACAAACAAGTGTGTGTGTGCAACTTAAAATTTTTGGCAGCTAGGGTTAGCTAGGGTTTGATGATTTTTCTTGGTAGAACAATGGTTATGAGCAGCCTTTGGTAGTGGATGGGGTATTGAACATAATTAAGTAAGTGAAATGCAAGAATTGTGCATGTATGAAATGAAAAAAAATTAGACACTTGAACAATTCTAGGGTTTGCTTATGTGATGGTTCATTAACCTTGTAATGGTCAATTAGTGACCATTTGAATGTGTATGATGAGGAAATGAAGTGAGTTGAGGCTTGGCATTTGTATATGGGTGAGCTGCCTTGGCTGACCTGCAGGACTAAGCATGAGTCTAGCAGGTTTGGGCAGTTATAAAAGGAATTGTAGAGGTTTAATTAGTGCAAGGCCAATTGGACATGAAACTAGACACATAATGGCACAACTTTGGTATAGAAACCTTGCCCAGAAAACCAAACCAAGTTGACCTAAAAATTACCCTAATTCGGGTGACCTACATTCTGCCTGGGCAAAATGACTAAATGAACAGTATTTATTCATTTGGTCATAGCTCAGTGTAGAAAGGTCCAATTGACTTAAAATTTTACCAGCAGAAAGCTGAGACATAGACCTACAACTTTCATGAAGACAATTTTGCCAAATTCCTGCTGTATAAATGACCAATGGAATAATCACATTTACAAAACAAATAATCACATTCAATTGTCACAAATCCACATGTAGGTTGGCAACACATAAAATTCTCAAAACACTTCAAAAGGCATTTACCCCGGCTCACCCCCTTGCTACAATAATTTCAAATAGTCAACATCTGCCTTTCTAAAATCATAAATTCATTTCCCATTCAAAAATTCTCAAAACAATGTAAATAATTCTCAAATGCAAAAGAAAAGCATAATTGGCTTAGACAAAGTCTATTCAATCAATTTACAATTTTTAAAACAAAAGAGAATCTAGTTGTGCACAAACCTTATATGAATCTCCTTTTTCCTTGACTTACTTCTTCTTGTCTCTCAAGGTCTCATTTTCTATTGAAACACATAATTACAAAGTCTCAATACTCTTTCTAACTATAACCAATAACTAATTAAATAATTTTCTAATGAATTCCTAAGTTAACTTTGCAAGTTAAATGAATTCTGGGTTCTGGACAGTTTTGGACCTTCACTGTAGAATCCAATTTCAACTTAGTTCCAGTCAAAATTTGATAATGCAATCTTCATAAAAGTTGTTCCTCTATGTTTTAGTTTAATTTCCTTTTTGAATCACTCAATTTGGAGTTCTGGATTTCTAGTTATGGTCAAAATACTAGACACTATTCCGGGTGCCATATCCTAAAATTCCAGGTTTTTCAGATTTTTATAATAAATTTGCATTTTATATACGAGCATCTTATGCTTAGAATTTGGACCAGGTACTTGAAACAATATTTTATACCTTTGTCTTAGGTTTTCAAATCATTTTGAATCACCTAAATTGAAGTTTTGTAGAAAAAGTTATACTCTAATTACTATCCGGAGGTCAAAGGGAAAATTTTGTTGAGATGCAGGATTTCTAGATTTGAGGTTTCAAACTTACTCTAATATTTCCCCTAATTTGCTTTAAGAACTGGATTTATTTTTATATAAAATTTGTAGTTTTATGTCTTATGGTTATTTTGGCTTTAGAATCACCTAATTCTATTGTGTAGCTTGAGTTATGGAAATTTTGCCAAAACTGGTCGGATGACCAATTACTCACATTTTTAGGTTTAGTCCAGAATCAGGGCAGATTCTTGAACTTAATTTGTTCAAGCAATTTGATTAAGTTAGAGTCATAATTTGGCTTCATGATCTTCATCAGAATTGTTCTTCTATGTCTCAGGATTCCATAGATTCTAGAATTATCTAAATTGGAATTTCCTAGAGTGAGTTATACTTAATTAAGTGTGTACTACTCATTTGATCACTTTCTCCAGGTCCAGAATTGGTAACCCAAATTCAAGCCCTAATTGATGTATGCTATGGTCATTTTCTGGGCAAGTGGTCTTCATGAAAGTTAGAGCATTATGTCTTAAGTTTCATTTCCAATTGGTTTCACACCAATTGGAGCTATGTAGCTCAACTTATGAGCCTCTAACCACATTGGACTCAAGTGTCCAGATTCTAGCACATTGATCACATTCCTATTCCATTAATTCTCTTCACTAAACCAACACCAATTCTCATTAATTACACATCAAATGACCATAATTTAACTTCAATAACCCTAATTGCACTTCATACCACAAAAATCCTAATTTCACAAAACCCTAAATTCTCATCTTCCAATTTCAACAAACCCAATCCAATTCAACTACCTAATTCATGCATACACCTCCAACAATGCTAGAAAATCATGTTTAATCAAGCCAAACCACCAAAACCCTATCCTACCAAGGCTGGCCGAAAATCATACCCTCATAACATGCAAGATTCTTCAATTTTCGTTACAAATTCTACACAATTTGACTTCAATTTAAGGAATACACAACTAATTTAACTTGAAAGTCAACTTACCTCACTTGACACTTTTTCCCTCTTTCCAAACTCTTCAAATTTCTTACTTCTCTTGCTTCCAATCGTTAAAACAAGGTCCAATTTCACTTTTTCTCTTGATGAACTATGGGATTTATGAGAGAAATTGAAGTTTTAAAAGCTTAAAATGGGATGACAATGGAGGAAGAAGGAGGAGCAAGGTGGCAGGCCAAATGAAGGAAGAGAGGAAGAAAATGAGTTTGAATTAATTGCATTTTGTCTTCTTCCCATTTTATCATATATATATATATATATATATATATATATATATATATATATATATATATATATATATATATATATATATATATATAATTATAATAATTATTATTATTATAACAATTTAATTAATTCCATGTATGTCCTTTATAATTTTTATGCACCTCTCCATTAATTCAATTTCATTCTAATATTTTAATCTCACTCATTTTGATGGACATTTAGGTCAAAAGTCAACTCTTGAAGTATATTGACCAAAATGCCCCTCATCGGGTTATAGTCCATCTTTTTTATTAATACCCAATGAGTCTTTAGATTTTGATTCCCTTATTTGTACTTATTCTCTTTTCATTTCTTTGATTTTTAAATTCCCAATAATGTATAAATTAATCCTTGTTTAAAGGATCTATAGAGTTCCATACGAATTTAAGGTAGCCACTGAACTCACAGTCGCTTCCCGGACCGATCGCCCATCGGCGAAACTTAGGCTCATTTAACCTATTTGTACTTCATTTTTTTTATTTTCCTTCAATCTCATTTGATCTTTATTAATTTTATTTATGGCTTTTCTATGTGATTTAAGTATGGTTACCGATATTCTAGCTGTCTGAACAGACATTAGTCACTGGAACAGTAGAATGTACGGAACTACTTAGTGTGAGGGTGTTACAAAATCTGCGAGAAAGAAAGCAGGTTATTCTGAAAGTAAAACTCTCCTATAACATGAAAAAAATAGAATGAACAAGAGTAAGCATTCGACTCATAGAGTAAGATATTGATTTTAAATAGGCTAATGCATCCCTAAGGATGAAATGCAATATATACCAATGCACTCAACCAAGTTCAAACAATATTCACTCAAAGAATAATTTGGAGCGTTCACACACCTGTGTGTCACATCAATCAGATATATATATGGGAGCTGATCCCCTGCTCAGCTCTCCTAATTTCAACCTCTGTCAATGAGATCAACTCAAACAGAACTTTCTCTTAATAATCCAAATCCGGAGGTCAGCGAGATCAACTCAAAATTGTAGTCACCCCGACTTCACAAAAAGGACCGGGCCTCAAGAGAGACTAGCTCAAGCCGATCTACCCATCCTACCCATATCCAGTACCACACCTTATGCACGCTGACACACACACAGAGCTCTAAATTACCCTAAGGCGACACCCACATCAATTTTATCAAATAATAATACAACACAAAGCGTGCCTATAATAGCTATATACATATAATTATAAATGAATGCATGAGCATGCCTTGTATGTATAATAATATTAAAATTATAAATAAAATTAATATCTACTCACATTACATCGAAGACTACTATGGTGGCTGAGTAAAGGAAGATGGCTGACCTTGATCACTTAGATAAATATATTATAAATTTATCAGTACTAATTCAAAATAAGACTCTAAAGAGACAAAAGACAACCTAATTTATGTCCAAAATTTGGTAGAATTTTCCCCGTACCTAGGACCTAACCAACCTGCAAGGTAGTTTAAATAACACTTCTAATATCACAAGCCTCAAGTCCACATTTTATTAACATCACATGGCCCCTCTTGGGCCCTCCAAACTCACGCAATCAGACAATTTAATTATAGGGCTTAAAATTGATATTTTTCAAAAATCATCCAAACTAACTTTAAAAATCCCTTAAACTTGCTTTGCAGTCCTTAACAAAATTATAAGGCTATTGCAAAAGAAATCACAATTTTTTGACTATCGACGAATATTTTATGAATTTTATTTTAAACCCGGTATTAGGCAAAAATGAATAACTTGGGGTTCGGATGTACCTATGTCAAATCTGACACCTGGAATGCATCCAGAGAATTTAAAAATACTAGGATCGACTGTAATATTGGCCATATTCCAGGACTGGCCATCGAGCAGTCGGATCTAGCAAAAAACTCGGTCTCGGATGCTAGTGAGTTATCATCTATCCAATCACACCTAAATGAAGCCCAAAAATTATCAATAATTATCATAAAATTATTTTAATTTTTGGGAATTGAAAATGCCCAAAAATCTCACCAAGTGATCTGGACCATCCGATGAACGCCTTTTTCAAACGGTGTCTAATCAAAGCGGAGTCAATCCCACCTCGAAGGTTTCATCGCGCTGAGTTCATCTGTAGTCTCAAATTTTCGATCCGACAATTGGATCACAAAAAAAGTGGCCAGAAAGCGGTGAAACCTATATATTTTTTTTCCATCTTTCTCTTGTCGGTACTCCTTCCTCCGGCCACCAAACAGGGTGCCATTAGTCCCATTCGAAAGCTCATCATCCCAAGAGTTCATAGCACTTGGAATCACCAGAAATGGCTGCTGGAAATGGCTGGAATGGTGTCGGGAAGTCAGGCCCCTTGTTGTGCAATTTCTCTTTCTCCTCTCTTTCCTCTCTCTCTCCCTCTTTGCTACCTACTGCTGGGTGTTGCCACCGTCTGGTGGTTGTCCTGACATGGGGGAAGCCTGCCAATGCCTCGTCGGCGCTAATGCTAGCCAACCGGAGGGAGAATGAGAGGGAGAAAGTGAGAGAGGGGGGGGGGGGGGGGAGAGAGAGAATTGGGGAGGAGCACTTGCGTTTTAATTTCTCTTTTTTTTTTTAATTATCTTATTGGTCCAAAATTCTTTTATTATATTTGAATTAATAAAACTTTAGTAATAATAATAAAAAAATATACTGTAAAGAAATTTATTATGATTATTATTATTATTTTAATTTAGTCTTAATTAACTTTAGTTTTTTTTTAATAATGACAATATTACATATTACAAATGATAATTTAAAATAATAGTAATAATAATACATGTAAAAATAACATTCATAAAGTAAAATATCATTGTTATGAAAATACGAATTTAATACCTTGAATAAAATAGAAATAAATTTATAATCAAATTTTTAAATATTATATATATATATATATATATATATATATATATATATATATATATATATATATATATATATAAATCGGGTTGTTACATTCTTCTCCCCTTAAGAAAAATTCATTCTCGAATTTTTAAATATATATAGAATCAAAAGATGTGGCTATATCAAAGAGAAGGAATGCGTAAGATATTTTGTCAGGGATTGTGACAGAACACATGTTCACCATTGTCATGTTAGTTCATGTGGAACTTATAGGTACAAGGATACCTATCTAACTATAAAGAGCAATTTCCTATAAAGGACAATGGGGAACGATAATATTTTGATGGTCAAGTTAGGAAGGAGGTACAAGAAGGATCACCCATGGTGAATTGCCTGAGTTCTATAAAATTAGTTGTAGATTAGTGCTGTAGTGTAATACTATAGGCTGTATGTGTTAGTGGGAACAAATCGCAGCATTAAAATTCTAGAAATAATGAAGCTAGCAATCATGTTAGACTAAGAAATAAATAAAGGCTCAAATTTGATGACGGGATAGACATCTTCAAAGAAAGAGACACATGGGTCAAAAAGGAAAAGTTATGAAAAATAATAGGTTAAGAGAGTAGTGAAGCCTCAATCTAAGTTCCAATGTGTTAGAAAGTATGTCAAATAGTAAGAAAATTTCAGGTTGAAGTCAAACAACTCTAATTCTAGAGGAATGAGAAATGATAAAGTCGTGCTAACTAAGTTATTTTAGAATACATAGACTTTTGTCAGATTAGAAAAGAGACTCAGTCAACTTTCTAATGTTGATAAATAAAATATAGATGTTCAGCATTTAGATGGAGGTCTACACAGTTGGCACATAAGAGAGGCAGGAGTTAGTACAAGTATCTCATGGCAAAAAGTAGGCTAGAAGCTCACAATATTATGGAATTAAGAAGTACAGGTGCTTTTGGCACGAAGAAATTATTACTGAAGTTTCAATGGCTAACAAAATCAGTAATGATCTCGGGCAAAGTACGTGTAAAAGTACTTATTTCAAAAGGGCACTTCACAAGACTTTGTGAAGCAGATAGTATGAGTCACATCTTTGTACCACAGAGATTAGTAATAGATGAGAACCAAGACTAGTATTGATATATACCATATCAGACTGCAATGGAAGCATTGTGACTATTAAAGATATTAGCAAAAGATTAACGAGTACTCAGATATAATGGCTTAGTTTCAAATGGAGAATGGTAGCTAGCGTGCTACAACAAGGACAGTTGCAAGCAAAGTGTTTTTAACTATCTCTACATAACTAGAGGAGCAATGTTCGCACCTGTTCTAATAACTTTCCTTTCTTTATCCCCTGTTTGTTTGAAAATTTGGAGACAAATTTTTTTTAAAAGGGAAAGATTGTAATAACCCAAAATTTTAAAATATAAATTTTTTTTTAAATTTTTTTATAGTATTATTATTATTATTATTATTATTATTATTATTATTATGAAGAAAGAAGAAAAGAATTTAAAATTTCCCAGAATGAATCTAGACAATGTGCATGTCCAGATTCATTCCCAAAAAAAAAAAAAAATTTGCAGCAAACAGACCCCTCTCCCCCCACACAAAACTCTCTCTTTCTCTCGTCACTCTCCCCCTCCCTCCCTTTTTCTTGTGGTTGGCGAGCCACTAGCCACCATGGCTAGTTGACAAGGAGTCCGCCCATCCTGGGCGATACCGGTGAACCATTAGCTAGCCGGAGAAATGTCGAGAGTGGCACGAATGGAGGAAATTTCCTCCTTCAACCAATGTGCAAGGTGATGTGGCGAATTCGCAAGTATACGGGTCATCTCAAGTAATAAAGTGATGAATCAAGTATCGTTCTCACGAGGATTTGCAGTTTGAGTACCAAACTATGAATGAAGCGATTATTTGGGCTAATGATTAATGAATGAATGGTAAATATAAATGAGCAAAGTAAATTGATTAATCTAATTGGAAGATATAAAGAGCAAGCAAATAAATTCTAAATCTAGTTTGCAATTAAACTAAATTGATAATGGGTAATTTAAATGAAAGTCTAATTATGTTAAAAGTGATTCCAGAGTTAGGGGTTTATGCATAAATTAATTGGGATTTGTCTTGGGCATTCCAATTTTTAGGGAAAAATAGAGTTTGAAGGAAATTGATTCTAAATTCCTTTGATATCTTTTTCAAGCAAAACAAAGTATGTTCTAAAATAACCAAACCTACTTTCGTATGTTATTTGATTACTTTAAAACCCATTAAGTTTTGTAACCAATCATTAATTCCTCTTTAAAACCCAAGTTTATTTCTAAATCTAGGTAATTTTAAGTTCCAATCCTTGATTATCTATCAATAACTTTCACCTTTCGGTCCTTCAATCAAAGATTAACACAATACCCAATGGGTACCAACATTAGGCAAGTAAATCAAGCACACAAGGAAGGAATCAAAACTCATATTTATGTAAAATAAGGAAATACCCAGTCCAAATCCACAAATTAATCTAAAACATATTTTCCAACTCTGAAATCTAAAGAGTTTACTCACTCATGATGGTATTTACAAGAAAGATTGATGGAAAAGTAAAGAAAAACATGATAAGAGAACTAAAATAGAAAAACCCAAGTAAAAGAACCCAAAACTCTGGTTTCTAGAGCTCCAAAAATGATTGCAGCAGCTCCTCCCCAAAAGAAATGGCGTCTCCTCTCTCTCTCTATTAAATTTTCTTTCCTTTTTGTTTTTCCTTCCTTTCCTCTTGTGGCAAAAACTAGGAAATGATGACTTTATATTGTCCCAAAAAAAGTTGCCCTAAAAGTAAATAAGAGCCAAGGAGTGGATAGGAAATGAGGTGTAAAATTATCCAAGTCAGCAGCATTATTCACGTTAGGTACCGCTTAGGGTTTGGCTTAACCTAAGCGACTTCTTAGCAAATTTCACGGCGCCTGTCTGCTTAAGGTTAAGCAGACCCTCAGCAAATCTCGATAGACTGGAATGAAATGGGTTTTCTTTCTGCTTATGCATGACTTCCAGCTTGATCTGTGCTGCACCTTAAGCACTGCCGCTTTACCCTAAGTAGGATCTTAAGCAATTCTCGGCAGGTTATGGAGTAAAAGCTTGAATATGTAGGATTTAAGCCACGCTTGACTTTCAGCTTGATCTGTGCTAAGGTTAAGCTTATATGACATACCCTAAGCAACATCATAAGCAAAGTCTTAAGCAAATTTCGGCTAACTTGCTCTTTCAAAGCTTGATTTCTTCAACTTTCCTCCATGCTGAAAGAATTCCCAATTTCTTCAATCACTTCCTAATGCACTCATTGATCTTCGATTTGCCACAAAATCCTATCAAAAACAACAAAATTACAAAAATCAAATATAAAGTATCTAAAGTTAACAAATAAGCTAAAATAAAGCTAAAAACATAAAATATACTAAAAATATAAGGATAAAATGAATGCATAACTACCCTAAAATGCCTATATGAAATGAGTGTAACAAATTCCCCTAAACTCAAACCTTTGCTTGTCCTCAAGCAAATTAAAAAAAAAAAAAATCAATTAATGCATTTGGGGTACCTTACCTTAAATTTATGAAAATTACTTATCCAAACTCTCAAACTTACTTTTAGCCTCCAACAAACCATATACCCACTTTCAAGATACAAAGAGTTTAATTCTTACCAAAGTTATCACCGCTTAGCCTTGGGTCAATTATCCATATCATCAAGCCCAAACCAATCAATCACAAAGAATAATCATGCCTAAATAGACTATAGGGTAATCCATAAACTAAAGTGTCTCAAATAATGATGGAAGTAAATGAATGGATTAGTGATATCACAATCCCATAGGCAATTCTCCTATTCCAATATCCACTAATGTAGAAAAACACCATCAAAAAATCAAAAGGACTTTCAAGGGTTGTAATGGGGCTAAGGGGGTGATAATGTGGCTAACAAGAAAAGGATAAAGGTAATAAAATATGAGAATAATCAAATTATTAAAAGATCAAGACACACAATTTTTTTTTAAAAAAAAAATCATTTGGGAGAAGGAACTTTACAACTATTCACCAATGCTAGCATATAGTTTTGAAGCTTTTAAAGGGACTACATAAATAACATTGACTTTGAATTACAATTGTCCCTTTCAATTCACCCCCAAACTCATTTCTTTGTATACTTGGGTGGTGAATTACTTTACATACCATAATTGAATTTGCTAGCCCTTAAATTTTTTTTTTTTTAAGAGTATCTATCACTCAAAGAATTATTCTCATGGAGGGTAGGTAAGTGTTTGGGTTTATGGCTAGGCATTAATGTGGGTTCCAAAGAAATAAGAGGGATAAATGTAGGCTCAAATTGGTTTCAAAGGGAAATTTTGAAGTGAGGTTGGCTAAGGCTAAAATAATGGTTTAAAATTCAAAGAATGCCTAGATCATTTCTTTTTCAAGTGTATGATATGATTTCGCCTTGAAAGGTTTAGAAAGATTGTTCTAGGATTGGTGAGACGTCAATTAGCTACTTCTCACCCTAGAGTTTTCTCTAAGCACTCAAAGTCAATGCAATTGATTGGGTGGCCCTTAGCTAAGAAGATATAAACTAAAGCAAGAATCTAATAACTTTGCACCTATCTAGAACTTTCAATCCATCAAACCCTTCTAAAAGTAAGCTTAATTGCTCTTCAAAGCAACTCTCAATCCTCTAAGGATAAGGTAAAAATTTATTTTTATGATATGCATGATCCTAAAATGAATGCATAAATCAAATTAAAATTAAGTGTAATCTATATGAAAACTATATGCAAATGTATGTGTATGAGTATAGACATGTGTGTGGTATATGTATAAGTGTATGGATTATCTATATATGGATGAATGAAATGCAATAAATGAATAAATGAAAATTTTAAAGAAAATTTTAAAAATTTTGCCCTCACCCCCAAACTCAAATGAAACATTGTCCTCAATGTCTAAAATGAATGCAAGGATGGGCAAAATTGTGTGAACTAATCAATGAATGAAATATATACAATTGGGGATTAAATCAATACAAGCTCAAGAATTCCAAAATTAGCTCAAAATGATATTAACAATGAAGCTTTAGAGAGAAAAATGTGAAAAAGTATCCCAAATGTATGAATTTACACTGCTTAAGATGTTGCTTAACCTGTTGCGTAGGGTAAGCAAAAGCATAAGCATTGGCAACATACCATAAGCATAAATAGTAAAAGGGTAAGCTGTTACCTCAAAATGATGTTAAACATATGCAGCTCAAAGGAAATTGTGCAACTCATCAATATCAACAAAATTAGGACTGAATAAAAGATAAAGTACAAAAATAATGTGCAAGAAGATGAAAAGGTGTAATGAAATAAGATCTAACAGTTAAATCAAGAATTAAACCAAAGAGCATTCATAGAATAACTATATCCATATTAGAAGATAAACTAAACTAAAGGAAAGAAGTGCAAATATAATCATAAAAACTAATTACCAAAGTATTACAGCTATTACTAAAGTTTGAAGATTAAAATAAACAGATTACAAAATAAACCTAAAACAGAAACTAAAACTAAATTGAAGAACTAAAACTAGTACTAAACTACTGCTACTGTTCAAGCTCTGCTGTCAAGGCTTTGTTGCTGTATCAGGGTCTGCTCCAGGTTCTGCGGTAGGTTCATTGTGATCTGAAGCTTCAGAAGCAGTTTCCAAATTTTCTGTGAGGTTTTTCATTTCTTAAAGCATGTTTTGGCCCCAATGATATAAATTGTTATAAGATTGGGCCAATTTGTTGTAGAGCTCCAACATTTGAAGTTGTTGCTGCTTCTGCTTCTTTTTAAGAGATGAAAATCTCTTTTTAAGTTTCTTTTCTAGCTTCTTCTTTTGGTTGACCTGCTGCTGACCCATGGTATCAATTTTAACTTCTAAGCTCTTCAAAGTTGCAAGGATATCTATGGTGTCAGGTGAGGGAACAGATGGTTGGACAGTGAAGCTGGCTACTTTGGATTCTAAGGATCTTAAGAGGGACAAAATATTCACTAAAATCATGGGCAGTGGTTGTTTGGGGTTCTGCTGGTGCAAAGGTAGTTGGTTCTGCAGTACCACTGGCTTCAGCATGCTGCTGTAACAAAGCATAGGTATGTCCTACTTTCTCACAAAGATCCATGTGTAGCAACATTGTGCTGTCTATATATGATTCACCAGACACTGGCAGTAGCTTATATAGACTAGCATCAAAGCTAAATGAATTGGCTATGGCAGTTATATATCCTC
This sequence comes from Hevea brasiliensis, assembly GCF_030052815.1. Classification (NCBI taxonomy): domain Eukaryota; kingdom Viridiplantae; phylum Streptophyta; class Magnoliopsida; order Malpighiales; family Euphorbiaceae; genus Hevea; species Hevea brasiliensis. The sequence continues at coordinate 3,181,502 of NC_079502.1, forward strand.
CAAAGACTATGCTACCTTTGGTATGCTTTGTGATAGTTTGGTGCCAATGAGTAGCTAGGAAATGGGCTATGCTAACTTGTTTTCTCTCCTTCATGCACCACAAGAAAAATAAATCTCCAAAGACCCACAATGTCCATCGTCTCCCCTTCCTAAAGCAAAGGTAAGAGATAAATCTATGGAGGTATTTCAACACATGATCGACTATCCTAGAGGCTTTTGCTGTCCTTTGTCTGTAATAACCCCCATAAGGTGCAATTTCTTTCCAGAACTGAACAGGGTCATCGATGGTTTGTTGCCACTCAATACTTTTATAGCCCAAACCCTGAAAACCAAAAATTTCATTCATAGAATCCATGTCTAACTCCCTATCAATGCCAGCACATCGAAAATAGATAACATCCTTATGCTCAGGTACTGTTGGTTTGAAATTCAGCCTTAAGGAACTCAAAAATTCCAAGGTCAAATCCTTGTACACTGGTTCCCTAATCCTAGCAAACTTAGTCCAGTTGCAGCGTCTAAATTAGCAAATACAGAGTCATAAATGCCTAACTCTTTTAAAATCTGCTCATCCATATATTTGTTTGCCAAAATAGGCTTAGAAGCTAAACTCTCATAAGCATTTTTCATATCCATGTCTTTAAATGCCCAAGGTAATGGAGAAAGTACCTCCTCTATATCATTGGCAAATGACGCAGGTGCTGCTGGAGCAGTGGCAGGCTGGGGAGAGTTTAAGGGTGACTGAGGTACAGGGGTTTGAACCGCTGGTGATGAAATTTGCGAGGAGGACCTAGTTCTTTTGCTAACTGATTCAGAGGGAAGTTGAGGTGGAGAGTTTAAGTCCAAAGGAACAGAGGGCGTTCCTTTTCTTTTTTCGATAGTGGCTTTCTTGGGTCTAACCGCAGCCTTTTTAGTTTTACCTTTAGATTTGGTTTGAGTTGGCGCAGGTTCAGACATTAGTTCTTGGAACTGAGTTTCGAAAATGGGTGTTTCATTTTGTGGCTCATTTTGTGGCGAGAGGGGGGTCGGTGGAATGAGGGTTGGTGTTTGGCTTTGGGGTAGTGGTGGTGTTTGCGGTGGTGGCGATTGAGGTAGTGGTGGTGTTTGCGGTGTTGGTGTAACACCCTCACTGTAACAATTCCGTACATTCTACTGTTTCGGTGACCGGTGTCGGTCCGGACAGCTAGAACGTCTGGAAAAATAATTAGACTAGAGTGAGGAGTCATAAATAACTCAAATATTAATAAGAAAAATTTAGGAAAAATTTTAGAAATAAAATAGAACCAAGTTAAATGAGCCGGTGCCCTAGCGATGGGTAACCCAGTGGGAAGTTGCGGTTCTCGCAACTAGGAGCTCTAGACTATGGAGAAAATTCATAAAATAATTTCTGAGACTCCAGAGAAGAGTCATTGAGGGTTCTATGGCATTAGAATGCAAAGAAAATGCTTAGAAAAATTTTTCAATTGGTACAGACAATTTTAGTCTGTTAAGCCAAACGGAGGGCATTTTAGTCATTTCGCCTTCAGAGATGATTTTTGACCGACTTGTCCAGTTAAGTAAATAATTATTATGATCTAAAATATGAATAAATATTGTTAAAATTTAAATTGAAAATGAGTAGAAAAGAAAAGAAAAGAAAAATGAAATAAATTGGGAATTATGACATCACATGATATCATTATCATGCCCCCACCCAATCACAACTTGACAAACTAATTAAAAGAGATAAAAACTAATTAAAAAGAGACAAAATGAAAGACCAAATCTGCACTCCCATCTTCATCCTTGGGCAGCCAAAACGTAGAGAGAGAGAGGAGAGGGTTTCCACCATAGTTCAAGCTTCCAAGCTTAGAAACCTTGCTTATCTTGCACCAAAAACCCTAGATCCCTTCAATAAAAATTACCCCCACACCTTGTAGGAGTGTTTGGCAGCCAAGAAAAGCCAAGAAAGTGAAGGAATTGCTTGGGAAAATTCTGCTCAAAAAAAGGTTAGTGCTAACTCTTACATTTTTCTTTTTATTCCATGTTAGGAAGTTCAAGTGAATAAGAAATTGTTAAGAAATTGAATAAAACACTTATGTAGGAGTATGTATGAATTGTGGCAGCCAAGAGAGGGTTAGGGTTTTGATGGTTTAATTGCAATTAAGTTGGTATATTAATGTCAATTAATGCATATATATGAATTGGAGTTTAATGGAGTTGAATTTTTTGAGTTTGTATGAGAATGAGATTTGATCAATTAGGGTTAGTATGAAAATTAGAGATATTGTGTTTGAATGGTTAACTGGATTTCTAATGGTCAATTAGTGGCCATTTGATGAATTTTGACCTTAAATTGGAGACCATTGTGGTATTGGAATTGAAATGGTATGCTGCCCAATGGTGACCTGCAGATTTGGACATGAGTCCAGCAGGTTTGGGCAGCCATAACTTGAATTGTAGAGGTTCAATTGGTGTTTGGCCAATTGGACATGAAACTAGACACACAAAGGCACAACTTTGGTGAAGAAACCATGCCTAGAAAACCAAACTAAGTGGACCAAAAGTTTGCCCTAATTAGGGTGACCTGCAGTCTGCCTGGGCAAAATGACCAAATGAACAGTGTTTGGTCATTTGGCCATAACTCAGTGTAGAAAGGTCCAATTGACCTGAAATTTTACCAGCAACAAGTTGAGATATAGACCAACAACTTTCATGAAGAAACCTGACCCAAATTATGACCATAACCTAGTCAAATTGCCAACCAAACTTGAGTTATCAAATCTGGCAGAAACAATTTTACCCAGAATTTTGGGTTCTGCCCAATCCGGCCAGTAATGGTTTTTAGGCCATAACTTGAGCTACAAAACTCCAAATGGAGTGATTCAAAAAACGAAATTCAACTAGACAAAATGAGGAACAACTTTCATGTTGATCAGTTTGCCAAATTCCCACTACAAAATTGACCAATGGAACAGTAAAGACAAGGCATGAAAAACTGAAAATTCTGCCCAATTAACATTAAGCTTGGAAATGGTATTGGCAACCAATACCAACAAATTTTGAATGCAAAATGTGGTATCTTGGAGAACTTAGGTTCAATAAATTTATTATGTATTAAAAAGTCAACAATTTGAGTGCATAGCATTGTGAATAGTAATACAAAGACACAAAGTATAATAACTAAATTGGTAGAGGAAATTAAGGTATGAAATTTGGAATCCATGAAACATTCATGGATTACTTGGAATAGAAATAGTAATTTACCTAAATGACTTAATAAACATTTAAGTTATGTGAGTATATGATTAAGATTTGTATTCCCCTTACTAGTAGGTCTAATAAAACATAAGTAATACCACTTGAATATGAAATGAAATTAAACTAAATGGATTGTTGAGTATAAATAGGATGAGGTTTAGATTAGGATTTATATTTCCATTACAAATAAGATAATAATACCTTGTATGAGTTATGAATTCATATAAATATTGTAATGAATAAATGAATCACATGAAAATATAAATGAAACATTAGTTCTAGTTATAAGAGAAAAGAAGAATGTTTTGAATACAATGGTACATGTGAACCATTATTTAGAATTGTGATCAATATGAATAACATAATGAATGAATAAATGAACCATATTAATTTATGAATGAGACATTAGTTCTCATTATTGTAGAGAGGAGAAGTATTTTGAGTACAATGGTATAAAAGGATAATTGATGTGAATTGTGATCATATAAATGATCAAATGAATGTATGAATTATAATTGAAATTTATCATGAAATAATAAACTCATAAAACACAATATATTAATATTTAATGATATTATGTGCCCTTGTATTGCCTAGACATGTGTGTCAGATTGGATAGTTTGGCATGCCAATAGGGTATTATTTTAGCAGTACTGCGAAAGGCTTTATGTCTGTATTCATGGCTTTATGCCCGTATTCATGACTTTATGCCAATATTCATGGCTTTTATGCCCAATTATGTGTTATCATGGCTTTTTAGCCATACTGACTGCATACGTGGTTGATATTCTGCGTCCCATGGTATGACGGCCCGAGGCACCGCGGTGTCCAGTGCCAATGACCCGTTATCCAGTTTAGTCAGCCTGTCATAGGTTACATGGGCAGTGAAATTTATTGAAATAAGTTAAGAATACTAGCAATTAAAAATATTAGAAATTAAATAAAATAAATGAGTAAGATGACCTAAAATAAATTAGAATAGTTATTTATTAGGAAGAATCGAAATGAACTGGACCGATATCAAAATTTACTTATTATGAGATAATCTGAGACAACCTAGCAAGTATAGAGAAAACGCTAAAAGATTAGCAAAGAAAATTATAACATAAATAAATATTGCAAATGTGACTTATATAATAATATAAGCATAAATTTATTATTTTCAGATCATTTTTCTTTGTACATTATTACTGTACATTGGCGAAATAAACACTTTCAAAGAAGACTAAATTAGGATAAAACATATTAAATTTTAGAACCACATGTGAAGTATAAATAAATCTTAATTATTTAAATTATGTTTTATTTCTATCTTTATTTATATATTATTTCCTTGTATATTATTGCACCACTAAGCAGCAATGCTTAGCGCGATGGAATTGTTTCCTCGCGTAGGTACTGAAGTTAAAGCCCAGCGAATACTAAACAGAGATTTTGGAGTTCTGATCTGCAGAGCGTTCAAGGTTGTCACCTCCTCAGCAATGCATGTAGATAGGGCTCACATTAAGCATATCATGTATTTTGTGTATGTTATTTATTTCTTATATTATAATATAAATTAGCAAATTGTAATTAATTTGTATATCATGTAAATTAAGGATTTATTTAATTATTGCAAATGATGTAAATTAATGCAAATTTGATAATTTTGCTATAAGAATGGAGCATGAATGAATTTGTACAAATGAGTATAGATTTGAATTACATAATGATTTTCCAAATGATGATATGAGTATGGAAATGATCATGAAATTGAAATGTATGGATGAGATTTGAAATATGAGAAAATTATGAGAATGATTGATGAGATAATTATGATTAGCATAGATGAGATATTTTTTTTTTATTTTAAAATATTGTTGAACCTCAAACAGGTGAATATTGAAATACGCCAAACGATAATAAAATAGGGGAAACTCCATTGGTTTCTCCGTCGAAAAATAATTAATATTAAATTAAACAAATTCAAAATTATTAAAAAAATAAAGTAAGAAGTTAGGGTGCTCCGGCACCGATTGTAGCACGTCTTGCTCGGCTACACTGTAGTTGGGTGAGGAGTGTTACATTTATTGGTATCAGAGCACGGTTTAGGCGTTCCTAGGCATAGATAGATAGAATAAGATTGTGTGCATAACATGCATTGCATTCATATGAGTTGAGGTGACACTAATGCAGATCTATTTTCTTGGTTATTTTAGGTTAAGGAATGGACTCAGAATCGCAGAGGGCAGTAGAAGAAGAAGTAGTAAGCCGTATCCCGACTAGGAGTGATATTGGAAATCGGGGAGATCCTGCTCCACCAGTGCAAGAGGTGCCTATACAACCCCAACAGGCCTTGTGTGAGCAGATGACTGAATTTTATCGACAGATGACTGGGGTTATTCCACCACTGTCTCAGCAGAAATCACCTCTAGGAAAAATTAGGAAGTATGGAGCTGTAGATTTCAATGGTAAAAAGGAAGACGATTCTTCATGGTGAGTATTGGTTAGAAAGGCACGAAAGAGTCTGCAGACTCCATTGCACACCAGAACAGAGTTTGGAGTGTGCAGTTTCGTTGTTACAAGAAGCTGCATATCGATGGTGGGATGCCGTAACCAAGGTAGTACCACCAGCCGACGTAACATGGGAATTCTTTCTGATAGAGTTCAGAAAGAAATATATTAGCTGTGTTCATGAAGAGGAACAGAAGAGGAGTGGTGATCAGCAAAAGAGGAAATTTAGACAGTCTAGTAATAAGAGGCCAAGAGAACAGTTAAGTCAGACATCTGATCAAAGTAGGAGATCTAGACCCAGGCCTATACCCAGAAGAGATCAACCAGAAACACTAATAGTGAGTGCGCCAGGATTAGCAAGAAAATTTGGCCATTGTAACAAGTGGCATAAAGGTGAATGTAGGGGATTGACTAGAGCCTGTTATAGATGTGGGGCCATAGACCATCGTCTGAAAGATTGTCCTAAGAGGAATTTACCACGGACCCAGACAGAGGTCATGGAAGGACCAAGTATAATAGTAACACCACTTCCAAATGTCACCCAAGCCGGAGAGGAGCAAGAAGCCCCAGATGTGAATTTGAGGTAAAGTATTTCCTTTATGATATGCCTAAGTGTATAATGACAGATTCAAAAAGACTAAATAGTACCATATATATATAAAAGAAGTAGACAGAGGGAGCAATAGAAAGGTAAAAGAATTATCTCAGATACCTACACCCAGTAAATTTCGAGGACGAAATTTAAATTAGAGGGGAAGAATTGTAACACCCTCACTGTAACAATTCCGCACATTCTACTGTTCCGGTGATCGATGTCGGTCCGGACAGCTAGAATGTCTGGAAAAATAATTAGACTAGAGTGAGGAGTCATAAATAACTCAAATATTAATAAGAAAAATTTAGGAAAAATTTTAGAAATAAAATAGAACCAAGTTAAATGAGCCGGTGCCCTAGCGATGGGTAACCCAGTGGGAAGTTGCGGTTCTTGCAACTAGGAGCTCTAGACCCGGGAGAAAATTCGTAAAATAATTTTTGAGACTCCAGAGAAGAGTCATTGAGGGTTCTATGGCATTAGAATGCACAGAAAATGCTTAGAAAATTTTTTCAATCGGTACAGACAATTTTAGTCTGTTAAGCCAAACGGAGGGCATTTTGGTCATTTCGCCTTCAGAGGTGATTTTTGACCGACTTGTCCAGTTAAGTAAATAATTATTATGATCTAAAATATGAATAAATATTGTTAAAATTTAAATTGAAAATGAGTAGAAAAGAAAAGAAAAGAAAAATGAAATAAATTGGGAATTATGACATCACATGATGTCATTAACATGCCCCCACCCAATCACAACTTGACAAACTAATTAAAAGAGATAAAAACTAATTAAAAAGAGACAAAATGAAAGACCAAATCTGCACTCCCATCTTCATCCTTGGGCAGCCAAAACGTAGAGAGAGAGAGGAGAGGGTTTCCACCATAGTTCAAGCTTCCAAGCTTGGAAACCTTGCTTATCTTGCACCAAAAACCCTAGATCCCTTCAATAAAAATTACCCCCACACCTTGTAGGAGTGTTTGGCAGCCAAGAAAAGTCAAGAAAGTGAAGGAATTGCTTGGGAAAATTCTGCTCAAAAAAAGGTTAGTGCTAACTCTTACATTTTTCTTTTTATTCCATGTTAGGAAGTTCAAGTGAATAAGAAATTGTTAAGAAATTGAATAAAACACTTATGTAGGAGTATGTATGAATTGTGGCAGCCAAGAGAGGGTTAGGGTTTTGATGGTTTAATTGCAATTAAGTTGGTATATTAATGTCAATTAATGCATATATATGAATTGGAGTTTAATGGAGTTGAATTTTTTGAGTTTGTATGAGAATGAGATTTGATCAATTAGGGTTAGTATGAAAATTAGAGATATTGTGTTTGAATGGTTAACTGGATTTCTAATGGTCAATTAGTGGCCATTTGATGAATTTTGACCTTAAATTGGAGACCATTGTGGTATTGGAATTGAAATGGTATGCTGCCCAATGGTGACCTGCAGATTTGGACATGAGTCCAGCAGGTTTGGGCAGCCATAACTTGAATTGTAGAGGTTCAATTGGTGTTTGGCCAATTGGACATGAAACTAGACACACAAAGGCACAACTTTGGTGAAGAAACCATGCCTAGAAAACCAAACCAAGTGGACCAAAAGTTTGCCCTAATCTAGGTGACCTGCAGTCTGCCTGGGCAAAATGACCAAATGAACAGTGTTTGGTCATTTGGCCATAACTCAGTGTAGAAAGGTCCAATTGACCTGAAATTTTACCAGCAACAAGTTGAGATATAGACCAACAACTTTCATGAAGAAACCTGACCCAAATTATGGCCATAACCTAGTCAAATTGCCAACCAAACTTGAGTTATCAAATCTGGCAGAAACAATTTTACCCAGAATTTTGGGTTCTGCCCAATCCGGCCAGTAATGGTTTTTAGGCCATAACTTGAGCTACAAAACTCCAAATGGAGTGATTCAAAAAAAGAAATTCAACTAGACAAAATGAGGAACAACTTTCATGTTGATCAGTTTGCCAAATTCCCACTACAAAATTGACCAATGGAACAGTAAGACAAGGCATGAAAAACTAAAAATTCTGCCCAATTAACATTAAGCTTGGAAATGGTATTGGCAACCAATACCAACAAATTTTGAATGCAAAATGTGGTATCTTGGAGAACTTAGGTTCAATAAATTTATTATGTATTAAAAAGTCAACAATTTGAGTGCATAGCATTGTGAATAGCAATACAAAGACACAAAGTATAATAACTAAATTGGTAGAGGAAATTAAGGTATGAAATTTGGAATCCATGAAACATTCATGGATTACTTGGAATAGAAATAATAATTTACCTAAATGACTTAATAAACATTTAAGTTATGTGAGTATATGATTAAGATTTGTATTCCCCTTACTAGTAGGTCTAACAAAACATAAGTAATACCACTTGAATATGAAATGAAATTAAACTAAATGGATTGTTGAGTATAAATAGGATGAGGTTTAGATTAGGATTTATGTTTCCATTACAAATAAGATAATAACACCTTGTATGAGTTATGAATTCATATAAATATTGTAATGAATAAATGAATCACATGAAAATATAAATGAAACATTAGTTCTAGTTATAAGAGAAAGGAAGAATGTTTTGAATACAATGGTACATGTGAACCATTGTTTAGAATTGTGATCAATATGAATAACATAATGAATGAATAAATGAACCATATTAATTTATGAATGAGACATTAGTTCTCATTATTATAGAGAGGAGAAGTATTTTGAGTACAATGGTATAAAAGGATAATTGATGTGAATTGTGATCATATAAATGATCAAATGAATGTATGAATTATAATTGAAATTTATCATGAAATAATAAACTCATAAAACACAATATATTAATATGCCCGTATTCATGGCTTTATGCCAACATTCATGGCTATTATGCCCAATTATGTGTTATCATGGCTTTTTAGCCATACTGACTGCATACGTGGTTGACATTCTGCGTCCCATGGTATGACGGCCCGAGACACCGCGGTGTCCAGTGCCAACGACCCGTTATCCAGTTTAGTCAGCCTGTCATAGGTTACATGGGCAGTGAAATTTATTGAAATAAGTTAAGAATACTAGCAATTAAAAATATTAGAAATTAAATAAAATAAATGAGTAAGATGACCTAAAATAAATTAGAATAGTTATTTATTAGGAAGAATCGAAATGAACTGGACCGATATCAAAATTTACTTATTATGAGATAATCTGAGACAACCTAGCAAGTATAGAGAAAACGCTAAAAGATTAGCAAAGAAAATTATAACATAAATAAATATTGCAAATGTGACTTATATAATAATATAAGCATAAATTTATTATTTTTAGATCATTTTTCTTTGTACATTATTACTGTACATTGGCGAAATAAACCCTTTCAAAGAAGACTAAATTAGGATAAAACATATTAAATTTTAGAACCACATGTGAAGTATAAATAAATCTTAATTATTTAAATTATGTTTTATTTCTATCTTTATTTGTATATTATTTCCTTGTATATTATTGCACCATTAAGCTGCAATGCTTAGCGCGATGGAATTGTTTCCTAAACAGAGATTTTGGAGTTCTGATCTGCAGAGCGTTCAAGGTTGTCACCTCCTCAGCAATGCATGTAGATAGGGCTCACATTAAGCATATCATGTATTTTGTGTATGTTATTTATTTCTTATATTATAATATAAATTAGCAAATTGTAATTAATTTGTATATCATGTAAATTAAGGATTTATTTAATTATTGCAAATGATGTAAATTAATGCAAATTTGAGAATTTTGCTATAAGAATGGAGCATGAATGAATTTGTACAAATGAGTATAGATTTGAATTACATAATGATTTTCCAAATGATGATATGAGTATGGAAATGATCATGAAATTGAAATGTATGGATGAGATTTGAAATATGAGAAAATTATGAGAATGATTGATGAGATAATTATGATTAGCATAGATGAGATATTTTTTTTTTATTTTAAAATATTGTTGAACCTCAAACAGGTGAATATTGAAATATGCCAAACGATAATAAAATAGGGGAAACTCCACTAGTTTCTCCGTCGAAAAATAATTAATATTAAATTAAACAAATTCAAAATTATTAAAAAAATAAAGTAAGATAAGTTAGGGTGCTCCGGCACCAATTGTAGCACGTCTTGCTCGGCTACACTGTAGTCGGGTGAGGGGTGTTACAATTGGCGATTGAGGTAGTGGTGGACTGGGACTGGGGTTAGGGTTCGCAGAAAAAGAAGATGGAGTAGCCATTTTTGATTTGACAGAGCGTTTAGATTTTCTGGGTTTGGGTTTGTGGGTGGACCACATCTTGGTTCTCACCATTTAATGAAGAGAAATAAACTCTTCAGCTTCCCTAGAAATGCCAGAAAAAATGTTAGAGGGAGGGGGTCGGCGGAATGAAGCTTTGGTTTATCGAGAGGGCTTCATATAAAAAAAATGGCGAAAATTTTGGGCTTTTTAAAATGTAGGGCAGACATCTGGTAATTTGGGTTATGCTTGGGGTTAAGCAGAATTTGCTTAGGGTTCAGCAGAATTTGCATAGGGTATAGCTTAGTAAGCAACATCATCAGCAAGTTTCAGCATGTTTTGAAAAAATTTGTGGTTTTACTTACCAAAAACAGTCCAAATGATATGGAATGCTATCATGACCCTCAGCAAATACCAAATACACACAAACACCATAAAATTGAGGAATTTAAGCTCATCATCTCTTAGAACTCATCAAACATAACATAACCATGAAGAGATTTGAAAGGCAAACAACTTAAATTAAGCATGGATTGTAATTACCTTTTTGCAAACCCAACTAAATGGTTTGATTTTCAAGCTTATACCCAAAGCACATTTTCAGCAGCATTTGAGACAAGTTCCAGACATTCAAAATTTGCAGAAAAGACATAGAAATTGACTTCTTAAGCAGCATGAACAGTAACAAAAATTAGCAGACTACAAAAACTAGCAGCAATTCAAACAAAAACATGCAAATTCTAACAGACTACAAAAACTATATATACACTAAAAGGTAAAACTTAACAAACACTATTTTTGCACTTTAATAAAGCTCACATCAGTTCTAAATATCAAAATTGATCCTTATTTAAGTTGCATTTCACAAAATTTACACAAGACACAAAATTAAACATGTACTATCAAGTAGATTGCAATATCAGCAATTTAGCACAAGTTTAAAGGTGTTACTGTTCACAGGTACTGGATAAGGTGCAGAATTTTGCTTATACTTGCTCCCTTTCAATTCTTTCTTTTTGCTACATGTGTTAATTTGCCCAATCTTCATGAATGACCTACAAAAGATAAACAAATGTCACTTTTGAGTTTAATGAGGGTAAAAACTGAAAATGAAATGAAATAGAAGATTAATAAACTATAAAAGGATACGCTTGGGTTGCCTCCCAAGAAGCGCTTGTTTAAGGTCTTAAGCTTGACCTTCCACTCCAAATCACCTAAATATCCCTAATTGGGGAACCAAGCCATGAAACCTCTACAACCTTTTGTGTGGGTTCTCCAACAATATAATGCTTTAATCTCTGCCCATTAACTTTGAAAGTCCCTGAGGTTTCATTGCCTATCTCAACAGCTCCATAGGGGTATACCTTTATAACAGTGTAAGGCCCTGACCATCTTGACTTTAATTTTCCGGGAAATAACCTTAACCTAGAATTATATAAGAGAACAACATCCCCTTCCTGAAATTCTTTCCTCCTAATATGCTTATCATGCAATCTCTTAGTTCTTTCCTTGTAAAGCTTGGCATTTTCATAAGCATCCAATCTAAGTTCTTCAAGTTCATTTAGTTACAGCATTCTTTTTTCTCATGCAGTTTTTAAGTCAAAATTCAGTGTCCTTATGGCCCAATATGCTCTATGCTCTAACTCCAAAGGTAAATGGCAAGCTTTCTCATAAACCAATCTAAATGGGGTGGTGCCAATAGGAGTTTTAAAAGCTGTTCTATAGGCCCAAAGAGCATCATCTAACTTTAGTGACCAATCTTTCCTTGAACTATTCACTGTTTTCTCAAGAATTCTTTTCAACTCTCTATTTGAGATCTCCACTTGACCACTAGTTTGTGGATGGTAGGGTGTTGCAACCTTATGCTTTACTCCATATTTTTGTAATAATCTTTCAAATTGATGGTTGTAAAAATGAGAACCTCCATCACTTATAATGGCACGTGGAGTTCCAAATCTTGTAAAAATGAACTTTTTAAGGAATTTAATCACAATTCTAACATCATTAGTTGGAGATGGTATAGCTTCAACCCATTTGCTCACATAATCTACCCCAACTAAAACGTATTTGTGTCCAAAGGACGATGAAAAAGGTCCCATGAAATCAATGCCCCACACATCAAATAGTTCCACTTCCAATATATTTTGGAGGGGCATTTCATCTCTTTTTGAGATATTACCCATCCTTTGACACCTATCACATGCATTTACAAACTTTCTCACATCTTTAAACATATGTGGCCAAAAGAACCCTGCTTGAAGAACTTTTTCTGCAGTCTTTGTCACACTCATATGATCCCCATAAGGTGAAGAATGGCAATCTTTAATAACATTCCCTATCTCCTCATCAGCTAAACATCTTCTAATCAACCCATCTCCACATCTCTTGAACAAAAATGGCTCTTCGCAATCGTAATCCTTCACATCAAAAAGAAATTTCTTCTTTTGCTGCCATGTTAGGTCAGGTGGAAGGATTCCACACACCAGATAGTTCACGAAATCTGCATACCAAGGGGTTTTTGCATTCATGATTACTAACAGTTGCTCATTAGGAAAATAATCATCTATTAGGGGCTCTTTTCCCAAATTATCTCCTTGTTCTTGCCTCAATCTAGACAGATGATCTGCTACCACATTTTCTACTCCTTTCTTGTCTTTAATTTCCAAGTCAAACTCTTGAAGGAGTAGCACCCACCTTATTAACCTAGGTTTGGCCTCTTTTTTCTGAAGGAGATATTTGATAGCTGCATGATCTGTGTATACTATTACCTTAGACCCCACAAGATAGGACCTGAATTTGTCTACTGCGAATACCACTGCCAAAAACTCTTTCTCTGTAGTAGAGTAATTTATTTGAGCATCATCTAAGGTCCTACTTGCATAGTATATTGCATACACCTTCTTATCTCTCCTTTTTCCCAAAATAGCCCCAATGGCATAATCGCTAGCATCGCACATTAACTCAAAAGGTAATGACCAATCGAGTGGCTGCATAATAGGAGCAGTTATCAAAGCTTCCTTTATCTTGCAAAAAGCGTTCATACAATTAGTGTCAAAATGAAATTCCACATCTTTACTCAATAAATTGGTAAGAGGCTTAGAAATCTTAGAGAAATCCTTAATGAATCTCCTGTAAAATCCAGCATGCCCCAAGAAACTCCTCACTCCCTTTACGGATGTTGGGGGTGGCATTTTCTCAATAATTTCTACCTTTGCTTTATCCACCTCAATACCCCTGTTTGACACAAGATGTCCCAAAACAATTCCTTCTTGTACCATAAAATGGCACTTTTCCCAATTCAAAACTAAATTGAACTCTTCACATCTCTGCAAAACCTTAGACAAGTTAGATAAGCATTCATCGAAAGATTTACCATACACAGAAAAATCATCCATGAACACTTCCATAATACCCTCAATCATGTCAGAAAATATGGACATCATGCATCTTTGAAATGTGGCAGGGGCATTACATAGTCCAAATGGCATCCTTCGATATGCAAAGGTACCATAAGGACATGTGAAGGTAGTTTTATCCTGATCATTTGGGTGAATAGGGATCTGAAAGAACCCTGAATAGCCATCCAAATAGCAAAAATAAGAATGATGAGCTAGTCTTTCAAGCATCTGATTTATAAATGGTAATGGAAAATGGCCCTTTCTAGTTGTATTATTCAATTTCCTATAGTCTATACACATTCTCCATCCAGTTACAGTCCTTGTAGGTATTAGTTCATCATTTTCATTTTTCACTACTGTGATGCCTCCTTTCTTGGGTACAACATGAACTGGACTTACCCAATTGCTGTCAGAAATAGGGTAAATGATACCTGCATCAAGCAATTCAAGATTTCCTTTTTCACAACCTCTTTCATATTTGGATTCAATCTCCTTTGTGACTCTCGAGAGGCTTTATGATTATTTTCCAATAAAATTCTATGCATGCACACAGAATGATGTATTCCTTTAATATCATCAATGGTATAACCGATTATCCTTCTATGCTTTCTAAGAACTCTTAATAATTTTTCAACTTCACAATCATTCAGTTTAGCATTAACAATTACAGGATATGTAGAATTTTGACCTAGAAAAGCATACCTGAGATTTGTTGGAAGAGGTTTCAACTCTACCTTCGGTGCTTCACTTTTTTCAAGCTTTGATGATGAAGTTGTATCTTGCTTCAAATCCCCAATCTTCTCAGTATTAGCCATAGGCAAAGGTGGATTTCCTTCCAAGATTGTAGCATATTCTGCAGCTTCTTCAATCTCATCCCTTTTTTTGATGTTATAAACCAAACAAGCTTCTAAGGGATCTTCAGGATATTGCTTTTTGAGCACTTCTCTGACCTCTTCATCTATCACATCAATTTTCAAGCATGAATTTGAATCATCTTTCTTTTTCATTGCTTGAAACAAATTAAATTCAACTTTTTCTTCCCCAACTTCTAATGTAAGCCTTCCATTTTTTACATCAATCACAGCTCTAGCAGTAGCAAGGAAAGGTCTACCAAGAATAATAGGAATGTGTACATCCTCCTCCATCTCCAATACCACAAAATCCACTGGTATGAAAAATTTTCCAACTTTCAGAGGAACATTCTCAATTATCCCAATTGGAAATTTAATAGACCTATCTGTTAACTGTAGTGAAATGGTAGTAGGCTTCATTTCTCCAATCTTCACTTTCTCATAGATAGACAATGGCATTAGACTGACACTGGCTCTAAGATCACATAAAGCCTTATCTATACTGATATCCCCAATGTGACATGGTATGGAAAAACTTCCAGGATCTTTCAGTTTGGGTGGAAGCTTATTTTGCAAAATAGCACTGCTTTCTTCCGTGAGAGCTACGGTTTCAAATTCCTCCAATTTCTTCTTGTTAGATAAAATCTCCTTCAAAAATTTAACATATGAAGGCATTTGTGCTAAGGCATCAGTGAAAGGAATAGTCACATGCAAAGACTTCAATACTTCCAAAAACTTCCCAAATTGTTTATCCAATTTCGCTTTCTGGAACCTTTGTGAGAATGGTAAAGGTGGCATGAAGGCTTTAGGTGCTACATATTTAGGTTCTTCCTCTTTGCTCTCTCTCTCCTTACTTCCTTTTTCTTCCACTGAATTTTCTTTCTCAGCTCCAATTCTAGCTTCAACTTCAGCTTGTTCATCTCCTTCTCTGTTTTTCTCTTCTTCAATTTTCTCTTCAATCTTTTTATCTCCATTCTCCAATATTTTTCCACTTCTCAATGTAATAGCCTTGCAATGCTCCCTTGAATTTTCTTGCTGGCTAGGGAGCTTCCCAAATGCTTTGTTATTTGAAGAGCTAGCTTGTTGAGCTATTTGATTCTCTAACATCTTGTTGTGTGTTGCCATTTGATCTACTTTAGATGCTAATTGAGAAATCATTTCTTGTTGACTTTGATGGCTCACTAATAGAGTCTCAATCATGGCTTCCAATCTAGCTGTCTTGTCTGGTTGTGCTTGTTGTGGTAGAGGTGAAGCAAGTGCATTTTGAGGTTTAGGAATTCCAGGAGGAGGACCTCTATTCTGCTGAAAATTCTGATGTTGTTAATACCCAGAAGGTTGCTGAAAATTTTGATGTTATCCTTGTCTACCTCCCCAAGAGAAATTGGGGTGGTTTCTCCATGCTGGATCATAAGTTGCAGAAAATGAGTTACCACCTGGCCTTTGATTGTAGTTCCCCACATAATCCACTTGCTCACTTGAAAAATCTTGATTAAGTGCAGAAAAATCAGCTGCACAATTGACATTTGTAGCTCCAACTTCTGCTGAATTACTAGAACCTCCAGCTGAAGAATCTACTTTCATGCTTAGCTTGTCCATTTTCCTTGTCAAAGCATCAAACTTAGCATTAATCATATTCATGGCATCAAGCTCAAACATACCAGCTGGTTTCTTGATCTCATTCCTCTCACAACTCCATTGGTAGTTGTTATAAGCAATTTTATCAAGAGCAGAAAAAGCTTCATCTTTAGATTTCTCCATAAGATCTCCTCCAGAAGATGCATCAATTGTACTTCTAATAGCTGGTGAAACTCCATTGTAAAAGTGTTGAACAAGCATCCACTTAGGAATCCCATGATGTGGACATCTCCTTTGCAAATCCTTGTACCTCTCCCATGCTTCATACAAGCTCTCATCATCTCTAGGTTTGAAAGAAGTCAGCTCATTTCTTAGCTTAGCTGTCTTGCTTGGTGGAAAATATTGAGCTAAAAATGCTTGAGAAAGTTCATCCCATGTTGTGATAGAACCCGGTGGCAAAGAATGTAACCACTCTCTAGCTCGGTCCTTCAAAGAAAAAGGAAATAATCTGAGTCGAATTACATCATCAGAAACTCCATTTATCTTCAACATATCACTGATCTCAAGAAAGTGTGCTAGATGCACATATGGACTTTCACTTGGATTTCCTCCAAATTGTGATTGTTGTACCATCTGACAGAGTGCAGGCTTCAGTTCAAAATTATTAGCTTCTACTCTTGGTCTTGTGATACTTGGCATGAAATCCCCAATGTTAGGATAGGCATGATCCTTCACAGAGCGGTTGTTATTGTTGTTGGCCATTTCTTCTTGTAATTGCTCTTGCTCTTGTGCTCTTTCTTGTTGTTGTTGAGCTTTAATTTCAGCTTTTCTCCTTTTAGATTCTGCTCTTAAAGCTTTTGCTGTCTTTTCTATTTCTGGATCAAAGAATAAATTGATTTCTTCACTTTTTGTCCTTCTCATAAAATAAAGTACCTGAAAAAATAAAATAAACAAATTCTCAAAGTAAAATGGTAAAAAGAAAATAAAATAAAACGCCCAAATTAACCAAACAAACAATAGTTTAATATCAAACAAAAATCAAATCCCCGGCAACGGCGCTAAAAACTTGATGTGGCAAATCCACAAGTATACGGGTCATCTCAAGTAATAAAGTGATGAATCAAGTATCGTTCCCACGAGGATTTACAGTTTGAGTACCAAACTATGAATGAAGCGATTATTTGGGCTAATGATTAATGAATGAATGGTAAATGTAAATGTAAATGAGCGAAGTAAATTGATTAATCTAATTGGAATATGTAAAGAGCAAGTAAATAAATTCTAAATCTAGTTTGCAATTAAACTAAATTGATAATGGGTAATTTAAATGAAAGTCTAATTATGTTAAAAGTGATTCTAGAGTTAGGGGTTTATGCATAAATTAATTGGGATTTATCTTGGGCATTCCAATTTTTAGGGAAAAATAGAGTTTGAAGGAAATTGATTCTAAATTCCTTTGATATCTTTTTCAAGCAAACCAAAGTGTGTTCTAAAATAACCAAACCTACTTTCGTATGTTATTTGATTACTTTAAAACCCATTAAGTTTTGTAACCAATCATTAATTCCTCTTTAAAACCCAAGTTTATTTCTAAATCTGGGTGATTTTAAGTTCCAATCCTTGATTATCTATTAATGACTTTCAACTTTCGGTCCTTCAATCAAAGATTAACACAATACCCAATGGGTACCAACATTAGGCAAGTAAATCAAGCACACAAGGAAGAAATCAAAACTCATATTTATGTAAAATAAGGAAATACCCAGTCCAAATCCACAAATTAATCTAAAACATATTTCCCAACTCTGAAATCTAAAGAGTTTACTCACTCATGATGGTATTTACAAGAAAGATTGATGGAAAAGTAAAGAAAAACATGATAAGAGAACTAAAATAGAAAAACCCAAGTAGAAGAACCCAAAACTCTGGTTTCTGGAGCTCCAAAAATGGTTGCAGCAGCTCCTCCCCAAAAGAAATGGCGTCTCCTCTCTCTCTCTATTAAATTTTCTTTCCTTTTTGTTTTTCCTTCCTTTCCTCTTGTGGCAAAAACTAGGAAATGATGAATTTATATCGTCCCAAAAAAAGTTGCCTAAAAGTAAATAAGAGCCAAGGAGTGGATAGGAAATGAGGTGTAAAATTATCCAAGTCAGCAGCATTATTCACGTTCTGGGCAGTCTGCTTAGGGTTCGGCTTAACCCTAAGCAGCTTTTTAGCAAATTTCAGCTTCTAGTCGCACTATCTGCTTAAGGTTAAGCAGACCCTCAGCAAATCTCGGCAGACTGGAATGAAATGGGTTTTCTTTCTGCTTATGCATGACTTCCAGCTTGATCTGTGCTGCACCTTAAGCACTGCCACTTTACCCTAAGTAGGATCTTAAGCAATTCTCGGCAGGTTATGGAGTAAAAGCTTGAATATGTAGGATTTAAGCCGCGCTTGACTTTCAGCTTGATCTGTGCTAAGGTTAAGCTTATATGACATACCCTAAGCAACATCATAAGCAAAGTCTTAAGCAAATTTCAGCTAACTTGCTCTTTCAAAGCTTGATTTCTTCAACTTTCCTCCATGCTTAAAGAATTCCCAATTTTTTCAAATCACTTCCTAATGCACTCATTGATCTTCGATTTGCCACAAAATCCTATCAAAAACAACAAAATTACAAAAATCAAATATAAAGTATCTAAAGTTAACAAATAAGCTAAAATAAAGCTAAAAACATAAAATATACTAAAAATATAAGGATAAAATGAATGCATAACTACCCTAAAATGCCTATATGAAATGAGTGTAATACAAGGGCAGAATCTTTTCGACACGATTTTGTCTTCATCCAACGTCCGATCAAGGCGATTCAAGTGGCATTGGAAAGCTTATTCCAAGAGCTTTCTTTTGATACCAATTTTACAGCATTTGGTAGTCAGATGAGTGAGATATGGTAGAAAGAAATTTTAGGTTTTTTAAGCTTTCCAATCAGATCTAGGATGATTTGGCCATTGGATCAATGATCCGAGACCACCGATGAACTCAGCACATCGAGACCTTTGAGATGGACCGACCTCGTTCGGTTCGGACACCGTTTAAAAGGGGCAATCATTGGATGGTCTAGATTGTTTGATGAGATTTTTGGGCTTTTTCAATTTTCAAAAATTAAAAATAATTTTATGATAATTATTGATAATTTTTTGGCTTTATTTAAGTGTGATCGGATCGATGATAGCTCACCAGCACCTAGGATTGAGTTTTTGGCTAGATCAATCCGCCTGGCGGCCCATCTTGGAGCATAGTCAATATTACAGTCAACCCTAGTATTTTCAGACATTTCGGACATGTTTCAGTTGTCAGATTTGACATAAGTAAATCAGAACTCTAAGTTATTCATTTTTGCCTAATACTAGGTTTAGAATAAAATTCATAAAATATTTGTGGGTAGTCAAAAATTTGTGATTCCTTTTGCAATAGTCTTATAATATTATTAAGGACTAAATGGTGAGTTTATAGAATTTTTAAAGTTTTTTTAGATTTTTTTTTGAAAAATATTAGTCTTAAGCCTTATAACTAATTTGTCTGATTACATGAGTTTTATTTGGTTTGGAGGGCCCAGGAGGGGCCATGTGATGTTGTTAATATGTGGATTTGAGGATTGTGATCTTAGAAATGTTGTTTGAGACACTTTGTAGGTTGGATAGGTCCTAGGTACAAGGGAGACTCTGTCGATTTTTTGGCATAAATTAGGGTGTCTTTGCCTCTTTAAATTCTTGATTTGAGTTAGCACTGATAAATACATAATATAATTGTTTAGATGATAAGGGTTAGCCATCTTCCTCCACCCAGCCACCACAGTAGTCTCCGGTGATCAATAAGTAGATATTGATTTTATTTACAATTTTAATATTATTATATATGTAAGGCATGCTCATGCATTCACTTATAGATATATGTATATAGTTAAATTTTTAGGTATGTCTTGTACTGCATTATATGATGAAATTGTTATGGATGTTTCTTTACGGTAATTTGGAGCTGTGTGCGTGTGTCGGCATGCGTGAGGTGTGGTATTGGATACGGGTAGGATGGATAGATCGGCTGGAGCTTGACTCACTGGGACTCCTCCTTTTTTGTGGATAAGTCAGGGTGAGTACGGTTTTGAGCTAATCTCGCTGACCCTCACATCCAATTATCAAGAGAAAATCTGACTTTGAGTTAATATCACTGACAGAGATTAAAATTAAGAGAGCTGTACAGGAGATCAGCCCCCATATGTATATTTATACGTGGATATGACATATGAATTTGTGAGTGCTCCAAATTACCCTTTGTGTGAATATTATGTGACTTGATGAAATATATGAATATGTTGCATTTCATTCTTAAGAATGCATTAGACTTAGATAGTTATAGAAATTGTATTTAAAATCAATATCTTACACTATGAGTCAAACGCTCACTCCTGTTTACCATATTTTTCCAGGCTATAGAAGAATTTATTTTTCAGAATAATCTGCTTCCTTTCTTACAGGTTTATTAGTAGCTACTCATTTGTATCATTATTTCCTTAAATTATAATCTAGAACTCTGCATGTATTAGTAGTAGCATTGATCTAGTCAAGGACTGTGTTAATTTAAGTTGTTAGTGTTAATAAATGAAATTTTTTTTTATGATACTTAAATAGTTTATAAATAATGGCATCAGAGTTGAGGTGGGCTTCTCTAACTTTAGTCTCTGATGGTTATTGAGTTGGGTTAGCTCAAATAAAAATATAATATTTTATTTTAATTTATTTGCATGTTGGGCATTAATTTTGGCCCTGGTTATGGACTTGAGAATAGTAAGGCTTATTACGGGTCTCGGGAGTTTTATATCGATCCAGGTCCTAGTGCCAGTCTGGCCCCGGGGATTGAGTCGTGACATAATAGAGAAAAATGAAAAATAAATTAGTGAAATAATTTGATTTCAATATGGAGTCTCATTAGAGATAAAAGTTGAAACTAAATCTAACTTATTTTACTATTTTGCATTAGGTTTGATTCTTCATTTATAATCCAATGAAAACCATAAAATAACCATCAAATCATAATTGAATCAAGAATTCATTTATACATATATTTTTCTATAATTTTTAAATATTATATATATATACACACACACATACACACACGCACGTTAAATCACAAAATAATTCTTAATTATAAGAGTGCTATTATATTAGTTAATATGCATAATCTTTAATTGTATATATATACTTTATAATTAAAAATTATATAATTTCTTTCATAATTGACTTAGTACTAATTCAATTATAGGGACCAATCAATCAAAGATTTAGCACATATTATATTGTTATGCACTGATTATATGGAGATAAGATATACATAGCACATTTAATTATAATATGTTACATGATTTAAGTACTATTTCTAATTGAATTATAAGGAGAATTAATGAAATCTAACATATATGATAGCGTCATGTACTAATTATATAGAGCTAAGATATAAATAATGCATTTAATTATAATATTTTTTATGAATGGTTTAAATGCTAATTGAATTATAAAGAGCAATTGATAAAAGATTTAACATATATTATATTGCTATGTATTAATTATAAAGAGTTAGGTATACATAGCACATTTAATTACAATATATTTAATAATTAATTTAAGTACTAATTGAATTATAAGGAGCAATTGATGAAAAATCTAGCACACATTATAGTATCATGTATTAATTATATGAAACTATGGTTTGCATAGCTTATGTAACTATAATGTATGATTTAATTTATACACTTATAATGTGGGATGGGTAGAATTCAATTCAAATCTAAAAATTGATCGAACCAAATTAATTTAAACATTTGGTTCGATTTAAAATATTTAAGAAATAAATTTTTTGGTTCGGTTATGAGAAAAAAATTTTAGTTATTATTTTGTTATGAATGTTGAAATCAATGATTGAATCTAACATTCGAGCATAGAAGAAAAAAAAATGGAGATTTAAAAGAGCTGAATACTTGAACCAAACTAAATCATTTTATTTTTTGTTGATTTGTTTTAGTTGTTTTTGTAGTTTGGTTTGGTTTTAATTTTAGATGAAATTCAATTTTTGAATTTTTAATTTGATTCAGTTCAAAAATCTAACTGACCATTTATACACTTATATGTATTTAGCATTTAATTTAATATTATTAAATTAATATTTTACTTATGACAATTTATTATTTTTATTTTATTATATCCATAAACAATTAAAATTTAATTAGTTGTGCAAACTTTGGCAGGTCATGCATAGAACATCTACGACAAAGAACAAAATATTTCCTTAAGATCTAGAAAAAAAAAATTTTCTTTAAAATGTAAACGTAGAAACGTAATCTTATTTTTTTTTTTAGATAATATTGACAATGATGAGTGCTGCAAGAAATTAAATTAAGAATTATACTCATTAAATTTAAGAAAGTGGTCAATCATTGAACAATAAAATAATAATAAAATTGTTGAAAGTAAACATTTGATCAAAATAAAATTCACTTAATAAAACATAATATGGGTAAATTATTATAAGAAAAACTAAGAATGATAGAACTCAATTTCAAATAAAAAATTTGTTTTCTTATATTTTATATAAAATATTGTTGGCGTTATCATGTATTGTAATGTTGTTAAAAAAATAATTTTATTATTTTAATATTTTAAAAATGAAAATTTATTTAAATTAATTTTAAATTATATTTTAATACTATTTAATTTATATATTTAAAAAAATTACTTTCCTCCGTAATAGTGTCAAGAATAATACTAAACAGTGCGAAGTACGCTGTAAATTTTGCAAATAATCTTATTGTCAACTCCAACAAAGCTAGCCACTAGCTAATGTCAAAACTGAAATTATTATAATATAGATTGTTGCCATTAATTAATTTCTCCTGTAAGCGGCCGCTTGAACTCTATCGGCAACGTCAATCTGGCTGCAAAAGACATCTTTAATACATAAAGATTTTCCCTTTTTTCTTTTTTTTGAAAATAAGGATTTTCTGAATTTCCCATATAGAGAGATGCTTTTATAATCTATCCTTTAATTGTGACATAATCCAGGGAGCTAAATTTGAGTTTGATCTTGCAGGAAGCGCCAGCTAGAAAGGCTATGGAGATCAATGTTAAGATTGTCAAGAAAGAAATCGTAAGACCATCATCTCCAACCGCAAATCACCTTAGAAATTTCAAACTTTCCCTCCTGGATCAGTTCTCGCATGCAGCTTATGGATCTATGGTTCTGTTCTACTCGATAATTGGTACTGCCAATCAACATTTTGCGGTTTTTGAAAGATCCCAGCAACTAAAGAGATCATTATCTGAAATCCTGACTCGATTTTACCCATTGGCTGGTAGAATCAAAGACAATGCCATAATCGAATGCAACGATGAGGGAACTCTTTTTGTTGAAGCAAGAGTTGATTGCCTCCTCTCCAAGCTCCTTGAAAAACCTAATAATCAGGTGATCAGAAAATTCATTCCTGTTGACATTATTGAATCCTCCGAAGAACACAGGGACAGTGCTTTTTACTTGTTCAAGCCTCCTTTTTTTCTTGTGGTGGGTTGGCGATTGGTGTGTCTATTTCTCACAAAATAGTTGATGCAAGCGCAGTAAGCACTTTCATCAAGGGTTGGGCAGCCGCAGCTTATGGGGCTCATGACGAGGCGGTCCTGCCACTATTTGAAGTATCATCAATCTTTCCACCGCAGAATTTGCCGTTTAAAATGTTATCTGTCAAGTTCAATGAAGAGAAGTGTGTTACAGAAAGATGTGTCTTTCAAGCCTCAAAAATTGCTGCCCTGCAGACAAAAGCTACCAGCGAAAGTGTTACACCCAACTCGAGTGGAAGCAGTGACTGCACTTATTTGGAAATGTGCAACGAAAGCATCAAGATCAAACTCAAAGCAGTCGAGGCCATCTGTTCTGGCCCAGTCTGTGAATATACGCAAAAGAATGGTGCCTTCTTTGCCTGAAAACACCATGGGAAACCTGATGGATCACTTCGCTTCAAGGGCAACGGAGAGTGACATAGATTTGGCAAACTTGGTTGTTCAAATGAGGAAAGGAATGCAAGATTTTGGTGATAATTATGTGAAGAAACTCCAAGAAGGCAATCTTGTGATCGCTATCACTAAAGCTTTGAAAGAATTTGAGAACTTGCGCCATGGAGGAAATACAGACTTCTATATATTCATCAGCTTGTGAGGTTTCCATTTTATGGTATCGACTTTGGGTGGGGAAAGCCTACCTGGGTGACTTCTCCTAGTGACCCTTTCAAGAACATTATTGCATTGATAGATAGCAGAGATGGGGATGGAATTAAGGCTTGGGTGACTTTGACAGAAGAAGATATGGCATTGTTTGAACGTGATCAAGAACTGCTTGAATTTGACAGTGTCATGCCCAAGTGTTCTCCCTAAATATCTCATAATAGGTTTTCTTCCTAGAGCTTGTCGCTGGTTAATTTGGTCTTGCAGTTGCTGTATTTATGATTGTGTATAGTGTCATTTGTGTGTTAAATATTGTCGGATTTGTTTGTGCCAAATAAATGAGGCTTTCTCCCAAGCATAAATAAATCTCATACCAAATAAATATGATTAGTAAAAGATTATTGGGATTTTTAGGAAAGATGTTATAATTAAATTTGAACTTCATTAGATTGGGTTGAAACATGAGGAGATGTCATATTGTAAGTACTTCAATTGAACTAGGTATTCTTTTAACATTAAATATTATAAAAATTTTAAAAATATCAAATTTTTCTTACTCAAACATGGTCTATTGATAATCATGATACAAGATGTATAAGGCTATACATAGAGAATTCAAGGTCAAAGCAGGCCTATCATGCTCTTCCCCCTTTTTTTTTTTCAATTTTTATTGTCTTTATAAGATAAAGGAAGAGAGAAAAATAGAGAGACTTAAATTTGAAATTTATTAAATTAAAAATTAATACTCATCTTAGAATTATGCTTATACTCTTTAGTCATTTGTATAAGATCCGCCTATAATTAGATCTAGAATTGGATAGAAACTGGTTAAAATTAAATTATTTAAAAGTGATTAATCAGAATTATTTAGTTTAGTTTTAGATAAAAATAATTTTTTGAAAAAATAAATTATTAATTTTGATTAAAATTAAATCATACTGAAATTGAAATTCAAAGGATTTTGTTACTCAATTTTGATTCTTTTAAATTAAAATTTTTAATTTTGATTCAAATCATATTAATGGCCATGTCTAATAATATATATTATGTAGCCAATAGTTTTGAAAATCGGATTGGACTAATTGGAATCTGTTCTGATTTGATTTAACTATTAAATCTGATTTTTAAGAATCGGAGTGAATTGATTGTAAATCGGCCAGGAAACCCAGCCTGGTTTGAAATTGATTTTTTAGCTGTTCAATCAAAAAATTTTAGAATGGGCAGCACTGAGTATTGAAACTAGGATGCAAGAAAACCAACCCTTTAATTTACGCCACCTTGGCAATTGTTAAAAACAACATTAATATTTATTAAATTTAATAACTTAATTATTAAATAAAATTATTTCTTTCATTAATTGAAATTATATTATATTAATTTAAAATAATTAATATCTATTAACACATAAATAATTCAAATGAAGCTGAAAAAATTTTCCCACTTTTGACTAATTTATGATGTAAATAATTTATTATATTAGTATCTTAACTTGGATTATTAAATTATTTTTTTATATTATTATTATTATAAAATATCATCTATTGTGTTATATAATTTATTATTTTAATATTTATTTTTTATTAGTATGAATAAATTATTATTATAAGATTTTAATTTTAAGTATCTTTTATTATAAATAATTAAATATTATTATTTAAAAGTTTAATTAAAAAATTTAAAAAAATGCATATTAAAATTAGCTAATTTTATTTTAATAATTAACTATAAAATATATATATATATATATATATATATATATATATATATATATATATATATATATATAACTATTAATTATAATAAAATAGTATTATTAATAATTTTATAATATTTATTAATTATATATCGGTTAAAATTTTGGTTAAATTTAAATCTTATCTTTCTGCCTCCACAATTCAATGATCGAGTCAGGTTTAAGAACCTGATTCCAAATGTGTGTTTTAGATGTCTTGGAGTTTGAAACCTTTCAGGGGCTATCTTAAATTATTTTAGCAGTTTCCCACAGAGTTTCATTATGCACTTTGTTGGATTGGATTGCTGCTTACAATTAACAACTGAAACAATTAAGAAAACAAATAAAGATAATCTAGTCAAACCTTACCAAACTATTAATCTTCCCATGTGACAACTGACATGTTGAATTCTTGATCCTTTTGCAAGAAAAATTAATCAGATGATAATGGAGATCATTACTAGAGAAACCATCAAACCATCCTTCCCAACCCCAATTCACCTCAGGAATTTCAAGCTCTCTCTTCTCGATCAGCTTGCTCCTGTATGTTATGGTCCCCTGCTTCTCTTCTACTCCTTAAATGCCCAAATCAATCCCCAGCTGACACTTTCAGAAAGATCCCAGATTCTAAAGACATCGTTATCTGAAACCTTAACCCGATTCTACCCACTAGCCGGTAGGATCAAAGATGATACATCAATCGAATGCAACGACTATGGGGTTGTTTTCGTTGAAACACGAATCAACTGTTTTCTCTCAACGTTTCTGGGAGAACCTGATGCCCAGATGATAACAAAATTGATTCCTATTGAAATTGAATCCCCAGAAGCATGCACGGGCAGTTTGCTACAGGTTCAAATCAATTGCTTTTCCTGTGGTGGATTGGCGATTGGAGTGTGCATTTCGCAGAAAATATCAGATGCACTCACGGCGACCATATTCATCAAGGATTGGGCAGCCACGGCTGCTAGTGCTAGTTCTAGTGCTGGTTGTGGGTCAACCCTGCAGGCTGAGGCTCTGCTCCCATTATTTAACGCATCATCGATCTTTCCGCCTCAAAATTTTTCGTTCAAAATGCCAATTGCCCAGCTGAAGAAAGAGGGGTACGTTGCAAAGAGATTTTTCTTTGAAGCCTCCAAGATCACTGCTCTTAAGGCTAAAGCTTCCAGCGAAAGTGTGAAAAATCCAACAAGAGTTGAAGCCTTGACAGGGCTTATCTGGAAATGCGCAATGAATGCGTCAAGATCAAACACAGATTTCAGGCTATCTATACTGTCCCAATCTGTGAACATGCGCAGAAGGATGGTGCCTTCCTTGCCTGAACATACTATTGGGAATCTTGCAGGACACTTTGCTTCACTGGCAACAGAGGGCGATATAGAATTGTCAAGCTTGGTTGGTCAGCTGAGAAAAGGGATGAAAGATTTCAGAGAGGATTATGTGAAGAAACTTCAAGGAGATGATGCTTTTGTGGCAAATCGTGAATCTTTCAAGGAAGCAGTACACATGCGTCAAGAAGTTAATATAGACTTCTATATAAGCACTAGTTTGTGCAGGTTTCCATTTTATGGTATTGATTTTGGGTGGGGAAAACCTGCCTGGGTCACAATTCCAAGTGGGGCATTCAAGAATGTTATTTTAATGATGGATAGCAGAGATGGGGATGGAATTGAAGCTTGGGTGACTCTGAGTGAAGAAGACATGGCATTTTTTCAACGAGATCAAGAGCTGCTTGCTTTTGCTTCTTTGAATCCTAGTGTAATCTCCACCCCCATCACCCCCCAAGTCTTCTCTCTAAATATTAAGAAATATATGCGCGCGTATTGTTGTTTTGATTTGTTTTGTTTTGAGCATTGTAGTATTGTGGGTAGGCAGCTGCCTTGACTAATTGATTATCCATGATTTGCCTTGGGGTGTGGTAATTGTACTTTTCTGAGTTGTATGCAACAGGACATATAAGTTGGTACCCATTGAAATATAAAAATTGCCATCGTTCATTTTTCACGAGAAATTATAAAAAATATATTTGATATTTTTATTTTTAAGAAATTTTTTTTTAAATTCGATTCTTATTCTTATGTAATACTCTTATATTTAATAGGCAAATTTCAACATAAATCCCATGAAATAAGACATACAAATGTTATCAAATTTTTTTCTCTAATAAAAGTCAAGAAATAATTAATTTATGCATTCATTCTCTCTTCATGCCTCCCTAGACTCTAACGCAGCAAACTAGCTTGTGCAAAACACACATAGTTTTCTTATAAGGGACCGTTGAGCCTAGTCGGCATTATCGGCAGCAATTCCAATTTGCTGGACTTGCATGAATGTTGTTGCCGCTTGCGAAATGGAGGGCTTAACTGAGCTCAATTAAAAAGTAAAAATTAAAAATTAAAGTTTTCTCTATAATTGAAATTAATATTCAGAAAATAATTTTTAAATTGATAGGAATCTTTCCATGGGCAGGGATCTGGGCCTTGGTGGGGAGATGTGTTTTACACAAACATGGGCTAGAGCCTTTGTAGTCAAGTCTTTTAATGTTTCATTTCGGCCATGGCCCTATAAAAACATACATCTCTGAGCCTTTCATAGTCTTTTAATGTAATTATCTTTGATTAAAAAAATAAATGGAGAAAAAAAATTTACTACAATAGCATCACTATAAAAGGAAATAAATTAAATATTTTCCATATTAATTAGACTAAAATAAGAGTAGCGATGGCAACGGGTAGGGTATCGGCTAAAATCATCATACCAGAACTCGAACCCAATTAATATTTTCAAAACCCGAACTTGTTTCGAATCCGATTAAAATTTATTTTTAACTATCTGAATCCGTTCCAAACTCTATTGTTATTACCTGAAAAATATCCAAACCCGTTTAATTTTATATATTTAATTAATAATCTATATAAAAATTATTTTTATTAATAATTTATATTTTAAAATTTTAATAATTTCATAAAATATTTCAATTTTGTTTTATATAAAATAAAAAATATAAAAATTTATAAATATTATTAAAAAATATATTTTTTATATTTAATTAAATATTTATCTAAACAGATTCAGATAACAGATACTCAACATATAAAATCCGAATTCGTCATGGATATTAAATTTCAAATCCGAACCCGTTTCAAATCTAATTATATACTACCCAAACCCGTCTTATTAGGATTCGGTCAAATCGGGTACCCGCAAAAATCTGATCCATTGCCATCCTTGGGAATGAGCTGCTATTAAAACTTATAAATTTAACAGAGTCCTTATTTCTATATAACACACTTTATATCCGATATGGGATCCTGAAAGATTAGCCCATAGGCAACTCGATTAATTTGCGAACC
The DNA here is from genome assembly GCF_030052815.1 of Hevea brasiliensis. Taxonomy (NCBI): domain Eukaryota; kingdom Viridiplantae; phylum Streptophyta; class Magnoliopsida; order Malpighiales; family Euphorbiaceae; genus Hevea; species Hevea brasiliensis. The sequence goes on from NC_079502.1 coordinate 3,211,241, forward strand.
TTAATTAGGGCCACACTGGGACACTTAGCTCTCTCTCATTTCACTCAAAGAGAGAGAGTGTTAAATACTTACTAATTAAAGCAAAGTTATCTACACATACCATAAGATAATTATGAATAAATATGTAATTTAATTTTTAATTTTTTTTATATTTATATAATTATTAAAAAAATACAAATGCTAAAATTTACCAAAGAATCTATCAATGTTGATTTTGTAAAAGAAAGAGCAAAAGATCAAAAATGGCCGAGGCAATGAAAGTTGAGATTGTGAGCAGAGAGATGATAAAGCCATCTTCTCCAACTTCCCCTGAGCTTAAAATCTTCAAGCTATCTCTTATTGACCAGCTTCATCCTTCTCTTTTCACACCTATTCTTCTCTTCTACTCCACGAATAACAACTCCATACCTGCTGCAAATAAGTCCCAGCATCTAAAATCATCACTTTCAAAGTATCTTACTCTTTTTTACCCTCTTGCAGGAAGAATCAAAGACGATAGCTCAATTAATTGCGACGATGAAGGAATTGTCTATATTGAAGCTCATGTCAATTGCCCCCTCTCAGGAATTCTAAAACAACCTCCTCAAGTTGAGGTACTTGAACCATTTCTTCCTGGAATTGATCAATCTATTGAAGTGATCACTGATCAGCCTTTACTCTTTGTCCAAGAAAACTTGTTCACATGTGGTGGAATAGCAATTGGGCTTCATATTTCACACAAGATCGCTGATGCAGCCACCATTGTAACCTTCCTAAACGGCTGGGCTACTGTGGCCGCAGATGGTTCCAGGGGGATACTTGTTCCAAATCTCACTGCATCTTCTGTTTTACCGCCTTTGGATTCAACTCCCAAATTACCAGCTGTTGCGATAAAGGCCATAGCAAGCAAGCCAGCAACAAGAAGGTTGGTGTTTGATGCCTCTAGTATTGCTGCTCTTCAGGCAAAAGTTGCAAGTTCAAGCGTGCCAAACCCAACGAGAGTAGAAGCTGTGACTGCAATTATTTGGAAACATTCAACCAAAGCTTCAAGATTGAACTCGGGGTTTTCAAAGCTCTCTATGGCTTTCCAAGCTGTTAATATACGTAAAAGAATCGTCCAAAGCTTGCCTGAAAACGCTGTTGGAAACATTTTGGGAAGCTATTCTGTCTTGATCAGGGAGAAAATAGAATTGCAGAGCTTGGTTAGTTCATTGAGAAAAGGGTTACAAGAATTTATCAAGAGTTGGTTGGAACATTTTCAAAGAAATGATCTGCTGTCTGCAATTCTTGGGCACGTAAAGGAAATTTCTGGGTTGCCAGAGCAAGAGAGTACTGATTTCTACAACTTCTCTAGTTGGTGTAAAATGCCACTATATGAAGCTGATTTCGGGTGGGGAAAGCCAACATGGGTCGCTATACCTATAAAGGAGCCATATAATGTTTCGGTAATAATGGATACAAGAGACGGTGGTGGAATAGAAGCTTGGTTATGCCTGAGCGAAGAGGACATAGCCTTTCTGGAACATGATGAAGAGCTACTTACATATGCTACCTTTAATCCAAGTATCATATAGTTAGTGTTGTATGCTAAAAAAGGGGGCAGAAAAATTAAACATCAATTACGTTTCATTATTTTTAAGGTGCAGAATTTGAGATTAATGTTTTCTCTCTTATGCATAGTGGATAGTCATTTGTCTTCAATTTTTGATTCTTTGGTGAGGCTTCTCATTCAGGGAGCAGTGTTTCTCTTCAGGTTTATTTTCAGTTTTGAGTCCAGTCTTAACGAATTATCTGGTCTTTGGCATTTGGTTGTTTGGATGTTTTATTCTGAAGAGCTCTGTTTGGGGCACTTTGTTTTAGGCTTTTAATCTTGCTATTTGTTAATTATTTGTCCTTCAACTTCCTTTGTTACTTTGTGCAATCTCTTTGGTGTTTGATGCTATGCTTTGAAAATTACTTTTTTAAATATATTAATTTGATAATATTAAAAAATAATTTAAAATTAAATTTAATAAATTTTAATCATAAAAAATATAAAAATAACAAAATAATTTTTTTCAAACTCTTTTTTTATAGCATTTAAAATAATAATTTTATTAAAAAAATAATTTTAATGCTCCGAACTCAATGTCAATCTTTGCCTTGTTGTATCGTCTAAATTTAACATTTTTGCTATTTCCTTGTTGCTGCAAGAAGTTTTCTTCTTAATTAATGATTTATTAAAATTATTGTATAAATATCACAATCAATAGAAGCAAAGCAAATGATGAAAAAAAAAAATCACATTCACTATAAAAATAGAAATTTAAATCATTAACATATAAAAGTAGTGGTATATTTCCACCATTATATACCATCAGTGTAAAAAGAAATAAATTAAATATTTTCTATTAATTGGACTATCCATTAAATTATTATTGATTGTGAATATTTGCTTGCATATTTAGTAGGTCAGTCAATATAAATCGAAATAAATTTAATAATTTTATTAATTATTAATTTTATTATAATTATTAATCATGGTGAAACTTATTAATACAATCAAAGATTATAATAAATTAATATATATATATATATATCAAATTTACAGTATAATTTTCTTTTTTTACATATTAATTAAATTAAATATTTTTTTAGAGAGTATACTTACTAATTAAGGCTTAATTGTTTTTTTCTCCAAGAAAGGAAAGGAACAGAAAAGCAGATTACAGCAGGCAAATATTACCAATACTTACCAAGTAAAGCATGAGAATTAAATAGCCCCACTCTAAATGTTATCAATACCTACCATAATAATTTTCATGAGAAAGAAAAATTTACTTTTATAAAAAAAAAAAATTAGATAGAATTTAAATCAATTAAATTAATTTATGATAATATAATCATAAATAAACATGTGATTTAATTTTCAATTATCCTTTCATGTATATATAATTATGAAAAAATATGGATAATATAGAGCAATTTGATTAATGTAATCTACTGAATTTATTAAAAAATCTCTCATTATATATTCTAAAAAATGGAAAAAGACTCCCTTTATAAAAGGGTGGTTGTGTAAAAGAAAGAGCACAGATAAAAATGGCAGAGGCAGTGAAGGTTGAGATTGAGAACACAGAGATGATAAAACCATCTTCTCCAACTTCCCCAGAACTTAAAATCTTCAAGCTCTCCCTTATTGACCAGCTTCATCCTTCTTTTTTCACACCTATACTTCTCTTCTACTCCATGGATAAAAACTCCACACCTGCTTCAAATAAGTCCCAGCATCTAAAATTGTCACTTTCAAGGTATCTTACTCTTTTTTACCCTCTTGCAGGAAGAATCAAAGACCATAGCTCAATTAATTGCAACGATGAAGGAATTGTCTTTATTGAAGCTCAAGTCAATTGCCCCCTCTCAGGAATTCTAAAACAGCCTCCACCAGTTGAGGTACTTGAACGATTTCTTCCTGGAATTGATCAATCTCTTGAAGTGCGCACTGAGCAGCCTTTACTCTTTGTCCAAGAAAACTTGTTCACATGTGGTGGAATAGCAATTGGGCTTCAAATTTCACACAAGATTGCTGATGCAGCCACCATTGGAATCTTCCTTAAAGGCTGGGCTGCGGTGGCTGCTGATGGTTCCAGGGAGATACTTGTTCCAAATCTCACTGCATCTTCGTTTTTACCGCCTATGGATGTACCTCTCATATTACCAGCTGATGCGATAAAGGTCATAGCAAGTAAGCCCACCTCAAGAAGATTGGTGTTAGATGCCTCAAGTATTGCTGCTCTTCAGGCAAAAGCTGCCAGTTCAAGCGTGCCTAACCCAACGAGAGTAGAAGCTGTGACTGCATTTATCTGGAAACATTCAATCAAAGCTGCAAGATTGAACTCGGGGTTTCCAAAGCTCTCTGTAGCATCCCAAGCGGTTAATATACGTAAACGAATCGTCCAAAGCTTGCCTGAAAACGCTGTTGGAAACATTTTGGCATGCTATTTTGTCTCGGTCAGGGAGATAATAGAGTTGGAAAGCTTGGTTAGTTCCTTGAGAAAAGGATTACAAGAATTTAGCAAGACCTGGTTGGAACATTTTCAAAGAAATGATCCACTGTCTGCGTTTGTTGGGCTCTTAGAGCAAATTTCTGGGATGCCACGAGAAGGGAGTACTGATTTCTACAACTTTGCTAGTTGGTGTAAAATGCCACTATATGAAGCTGATTTCGGGTGGGGAAAGCCAACTTGGATTGCTATCCCTAGAATGGAGGTATATAATGCTGCGACAATAATGGATACAAGGGAAGGCGGTGGAATAGAAGCTTGGTTATGCCTGAGCGAAGAGGACATGGCCTTGCTCGAACATGATGAAGAGCTACTTGCATATGCTACCTTTAATCCAAGTATCATATAGTTATTGTTTTTTCTTTTTTAACAGAAATATCATATACTTCCTGTCATATGCTAGAAAGGGGGCAGAAAAATTACATAAGTGAGGTACACATTTGGTGGAAAATAATTTAAAAAAATAATAATAAATATATTTTAATTATATTTATGCTATATTTAATTTTTATGTTGTATTAAATAATCGCTTAAAATCTTTAACTTGTGTTGGTTTTTTTCATTTAAAATGTTTTATTTTAAATTAGGTGAGGTCTGATGACATATATTCTATGATTTTTCTAAATATTTAATGTTAATAAAATTCATTTGCTCATAAAAAAATCTTAAAATTAATGGAAGTTTAAGTGAATTTTTACTAATTTACTATATAAAAAATTGCGGTTATTAACTTGGATCGACTTATAAATGGATAACTTAGATATAAAATCGAATTAATTTTTTATTAAATAAAATAAAAAATTGACTCGAAAAAATTAAATGATCCAATGGTTAAATCAATGACCCGTTTACTAAATGAACTATTAATCCAATGAATTTAAAATTTTTTAATCAAATATTTTTTTAAAATATCAATTATATCAATATTTTAAAATTTATATTTAATCAATTAATTATATATTATTTAGTTATTATTCTTTTATTCATCTTATTTTTTATTTTTAATATATAATCCACATTTCAGAAGATGATTATTCAATTTTAATATTATTTTTATTTTATATATTAATTATAGATGTTGAGAACAAAAATATTTAAATAATGTTATTATATAAATTGTTGATGATATTATTAAAATATATGTAATTATAATCTAATAAATATTAAAATATTAATTATAAAAATAAAATTAATATATATTAAAGTTGAGCAACCCCATCAGCGTAGGATTTACTTCTTTCTAAATATGCATATTATAGTAAAAAAATAATTGTAACCACATCTTTATTACTTAAATATTATTATATATTTATTTAACTTGATTTAGTTGAATAATTAAATACATATAACTCATTCCTAAGTTTAGGTTGTCACTCTTATTTCTACTAAAAAATTATTATATATTTTATTATTTAAATTAATCTTATTAATATTATTTATGGTAATCAAATATCTGTTTTAGTGTTCTTTCCTTTCACGGTAAACGATAATAAAAATGGGTATGATGATCTTCAAATCCTATTGTAGGTCCTTCTGATTTTTTTTTTTTAATGCCCTTCTGAGTTATCTTTTTGTTTTTCTCCCCTATATATTATAGAATCAGATCTTATATTTTGAAAATTACCCTTTTTTAGACCAGAAAAATAAAATTAATTTTTTTATTTAATTACAGCAAACCTGTTTTTTTTTTTTTTAAAAAAAAATTACAGCCAAGATATATTTGAATAATAAAATTGTTTACCAAATTCGGACAAAAAAGAATAATTTTTATGAAAATTTCATTTTCTTTCTATTAGATACTTTTTATTTATATATATTCATCTAATTAATAATTGACATATTATTAAAATAATATGATAAAATATGATGAGTCTCATAACAAAATATAATTTTTTATTTTTTTAATTAATTAGATATAAACTATACGCCTCTTTCTTAAATAATTATTTATTCTGTACATTGATTGAGAAATTAATCAAAGTTTTTCAGAATGAACAAGTATCCATTTAAAAGAAATTCTTATTTTTTTATTATTAAAAATTATATTCTCATATATTATTATTAAAAATACATAATAACTCTATTAATTAGTAATGAAAAATCAGCCTAATCACTTTAGATTTGAATCTCTACTTTTCTAATCTTCCACTAGAATAAAAATTAGAAAAAAATTAATGCATATATATTATTGAAAATTTTTTTAATAATTCCTACACTGAGAATAATACACCAAACAAATGAGTGACTGTCCATTTAAATTCGAATTGCAATACTTGAAGATTGTAACATCATAACATAAAATCAACAATTTTGGCTAAACCCTAACAAAGAAGGCTATAGAATATGCCAATTACATATATATGGACTTACTATCTATATATATAGTCTTTAGCATGTAACAAATTGAAGCAACTCTTCATCCTCTTTGAATTTTGCCATGTCTTCCTCCTTCAGGTGTACCAGTGCCTCTATTCCATCTCCACAGGCAGTGTCCATGAAAACAACCAGATTTTTGAATGTTAAGCTGGGTGACCCTGCCCACATAGGTTTGCTCCATCCAAAATCTGCTTCATATAAGGGAAACCTGCACAAACTAGTGAAGTTAAGCGTAGCCATCTCACCTCTAATGAAACTGTCAGCTCTTTCCTTGATAAAATCCAAGTGTTCATTGCCTTCTTGGAGTTTTCTCACATACTCTTTATCAATCTTGCTTATTGACGATCTGATCTTGTTGACAAGATCACAATTTTCTTCCCTAGAGGAATCAGTGGATGGAATAGTTATTGCAAGCCGATAATAGTTCCCAAAAGAGTGTTCTGGCAATGGTGGATTCATCCTTCTACGCAGGTTCACTGGGTGAAGCATCAAGTATTTCTTACTTGGGCTTGATTCTACCTCGGTGGCAGCCGTGAACCGGCTCCATATGAAAACTGATAAAGCTTCAATGCGTGAGGGTGGTCGCTGATTCTCCAAGCTTGTACTTGTAGCATATCTTGCTCTCAGAGACTCTATTGAGGTGGACCTGAACACAAACCTCTTTGTCGCAACATTTTTAGTGATACCAGTAGCCGGATTAAAGCCTGATATATTCCTGGGAGGGAAAAGGGTGGCTGAAACAAATTCAGGGCACGCTATATCAACTTCTCCGCGGGCAATTGCAGCCCAAGTTTTGACAAATGTTAAGGTTGATAATGCATCAGCAATCTTGTGTGAGAGGCACAAACCCAGACAAATTCCACCGCACTTAAAGATGTTGAATTGGATACCTAATGGGAACTCTTGAGCTTGATCTAGTTCAAATGGAAGCAACTTCTTGAATTCAGTGGGCTCTGTATTATCAACTGCATCAGAAAGTTTGGAGGACACTTGTGCCTGCAAATAAAGGATACCCTCGTCGTTGCAGTCCACGAAACGATTGTCTTTAATTCGTCCTGCTAATGGGTAGTAATAGGCTAAGATCTGAGATAGAGATTGCTTGAGCTCGTTGTATTTTTCAAGATTGTTGAATTTGAGTTCACCATCTGTTGGATAGAGGAGGATCAAGGGGTTATAGACTGGGGGAGATAATTGATCAAGAAAGGAAAGCTTGTAATGATGGAGGTGATCAGGGGTTGGAGAAGATGGTTTGATTATCTCTTTGGAGATTATTTCAATTTCAAGCTTCATTTTTTCACCAGCAAAGTTTAACCTACTCAAAAGAAAGTGTAATTTCTCTCTAGTGCCTCCATTGCAAGGAAACTTATATATAGAAACCGTATGGCATTACGTGTGGGCATGAAAAGATGTTTTCTCCTTGCAGAGAGGGCTTACAATGTCGCTATCAATTTTTTTTAGTGCAATTATTGAACACTGGGTTCTGGATATCCTTACCTACGTACCAATGTAAATTATTTTAATTGAATCATATTTTGCACGTTACACTCTTTTATTACTTTACAATTAGAAGTTTCATGTATAATTCTTTTCTTCTGGCAATGAGGAAAATCATGGCTACAGCCTATATGGTCACATGAACAAGAAAGATGAAGATAGCACCATGGCCTCAGATTTTTTTTATTTTGTTTTATTTGTTTTTGCTTTGAAAAGGTGGGAAAAGAGAATTTGAACTTGTTAAAGCTTATCTAATTAAATTGGTAAATGCATTTATTATCAGGCTAAGTTTATCAAAATCTTACATACCGAATTCATTCATTATCACTAAAATAAAAATCAATCAAGCTAAATCTTCTAATATAGACAAAACTACTGAGATAAGATTTCAATTGATGCAATATAAAAGTATCCAAATCCTCCTTGCTTCTGTACAAGTTTAAAGGTGCAATAATAAAATAAATATTTGATTCAATCAAGTTTTGGGCAAACGTGTAAAATTAGCAATAGAATAATTTTTTTCCTGCATTACAAGAAAACACAAAAGGCAACAGGATAGTAGAATGCCTCTGCCACTCATATGATATATCAAGAGATTTAATTAACATATTGGTGCGGTGGCTAATTAAAGGCCGTGGTGAAGCTTTGCTAATTTCTGCACCCTTTTCGTCCATTGGCGATTGAATTCATATATATTAATTAGTTTTTTATGAATGCCTCGCTGATAGAAGGTATTAAAAAATAGTACACCAATTACTTACAAAAAGAGTAATTTTACTTTGAATTTAAAGGTATGATGCTATCTCTTTATAGAGTATACATGCACCGTGGATCAAGAGGACCTTATAATTTGCTAGTTTACATATGCTTATCTTATTGATGATCTTGTTGAGCTAGACGGATATAGGCTTGTGTACACTTGTATTTTCTTAGGTTTAATTTTAAGCATGTTTGGGCTGTTTTTACCGGAAGAGGGACTCATCTTTCTCTCTTAAAATCTTCATCAATTCGTTTATCTTATTCTCCATATGCATCCTTATCCTAAATTCTACTCCATTTGTTTTTTGGAAGCATGTTTTATCTTAGTAACTGTAAGAAAAGTCAAACAATAGCTAAAAATTATGGCGTACTCTATCAACTCAATTTTTTTTTTATAATCAATAATTTATTAAATGGAAATATAAAACAAGGAGAAGCAGGTAGCTTATAACTAGACCTATTACGTATTAATTCATTTTAATTTAGACTTTATACATTAAAATAATTAGCTAAGTTAATATTATAAGCCATTTACTTATATTTACTCTTTAATTTTTCTATTTTTCCATTGTAAGATATGTCATTCCAACAATCTAATAAGGACGGTTAACTACTCTTTTATTTTAATAATTTTGTGCCAAATTTTCTTTGTTCTTAGTTTACTTCTTGAACTCTATATACTCAAGGTGTACTCTTCTTTTTGTCATGCATATAATAGTTAAATTATTTTCTTATTACTTGCCAACTAATCTCTCACTAATTAAATCTCACTCTCTTATTATTGACATTTATTTAGGATGAATGAGCAGTAAGAAAAAAAATTCTATGCAATTAATTAGAGTAAGCTTGTTGATCTTTTTCCACCTTAAGAGAGTGGAAGGTCTCAAATTCAAGTCTCTTCATTTATTCTTTTAAAATTATTCAACTTTATAGTGAGAAAAAAAAAAAAGCTACCTCTATTAAATTTAAAAAAATATATAATAATACCATAGATAATATCATGTAGTAATACCATGAAAAATAATGCCACATAACAGTATCATGAAAATATTTTCTAGCTTTATATATATATATATATATATATATATATATATATATATATATATATATATAAACATTTTAATTTTTGAATCAACTCACTCAAACATGTCAGTTTTGGATGGTCCATTGAAATTCAAATCATTTTGAATTTATATGGATTAAAATGAATTACAAATAATTAATTTTAGGTTGAACAAGTTCGAATGATGAGTAAAATCAATTTTTGGCACATCTAGGTGCACCTTCAAATAGTCAAAATTTTGAAGGTAAATCTTGCAATTGCTGGCAAGCCAAATGATACAAACTGGAAATTTTGGCTACAAATAAAAAAATACAAATCTTTTTTTTTTCCTTTGCATACTTCTTAAAGTCATTTTTTAACAACCAAAAGAAATATATTCTCAAGAAACTTTAAAAGAGTATAATGGTCAATATTTCATGTCAGATTGGGGTAAAAATTATAAAGCTTTTGTGTTATGACCCAAATTATGGGCTGAACCGGCACTAGAACTTGGATCAGCATAAAGCCTCCGAAACTCGTAGTAAGCCCAACTAAACCCTAACCCATCAATAAGCCCATATTGAGCTCAATTTCAAGAAATCAATCAGACATAATCTGGCTATAAAAGGGACTATCTAATGGGGAGTTTTATATATATATATAAGTGATGCATGAACATGCCAGAAGCATAATAATATTGAAATTGTACATAAAATAAATATCTACTCACATAGAGGATGACTCGACTGCAGCTAGTCCGACTGGATAGAAGAAAATTGGCCAGCATTGTTCACCTATACATATACACTGACATCTATCAATTAACTGACAGAATTAACTAATTAATTTAATCTATAAAAGCAAGAATAAATCCTAATTTCCCTTGTAACTAGACCTAACCCCCTGCATGAAAATTCAACAAAACGCAACACAAAGGACCTCAGGCCCACAATAGCAACAACATCATATGACCCCTCCTAGGCCCACCAAACCAGATAATACTTAAGTGACTACACAAAATAATTATTTAAAAATTTAAGGTATTATATTCTTCCCCCTTACAGAAAATTCGTCCTTGAATTTTATACAAGGCAATAGAACTTTAACTATGGGAATCTACTTTGACCGAAACTGCCTCAGCTGATAGTCCACTATAGCTATTCGCTGCTCCTTAAAAGTCAAATTCTCATCTAACTCCACTGTGTCTAATTGCAACACATGAGAAGGGTCGGAAATATACTTCCTAAGCATGGAAATGTGGAATACTGAGTGGACATGAGAAAGGCTTAATGGCAACTCTAACCGATAAGCAACTGCTCCCACTCTATCTGTGATCTCAAAAGGTCCTATGTAACGGGATGCGAACTTGCCTTTCTTTTCAAATCTTATAATCCCTTTCATAGGAGAGACCGTTAAGTGACTACACAAAATAATTATTTAAAATTTTAAGGTATTATATTCTTCCCCTTACAGAAAATTCGTCCTCGAATTTTATACAAGGCAATAGAACTTTAACTATGGGAATCTACTTTGACCGAAACTGCCTCAGCTGATAGTCCACTATAGCTATTCGCTGCTCCTTAAAAGTCAAATTCTCATCTAACTCCACTGTGTCTAATTGCAACACATGAGAAGGGTCGAAAATATATTTCCTAAGCATGGAAATGTGGAATACTGAGTGGACATGAGAAAGGCTTAATGGCAACTCTAACCGATAAGCAACTGCTCCCACTCTATCTGTGATCTCAAAAGGTCCTATGTAACGGGGTGCGAACTTGTCTTTCTTTTCAAATCTTATAATCCCTTTCATAGGAGAGACCTTTAAGAACACATAATCACCCACTACAAATTCTACATCTTTTTCTCCTTGGATCTGCATAACTCTTTTGTCTGCTGAAAGCTATCTTTAAATGTTCCCTGATCAAAAGAACCATCTCTGAAGTGTACTACATCAGATCTAAGTCATGTACTCTCACCTCTCCAACTTCTGTCTAACACAGAGGGGACCTACACTTTCTGCCATATAGTGCCTCATAAGGTGCCATTCCAATACTGGAATGATAACTGTTATTGTACGCAAACTCCACTAATGGCAGTTGATCATCCCACTAACCTCCAAATTCTAGGACACATATGCAAAGTATGTCTTCTAATGTCTAAATAGTTCTTTCAGACTGCCGGTCTGTCTAAGGGCGAAAGTTTATACTAAATGTCAACACCATATTTTGGCCGATCTCCGAAGTCAAGGGACTTTAAAATCGACTTTATCATCCGCTCTCAACCGATGTCCTCCAATCACAAATGACTTTTTCGAACTCACCGATTGCTCGACCATGGAATAAATCGATCCCATACTTAGTTAATTGTTTTCCGATCTCTTATCAGATGGGTTCGAATCAATGTTGGGTCTCTGGACCATCCTGTCTTACCTCCGATCTCTCTTTACAAATATTGTGGAACTTTATTTCACTAATGTTATGATTAGGCTTCTCACTTGAAAGCCCCAGATATTCCCTAAAATGAAGTTAAGGTTTCTATCTGGTCTAATGATGATCCCGATCTTAAGAATCCAAATCAATGTCAAGTCTTTCCAATTCTAAGGTTCTAAAGTTTTACCCGGTGTTTGGTCATGACTTAGCCCGATCTCATGCTTACGTGTAATGTTTTTTCGATCTCTTATAATTGGGTTAATGGTTGCTTTCAAGTTTAATGTTCCAATACGTTCAAACAACTAAGTAACTCATACAATTTGGACGCTTGCCGATCTCATCAAGAAATTAAACAAAAAGATTTCCATTCATTTCAAAGAAAAATAATATACAAGTCACTCAGCAGGTGGGTCACCCCCAGCCCACTCCCCAGGTACATCCTCCACTCTCTGATTCTCTCCCTCTCTCTCTCTCTCTCTGGCTCCTCGTCGCTCTCCTCTTCGGCCTCTGGGGCGAGCTCATTCATCCAAGAGAAGTCTTCTTCAGGATACCGCTTCCTCAGCTCGCCCAGAAGGTCATTATGGGCGTTCACATAAGCCCCGGCCTCTTTTGTGGTGCTCTCCTCTTCCTTAGCTTGGAGCTCCTTATCCTTGGCTCGGAGCTCCTCCTCCTTGGCTAGGAGCTCCTCCTCCTTCGCTCGAAGGTCTTCAGCAAAACGAGTGAGATCTATAGATCGACCAGCCCGGGAGTCTTCAAGTTCCCACTCTACCTCCACTATCCTCTCCTCATAATGCTTCATCCGATCTTCCATTCAGGCGATGTAGTCATTAGCAGAGGAGAGTTTAGCTTGTGTAGCTGAGGTGTCCTGGACCGCCTTAAGGATCTCCCTCCTTAAGGCGTGGGCCTTCTCTCTGATTACGTGTTGATTTGCGATGGCCTCCAAGCCCAAGCTCATTGTCTGAGTTAAGATATCATCAATGCTCTCCTCTGCCAACCTGTTCTGATCTTCTTGGAAGCAGATGGAAGCTCCCATGACTTTGGCCAGGCCAGGATTCCCTCTTGTAGAGCGATTCCTTTCCAGCGATTAGATCAGGAGTTGAGCGCCCTGGGAAAGCGTCCTAACAGTAGGACCCGAGGACTCCCCTTCCACATTGGAAGAGATCAGAGGAGGCGGGGGAGGCGAAAGTTTGATTTGCTAAGGAGCAGGAGCGACGACCTCTACCTCTGGGATCGGTTGCTCCTGAGGTCGGAGAGGAGAGCTCAGCACCTCTACCAATTCGCGACGAGGGGTCTGAGCATCAGCAATGGTGGCCCCCTTCATCGCCCGCACTTTTAGGGAGACCTCCCTCTTTCGCTTGCGGCTGTCCTTGGAAGTGTCACCGCCCGCCATACCTACACAGAAAAGAAGTCAGTGAGTTCGCTAAGATTCAGAGGCCAGAGATATGGATAGTACCAGGGCCAAGGTCAGAGAGCTAAAGCTCGTAGTCTTCGTCAGTGATCAACCGCATCATCTAATACTTCAGTTCGGCCATCACCATGTCTAAGCAAGAGAATTTCTGGGTGGACGCCTGAGACTTTAACTCTTTCACCATGGCATTTTCGTCCTTATTTAAGGTGATCTTCTTCGGGATCGGAGCGACCAGGTGTTGCCAACTCCGTGGGATACCCTCAAAGCCGTTCGAAATCTTGATCCTCAATATAAAAAAGCGATCCATCCCATTCTTCAATGAAGAAGGGAGATCGGTAAAGAGTGAGCAGTTCGACTTAGCCTGAAAGAACCAAAACTCGTCATCCTTCCTTCGGGCAAGCCTATGTAGCTCGGCAAAGACTTTAGCCATAGGTTCCAGTCCCTTAGCTCGGCAGAGGCCCCGGAAAGCTAGTAAAGTCCGCCAAGAGTTTGGATGCACTTGAGCTACTGAGACGTGGTGGAACTTTAGGACGGCCTTGTAAAACTCGTTCAAGGGAAAATGGAGTCCGGCCTTCAGCTATTCTTCGTATACTATGAGGAGATCACCTTCATTAAAGAAGTGATTGGCTAGATGGTCGCCATGGCACTTGATCAGTTTGAAGGAGTCGATCTGCAGGTTGTACTCCTGACTTATGGACTGGAGATCGGTTTCCCTCAGAACGAACGGCAGCTCATCAACTGGTAGGTTTTCCCTCCTCAAAGTGGTTCCTCGCTTCGGTTTGGTAGCCAGACCAGTAACCAGAATGATGGTCGTGCTGGTTTGACCGCCTAATCTAATCACATTGCCCTCTTTTGAGGTCCACGAAACATGGACGAAAGGCGAGCTCGCAGCTCTCTGACCCTCGGCGCCTCTCATTTTCAGGAAAACAAAAGAAATTAACCGAGAAAAGAATCAAAATCCTTACCGAAATGTGATCGGTGCTGGAAAAACTTGAGAAAACGAGAGAAAATGCTGGGATTGCTAGAGAGGTTCTGAAAATGACATAAGGAAATGACTGACTCACCTCGCCTCTATTTATACCCGTCTGAGCATTAAATGCTCGCGAAGTCCCAAGCGACGCATCGGTTAGGGGAACCGGCCACTTTCTCGTCACGTCGCAAGAAGGTTCTAGAAACATAATGAAAATCGAATAAATGAGATCGGTTAGCCGAGGTCTTCGGATCGAACAAACTTCCGAAATCATGGATCGGTTAATGATCAGATCGGACATGCATATCAAAGATCAAAAAAATAACTAATGCAATAATAAAATAAAAACCTTCAAATAAAATTTCATTTCATTTCCAAAAGATTGGATTACATCATCTGGGCGATCTCAAGAGATCGGATTACATCATTGGGGAAATCTTTAAAGATCGGATTACATCATCTGGGCGATCTCAAGAGATCGGATTACATCATTGGGCAAATATTTAAATATCAGATTACATCATTTGGGGGATATCTAAAGATTAGCACTACATCTTACCTAATAATGGCCTATGTCAAAACCTAGTCTTGTGGCTGAATCAAAAGATGTGTTTGATCAGAAAGCTAGCCACAAGTATTGGATAGATGTGCAGCTCATATAGGGTGACTATGACTCTCATGATATTGAGCGGAGTCATCGCCAATGTCATCGACTAGAACCGAGCTGCATTCGGGACTCCCGATGTGGTGAGGGGCCAAATGAACTTCAAAAGGCGGTCACTGACATTAAGATTGAAATTAGCAGTCCTCTTGCCTAAGATCGGTCCACCGATTATACCAGTAGACCGATTCGAGATTGGCACGTTCATCACTTTCGATCTTGATCGGTAAATTAGTCCAGTTTCATCACTGACATCAGATAACGTCCTGATGGTTCTCCGATCGCCGGAGTCATAAACTTTCAGGCGAAGAGCGAAGAAAACAGTAGGGAAAAGATCCAAGGCAGCTATAAATCAGAATCTTTACCAGAGAAGTTTGAATTGGAGAAAAAGAGCATTGAAAAAAAACTGAAGGAGAAAAGTGAAGTGTGAAGGGGATTTCCCCGTTAGTGCATATATAGGGCCTGGGCATTTATTGCATACAGAAACCGAAGCGGATGCATCGGTAATTGAAGAATTAATTGCGATTGACCAAAGCAAGTTGGATAAAGAAGAAAAATCTAGAAGGGGTGAGATCGGGAAATGAGAGAAGACCCAATACGAGAGGGATCAGAGAAGAAAAGGGTCATAATAGGGAGATCGGAAGAAATAGAGATCGGAGAGATTAAATGACTTTCAATCAACTCTCTTCATAATCAGAGCTGAGTTAGTTAAAGCATTGCAAGCGTGATCAAATCTTCACCACACGCCTCATGTGCAGAAACGCCTACCTAGCTGACAGACGCCAAAACAGTTATGGCAGTCCTGTATATTTCGATCTCCACTGATGATCACAATTGTAAAGATGGACCCGGAGCCCTTGGATCAAAAAGCAGACGATAAGTTCGGCACTTTTTATTCCCAGCCTTCGGATTCATCTTGTAAGGCAATACCCTGAGCCGTTGGATTAAAAGAAGAAAGGATGAATATTCTGGATAGATTCTCAACCCTCCATTTTGATTCTCTTTAATTTTCAGACATCGGATGATGTCCTTTTAAATCTAAACCCTCCGTCTCCCCTGATGAGATCCTGACCCTCCATGATGAGCACCCATTCCCTATAAATACCTGCATGCAATACTATAGAGATGACGGACAAACAAGGTGGTGGTGATTATAGTGGAAAGACTCTGAAATTTGATTCAGTCTTGCTGCTTGGCCATTCTGAGCTTTTGAGAAACTTTAGAAATCAGTTTTCTTAAGTACCTGCATTGAAGGAGTTCTGAACCCTGAAATTTTCATTTTCAGTGCCTGTTCATTGCTCTGTAAGGCCATTTTCTTTGTTCAGTTTCATTCTCACCGCCCTAAGATCGGTACATTACTCTCCAAAGCTCAACTTCATTCCGACCTGGTTCACGCTATTTCGAGTGAGCACTAGTCTTTTGGCCGTCGGCTCTTACCTCTACAAGATTTGTGGACACCGGAATTAGCTCATTAGTCTCCTCAACTTCTCACAGGTAAGTGTCTAGACTGTCATTTTGTCGAATACTCATGCTTTATTTTCTCTGTTTTTATTCTTAAAATTTCTTTTATATTCAGTCGCGCTAAAATCTCAAAATAGATTGTCCAAGCCAATAGTTATTTCCTATGTCTTCTATCTCATTTGCAAATTTCATTTATTGTCATTTAGTTTTCATTTCCTTTAAGAGTCAACTCACAGGTAACTTATAAATACTCAAAAGACGTAGGCAGTGGTATTTTGATATGAGAGTTTACAATAAAAAAAAATGACAAAAGGATAGGTGTAACAAAGGGTTGAATAGTAGGTCAAACAAATAAGTTATGAGGTCGGGCTACGAAACGAGCCCAGGTGATAACATAATAAAGCGGGAATCGAGATAGGATTGAATCCCTGACTAAGTGATTAAAAGAGATCGGATATCGCCAATCAAAGAATTCTGATAAGGCGATCACATAGAAGATCGGTGAGAAGCTCGGTATTGCATCCACTCTCTAGTTATAAGGCTCAGTGGGTCAGGAAAAGTTTGGCAGGTTTTTTTTTGTGCCATCGGTCACCAGAATCTTTAGTTCATAGTTCTTATAAAATGCGATTCCGACAAACAGCTTAAGAGTTCAGGGAAGAGTTCTTGCCCGAACTCAATCTAAATTTTTAACAGGATACTTTAAGAGATCGGGGGAGAGTTCTTACCTGATTCTCAACCATAATCTTAATAAAACGTGTGGAGATCGGAGGAGAGTTCTTATCCGAGATCCTTACTTAAATTTCAAACCAAACACTTTAAGAGATCGGGGGAGAGTTCTTACCTGATTCTCAACCTTAATCTTAATAAAACGTGTGGAGATCAGAGAAGAGTTCTTATCCGAGATCCTTCACTAAAATTTCAAACCGAACACTTTAAGAGATCGGGGGAGAGTTCTTACCTGATTCTCAACCATAATCTTAATAAAATGTGTGGAGATCGGAGGAGAGTTCTTACCCGATTCTCAACCAAAATCTTAATAAAATATGTGGAGATCGGAGGAGAGTTCTTATCCAAGATCCTTCACTTAAAACTTCAAACGGAATACTTTAAGAGATCGGGGGAGAGTTCTTACCCGATTCTCAGCCAAAATTTAAAATACGTGGAGATCGGAGGAGAGTTCTTATCCGAGATCCTTCACTTACAGCTTTAAACCGAATACTTTAAGAGATTAGGGGAGAGTTCTTACCCGATTCTCAGCCAAAATTTAAAATACGTGGAGATCGGAGGAGAGTTCTTATCCGAGATCCTTCACTTACAACTTTAAACCGAATACTTTAAGAGATCGGGGGAGAGTTCTTACCCGATTCTCAGCCAAAATCTTAATAAAATATGTAGAGATCGGAGGAGAGTTCTTATCCGAAATCTCCCACTCAAACTCTTAACAAAATACATCAAGAAATCGGGAGAAATTTCTTACCCAAATTCTCTTAACTAAAATCAACATAAAACTATCACAACTTCAATACACAAAGTAACCCCTAAACAAAAATCCGCTACACGACATCTACTCGCTAAGGGTCATCTCATGCACTCATGTTCTTGGGCAGCCCTGAACAGTGAAATATCAAATATTCCTTTTATTCATACGAAGGATTAACATCGTCACTCCAACCCCCCTAATTACCAGTTTCAAGTTATGAAGAGCACAATGTTAAATCTGCTTACCCTCGTGGAGGGACGAGATGGGGTGCCTAACACCTTCCCCACCAGTACACGAACCCCGAACCTAGAATCTCTGTTTTTAAAGTGGTTTCTTTTTAATTTACCTTTTACAAATAGTTTTCTTTAATTTTCCTCAAAATTAAAGTGGCGACTCCTCACTTTTCCCACTTCGGTGAGAGCTCGTCCTGGCGACCGCAAAAACCTTTGTGACACTAAAGTTTAACTGTGTGCCAAGTGCCTCCTGTAACTTTCTCCAGAACTGAGAAGTAAACTGGGGCCCCCTGTCAGATATTATGGATGCAGAAACTCTATATAATCTGACAATTTCACGAATATAGAACCTGGTGTATTGGGCAATGGAATAGGTGGTTCGCTTAGGTAAGAAGTGAGTCGACTTAGACGATCCACAATTACCCATATAGAATCATGTCCTTGTGTGTTACAAGGCAACCCAATTATGAAATCCATAGTAATCATTTCTCACTTTCACTTCAGAATGGGAATCTCCTGCAACTTCTCTTACGACCTCTGATGTTCAAATTTCGCTTTCTGACAAGTCAAGCACTTGGACATAAAATCTACTATGTCTCTCTTCATGCCATTCCACTAGTACCATTTTTTTCACATCATGATACATCTTGGCGGATCCTGAATGAACACTATAGGGTATATAGTGTGCCTCTTGTATGATCTCATTCCTAAGGTTGTCCACATCTGGCACACATATCCTGGAGCCTTGTATAAGGGCATCATCTACATCAAATCCAAATTCATAATTTTTCCCTACTATACTCTTTTTATAATCCACATCAATTATGGGTCTCTGTGCCGAGAAACCCTAATCCTGTCCCATAGATCTGACCTTACTCTAAAATGTGCTAAAAGTGCACCCGAATCTGTTATGGCAAAGATCAAACCTGATCCATCAACTCATGCAACTCTCAAATCAATGGTCTCCTTTCCGCTGATATATGTGCCAAGCTGCCAGAAGATTTCCTGCTCAAGACATTTGCCACTACATTCACCTTATCGAGGTGGTACTGGATGGTACAGTCATAATCTTTTAGAAGCTCCATCCATCTCCTTTACCTTAAATTTAAGTCTCTCTGTTGGAAAATGTTCTTTAAGCTTTTATGATCGGTGTATATCTCGCACACCTCACCATACAAATAGTATCTCTAAATCTTTAATGCCAAAACTACAGCTGCTATCTCCAAATCATGAGTAAGTTAGTTTTGCTCGTGCCTCTTTAATTGCCTTGAAGCAGCCACTACTTTACTGTGCTACATTAAACACACCCTAACCCACAATACACTGTATACGCTTTTCCACTCACCACAAGGTTAACACTAAAGCTGTAGTCAAACATTCCTTAAACTTTTGAAAGTTCTCCTCACACTCGTCTGACCAGAAAAACGAGACATTCTTTCGAGTCAATCAGGTCAGAGGAGCTGCTATTCTGAAAAAATTCTGCACAAAACACCTGTAGTAGCCTACTATGCTTAGAAAACTTCGTACCTCAGTAACTGTGGTAGACCTAAGCCAATCAGTTATTGCTTTCATTTCCTTGAGATCCACCTGAATACCTTCACTAGAGGCCACATATCCCAATAATGAAATACTCTCCAACTAAAGCTCACACTTTAAAAATTTAGCATATAGCTGATGCTCCCTCAAGTCTACATAGATGATTGATAGCACTTTACTTATATCTGCCCTTGCTGCAGCATACTAAATACAATCCAATTATCAAATATTCTTTACACCATCTATAGACATCAAAAAGTAAACTAGGTTTCTCTCTTGACTTGATAAAAGTTTAAGTATTTTCAAGCCACCTAGTCAACACCACTTATCATATCTTACTCCTTTCCTAAAAAAGGAATTTCTTGACTTCTGCTTAAAACTTCTTACTATCTAACTTACTTTCTAACACACTGGCACTTGAATCAAAGCTCCACCACTTCGTCAACCTGCCAATTTACCATAACTCATTCTAAACATCCCTTAGTGTTCCTCTCATACCATTTCTTTTGTCTTTCATCACCTTATGCATTTTCCTTTGAAGATATACATCCCATCAATGTTAACTTTAACCTTTTTATTGATTCATAATTCTAGCTTGATTTGCTAATTCCATTACTTCTAAAATTCTAACCTTACAATTGACTTTTACCAGCACATCCTTCACATTATGTATCACTCATAATTGACCACAGAAAATTCTCCTTCTATTTCCTTTTCCAACTTGACCATCAGAATATTATCATTCCCTATTATCCTTCATAGGAAATTGCTTATCAAAGTTAGATAAAAGCCCTAGAAATTATAAGTTCCATATGAACTAACATGGCTGTGGAAAATATGTGCTATGCCTTAACTCTAGACTAGATACTTTATGTGTTCATTCTCCTTAATATAAACACATATATTGCCCATAGTTTTTCAAATTTCAGCCTCAAATTTACCCATCAGCAGCAATTTTATTCACTAAAACTTATCCACAAATAATACTTCCTCTAGCTTATAGTTCAAAAGGGTTGCAAGCCCTGGTAACTAACTCGATTTAACTCCTGTTGCTACTCTGATCATCCTTTCATACTTAACTTTAGGTATACACTTAATGTCATCTTCTTTTAAGGAGATTGTGCATGAACTAGTGCTTACAACTTCTTAAACGCTAGCTAGGTCACCTTAACACAATTTCCCTTGCGTATGTAGTTTTCTAGAGTTAAAAGCATGAGCTAAACTTGAAATCTCTTCCTACCACCATTAGCACATTGTTGTCTGTAGAAAAATGTTCAACCCATGTCCCTTGGGCTTCTTCTTGAAGTTTCATCATCTCTTCCTATAAGATATCAACTGCAATAATCATTATATTGTACTACTGATTTACCTGACATATCATCTTTCTCTCTCTCTCCATGGTCAATGAAGCTTTCAACCAACATCCATGGCTGAAAGACGATGGCCGAAAATGTTGGAGCAACTGTGGGACATCTCCGCATTGCTTGTTGGTAGGAGAAGAAAAAAAAGGGAGAGGGTGGTTGGGTGATGAGGAAGAACGAAGGGGGCTGTTATGCATTTTTTTTTTAAATTAATTTTTTTATACTTTTAATTTCAGTTTAAGCCCCTCATCTTTTATAGGTTATGCAATTTAGTCCCTTTTCATTCTTCAAATAGGTCCAATTTATTTTAACTCCTTTGAATAAAGATTTAATTAAAACAAATAATAATAATAATAATAATAATAATAATAATAATAATAATAATAATAATAATAATAATAATTACATCAACAATATTTTAGCAATAAAATTCTTTTCTAAATTAATAACAACAAATAAAATGGTATTGTAATAAATTTATATATTAAATACGTTTAAAAAGTAAATTAAATTAGAATTAAAATAATATTAAAGTAATGTTAATATTTATAGAATTTATATTTTGGAAAAAAAAAATCAAGGTGTTACAATCCTTCACCCTTAATAAAATTTGTCCTTAAATTTTGAACAAACAAGGGATATCAAAAACTATATGATTAGAACAAGGGTGAACACTTGTCCTTCAAAACCATACCTTGGCACCACTTTGGTATCTACTTTACTTTTATTGCATACTAATGTGTGTACTTGTGACTCTTGCCCTCATTCTTCATGCATTCATATTATATAGGCATTTAAGAACAACATTTGTTGCATTTTCATTCATATTTAACTAGTTAATAGTACAGTTTTAAGCATTTTTAATTATATTTTAGAAAACCCATTAATCCAATCCAATCCTTTGATTTTTTATATTATATTAGGCACGTTGATGAATCCTAGAAAAACGGATGGTCTAGAAGAGAACCTGAGGCTGAAAGTCAAGTTTTGAAGACAAAAGAAATTGCATTGGGCATGTAATCACCCTACACGACCCATGTAGCATGATACAATAGGCCATTGAAGTGCATGGCCCATGAAAAGTTACTCATGCAACTTTATGTAACCCGTGTAACATTCTGTGCAAAGAAAATCAAAGGACCAAGAGGAACAGACCATTACATGGCCTAGACCCATGCAAAAGAGAGATATTACATGGGATGTGTAGTGACTCTAGACAGGAATTTTAATTCGACTTTTCTTCCTTCTTACTCATTCTGGGAGGAATTATAAGGCTTTTATTTCTACTTATACTCCATTTTTACCTTATATGCCTACCCTCGCTCTTTTGCATATCTACATCTGATTGTACTCTAGAAGGTATCTCACATTAACAAACTCTTCTAGAATTTATTCCAATCATACTTACTGCCATAACTCTTATCCTTGTATTTCTCAGTGACTTGTGACTACCACTCATATGTATCTCTTCCTGCTCTTATCTCCTACCATTGTTTTGTAACTTATTTTCATTCATGTTTCCTTACAAAGTGATCCTAATGGTTATACTGAAAATGCTTACCTAACCCTTGATCACAGATCCCATGATTGCTATTCTGCCATCTCTACTCATGACCTAAGCCTATGTGCCATTTTCCGCTATCCCTTTTGCTCATCATGCTTATTTGAACCATTAGGTTTAATTTTTATTTAACTTACCACTTATTAATTCACTCCTTTGCCTGATAGGACAGTTCAAGAAACTATTGCACATTCTATTACTTTTTCCTACTCTGGTTGCATCCCTCAACTAACTTTCCTCACACTGTTAGAAGTTTAAATGGATCTTATTCCAATACTACCTGCTTCATCTTGGTAACAGGAATAGATAGAGTTTGATCCATATCTTGCAACTCTGAACTCCATGCTTTGGCTCCTGACACTGCCGAACTATGACCTACTTTAAGTCCTACACTTCTGGATCCTATATCTTGACAACTATCCTCACTCATGTAATCTCGTTGTGGGCTTTCTAATATTACTTTTCAGTTCATCCTATTTACCTTGCCTAAGATGACACTTTATGTACTTTATATTTTACTTTGATCTTCCTAATCTTGTCCTATTCTTGGCTATTCGATTTGCTCTTTAATTCATTTCTTTTATCTTACCCAAAATAGAATCTTGATTACTTTATTCCCTAGTTCGATTCTTCTTCTTAACCTAACAACTATGCTAGATAATTGCACTTTTCAGTGTGTCTGCTAGGTCGTCTTCACCTTTATACTACTCAGATTTGGTCTTTTAACCACTCTGATTAGCACTTCCACTAGCATTCGTGTTATTTCTCTACTACATCCAAATCAACTATTTAATTTTTTTTTCATTTCTATAATTTCTTTTATCTATTGACATTCAATGACTTATTCTTGTTGACTTGCAATCATTGTCCTTTCCTCTGTTTAGCTACAAACTACCCTCTAATACATCAAGGAGGGAATCTACAGGATCCCCTTTTTCCCTTACTACTCCAATGCTTTGCATCTATCATGATCTGATCCCTTATGATCCTTGCAATGAAAATCGTACTCTCCCTAAGAGGGGTACCTGAGCCAACTATTCTCTATCACACTATAGTCCCATTTAGGACATCATTCCATAGATTATTATATTAATGGTACTCTTTTATCTCTCCTGAGAAGACATTTCCATACTTTGTAACATAACAAACTGCAAGAGAGGTACTACATCTACCACATTACCACAACTATATATAAGGTTGTCAGCTCTCTTTTTATATTATAAACTTTTCTAGAATGCCATTTCGTAGGCTACGAATATTATTCATAACCTTTAGTCTCCTTTAGGGAGTAGAGCCGTACTTATGCTCCACTGTCACACAAAGGAGGTGCTATCTTTATTAACTTTAGGCAATACGTCCACTGTAACACCAATACTGCCAAAGATCTCATATCGGAAACCAGATGATCTCACTAAGTAGGTGTCATCATTATACTACAACCATACTAAAAACCTCTAGCCTCGTGTCACTTATGCTATAATTCTGCTCTCAAGTTAGGATAACTGAGTCATCAACTATAGTTACCGCCCAACTGTGACCTTCGATATTCTAGCTCAAGGGTTTTAAACTACTAACTAAGAGTTCCAAACTCTTCTGCAAAAATAGAACTCTGTTCTAGCATAGCTATACCAAAACAGAGACAGTCTGCAAACACCCTCACCCTGGTGCACCACGGGAAAGCACGCAGCTCTATACAATAATCCCATGTCAATACTGTAATCTATAGCTTATAACATAAAAATTGAGAATATTGCATAGTTATTACGGTACGTCCCAAAAGACCAGTTTCCCAATCTTTTATCTCTCTCTGATTTACTGATACTATAACTTTCTCTGCTTGGGCTATCCACTGATGACTGCCAACAGTAATACCCTCACTCTCATCTAGGGCAGTTATACTGCCAAAAGTCACCTTTATGTTCTCATGCCTTGCACTAGATGGGCACGCCACTTAAACCCATACCGACTGAAACATAGCATTTCTTGGAGTACGCATTCCCATTACAGATCTTAATACATCTGCTAGCCCTAATTCACATCACCATGTACTCCATGAAAACTGAAATACTAAACTAGAGTATTCTTACACTACCCAAGGAAAAAGGCAGAATCTAGAAATAAGGAATTACATAAAAAGACGAAATAGGATCCTATACTTCGCATATGACCTCCTAACAAGACTCCCTTTACACTCTCAATTATACTCTTTCCCATAGATCTAAAGCCTAAGCTCTGATATCAATCTTGTCACAACCCAAATTATGGGCTAGACTGGCACTAGAACCTGGGTCAACATAATGCCCCTAAAGCCCGTAGTAAGCCCAACTAAACCCTAACCCATCAGTAAGCCCATATTGAGCCTAATTTCAAGAAATCAACCGGACAGAGTCTGACTATAAAAGGGACTATCCAACGATGAGTTATTAACTCACCCGACCTATAATCTCAATAAAAATACATTTGGGGAGCTCAGCTCACCCATTAATCCTCCATAATCCAAAATAAAATCAATGGGAGCTCAACTCCTTCATCCATCTTAAGTCTCCAACCACATAATTATACATACCTAAAGTTTATATATTACAATCTCAAATTGATAAATGTTACAGTCCCAAACTAAATGATATGTTTCTACACATGCAGAGAACTAGAATTTATATTAAACAGTACAAAACATAAAATTAATAGCAAGTAGACCTGCGAAGAATGAAAGCAGATTAAACTCAAAGAAGAGCTCTCCTTTAACCTAAAAAAATAGTGAACAGGAGTGAGAGTTTGACTCAAAGAGTAAATATTTATTCACATACAATTTCTATAACTATCTAATTTTAATGCATCCTTAGAGATGAAATGCATCGTCTTCATACAAGTCATATTAATCACATAAAATCACATCAAAGATAATCTGGAGCACTCACGCACCCTTGTCAACCCATACTCACACATACATATATGGGGAGCTGATCCCTCCTACCTAGCTCTCTTAATCCAAAGCCTGTGAGCGATATCAAATCGAGCTAGACTTTCGCTTAATAATCCATATGCGGGAGTCAACGAGATCAACTCAAAGTCGTACTCACCCCGACTTCCTCAAAAATAAAAAAGGATCGAGCCCTATGCGAGACTAGCTCAAGTTGATTTGCCCGTCCTACCCATATCCATCACACCACACCACACCACACGCACACCGACACACTCACACAGCTCCAGATTATCAAAACACAATAATTAAAACAGTATTCATCAAATACAAATGCATTACGGGGGGATGCCTAATATTTAACTATATATATATATATATATATATATAAATAGATAAGTGGTGCATGACCATGTCAGAAGCATAATAATATTGAAATTGTACATAAAATAAATATTTAATCACATAGAGGATGACCCGACTGCAACTAGTTCGACTGGATAGAAGAAAATTGGCTGACATTATTCACCTATACATATACATTGACCTCTATTAATTAACTGACAGAATTAGCCAATTAATTTAATCTATAAAAGCAAGAATAAATCATAAGGTATTGCCGAAATTTTGACAAAATTTTCTTTGTAACTAGACCTAACCCTTGCATGAAAATTCAACAAAACGCAATACAGAAGGCCTCAGGCCCACAATAGCAACAATATCATACGGCCCCTTCTAGGCCCACTAAACCAGATAATACTCAAGTGACTACACAGAATAATTATTTAAAAAATCAAAGTGTTACATTTTGATACTTTTTCCTTCTTGAGTTAGCTTTGATAGTACAGTGAAGTAAGCACGCCCCATTTTCTTAGAAATAACTTTTCTTTTATTTTGAATAAATTATTATAAGTCTTTGAGCCTTAGCATTATTTATTCTTAATGTTATGACAATTAAGAATAAAATTAAAATTATAAAATTTTTTCTCATTAGATTGTCTTTTTAAAGTGGTGATTATAGATTAAATTAATAAAAATTAGATAGAGAAATCTAATAATTGATGAAAGCGAAGGACTAAATAAGCTATTTTTTTTTTTAAATATGCAAACAAAGTGATAATTAATGCCAGAATTCATGGAAATAGTATACCCTTTCCTTTTTATCTATATAGTCTAAATTAATCATTATTTTTATTTATTATTTTTTAATTTGAAATATTTTATTAATAAAATAGTCTTTATACTAAAATTTTATAATTAAATAATTATTTATTTAAATAATTATTTAAATATAAAATTTATATATAAGAATTATATATTTTATTAATAAAATAAAACTTAAGCAATTAAATTATTTTAAATTGCAAAAAAAGTTAATAACATGAAGTAATTTGATTAGTAATGAAATTTAAATTTAAAGATATCGTTATTAAAAACAAACCAAAGATTAGTATATAGATTTTATCGTAACTCAAAGACTTAATTATAAATTATCATAAAAAATATATATATATGGCAGTAGATTGTATTGCTTATAACATGTTAAGAGATATTAATGTCTAAACTTGTAAGATGCCTTCTTCAAGAAAATTTATCAGTATTTTCAAGATGGAATCAATTAACGTACTTCTGCATAAAAAATCAAAGAAGAGTAAAATAAAAAGTCGCCTAACCTGACATGCTATAGTGACTAAATATATATTATCCACATATGTTAAATTTGAGTCTCCACTCTCAATTTTATATATATATTAAAAAAAAAAAAATTTAGTATTTGACTTATTAGGTTTTTGTCTATTAATTTTGAAAACCCAAATATAAAACCTTATACTTCTAAATTAATTGATGACGAAACTAATGAAGAGGGAAGTTTATCCTCAATTTAGAATAAAATTTTATGGGAGTTCAATTTAATTGATTTAATTTTTTTTATCAGTTTTTAGGTTATAAATGAAATTTTAATTATTTTTAATTTAAAATAAACTATTTTTAAAGAAATAAAAAATCAAATATAATTATATGAGAATTTAATTAAATTTTTTTAAATAATTTATTCTAAAGAAAACTTTAATGAGATTTGAATTTGAGAAATTTTCCATTCACTATTTTTTAAAGGTAGATAAAGATGAATTAAATTACATTAATTAGCAAATTAAACGAGGCTTTGGTGATATAATTGAATAAATTTTTATTTTTGACCATCGATGTCTCTCTAGTGTGAAATATGAGAATGAAAGTGATCATATCTTTTTTTATATATATATAATATTAATTATTAAGTGAATGAGATGAATGTGTTGCCCTATGATAAAGTCTACAAGTTAATAAATTTTTCAAGAAAGAAAAATTGATGATGCTGACACTCCACCTTGCCTGCTCTAATGGTATACATGATTAAACAAAATAACAAGCAGCTATTTTATTTTAATTTTTTTAAGGTAATAAGATCAAAAAACTACCCAAGACCATAGCATTGATTAATCCAAGCTACTATTTATTTACTAATAAATTGGAGTTAATAACTATGATTTAGTCAAAATAATTCCTTTTAGTATATTGAGAGTTGTTAATTAATTAGTTTAATAGTAATTAATTATATATTATTCTGGTTTTATTGTTTATATAATTAAAATAATACTCTTAAAATTTGACTTCTTGTCTCTTATATTTCCATATTAATTAGGATTTATTTAATATTTTTATTTGGAAGCAAATACTTGTGTGGATTGCCTCACTTCAATGAAAATATTATTTTTTATTAATTTAATTTTTAAGTAAAAAATTAAATCAATTAAAACAAATAAATTTCTAATTAAATCATCAAACCAAAAACATAATTTTTCCAATAATTCGTATCCAATGACTTCGTTTATTTTACAGTTTATTTAACCGAAAATGACTTATATGTAAAAAATATTTTTCATAAAAAATGTTATCTAAAAAAATATTTTCTATGGAAATATTTTTCATTATTTAGTTGTAATATTAAACTAATAATATATATTTATATCATGTATATATAAGTATTTTCATATTTAATTCTAATAAGATTATCAAAGTCTACAAAATAAAAAATGACTTTTTTTAGTTATTTTCTTTAAAAATAATTTAGTTTTCCCTTTATTAGAAAAATATTTTCTATTAACTTATTTTTTTAACTACTCAAAACACTAAAAAAATATTTTTAAAAATTTAAAAATATATTTTCTATAAAACAAATAGATTTTTTCAATATTATAGAGAGTTGTTAATTAATTGTACCATGATTTCTCCTTAATTAGTCTTCCTATGCTCATATATACATATACTATTATGATATTTTTATAATTAAAGTTTTAAAATTTTAACTTTTAATCTCTTATATTACAAATCATTTGAATCGGATAAATTTAAATTGAATTAAAGGATAAAATCAAAGTTTACCCCTTCTTTTGTAAACGAATATTGGTCTAAATTGAAGAAATTTTGGATTTACAATTTAAAAATAATATTTTATTGGAATTAATTGTTCCAAATTGCGTAATTGCTTAAAACGTTAATGTCTCTCCAAAAATACCTTGTGGAATAATTTCTATCCGGCCTATATTTAATTCATAATTGCGATCAATAATGAAGCTTATAATAATAATAATAATAATAATAGAATTTGCACAAAGTTCAAGATTCAAGAAGCTATTAGCCTTTTTAATTTATTTTTCTTAAATGTGTGTGTGTGGATGATGCTACACGGGCAAAGCCAATAGATAATATTTTTGTGAACACAAGTTTACTAATTAATTAAAATTTAAAAGTAGATTTAGTGACTATTCGACATTGTTTATTATACTAAGAACTGAGCACAAAATACAAAACATTGTTTAACCAAATTAAAGTCATATTTTTTAATATATATATATATATAAAATGTTGAGTGCCAAAATTTAAGATTATATAATTATTATAATTAATGAAAATTTATAAATTACACTTTTATTAAATAATATAATTTATACTTATATTTTTAACAAATCATATATTTTATTTATTATAAATGTTTTTCAAATTTATGAATATATATATATATAATTTTTTTATTAATATGTAAATATAAGTAATATAAATTTTAACAAATATCCAAACAGCTAATTTAAAAAAATATATATATTTAAGTAAAATAAATTTAATAATATTTATATAAATAGACCATTAAGAAAGTCTTCTGTTAACCACCTTCTAAATTCATTAGTACACATACCTTAAATTAAAAAGTTTTTCAATATAATCATTTGAATATTAAATTGATTATATTTTATCGATCAATACTCTATTATACATTATATAAACAAATATTGTCGATTAATCTATTATAAATTGAAGCATATAAAAATATAAATTTATTGAGGTATTTTATCAAACTTGTTGAAGATGAAAATAAAAAAAATAAAACAATAAAAAATATAAATGTAGTATTTAAACAATAACAATGTAACTATTTAATGAAATAATCAAAGTCCAAAATTATGAAATATTTAAATTTAATTAAAATGACTAAATTTTTTTTATTTAATTATTTAAAATTATAAATCCTAAACTATAGGAATCGAGATTTGAGATATGGATATAAAGCAAATCAAATAAATAGAGATAAAAAAAAACGACAAATAATTTAATTATTTAATTATGTCAAAATTAAGGATACAATATGTATTATTTTGAACTTCACTCAAGGTCTTCCTGTATTGTATTACAATACACACAGTTCAAACTTCCAAGAAATTAAGAACTTATTAAAAGAAAAAGAAATATATATATATATATATATATATATATATATATATATATATATACTTGACGCATATATATATTAAAAAATATATATATTCAGATTTGGTTCATAATCGTGACCGAGCATCCAATTCCAGGGCCGGAAACATAAACTCACTATTCTCTTTTGGAGTTGAGGAAACATGTGCAAGAAGTTCTTTGTCAATCTCAAACTTAGCCATGTCTGCTTCCTTCAAGTTAATCCAGGCCTCTATGCCTTGCCCTTCTTTATTGTCTAGGAAAATAACTAGATTCTTGAAAATCAAGCGAGCTGAGGCTACCCAAACAGGCTTTCCCCATCCAAAATCAGCTTCATATACAGGAAATTTGCACAAACTTGTGAAGCTAAAAGAAACCACCTCGCCTTTAGCCACACTCTTTGACCTCTCCTTCAAGAAATTCAAGTGCCCATCGCTTGCCTTGAGCTTCTTCACATACTCCACGTTCACGTTTCTTATGGCTTCTCTTATCCGCCTCACAATTCCATAACACTCATCGTCTTTAGCTTCCATATCAGCCTCTGCTATTGCTATCCTGCATTATCGAATTAAAATTTAACAGATAATTGAACATAATGGAATTAAAATATTTGGTTCAATTATTTTTTTTTTTTTTCATTTTTTTTAGTTATAATCAAATATTGCACATTCCTACCTGCAAATGTTCCCAAAGTGCAGTTCTGAGAGGGGAGGTTCCATTCTTGGCCGCAGATTCACCGCATGAAGCATCATATGGAGTTTATTATCCTTTTCTTTTGTATGAGTGGCTGCCATGAACCGGCTCCATATGAAATTGGCCAAGGCCTCCACCCGTGAAGGGCTGATGCCGTTTTCAGTATATTTAGCCCTGAGAGCTGCTAGGGTCGTAAGATCGAACACAAACCTCTTTGTGACAATATTATCCTTCATAATCGCCATCCTGGGCTCAAACCCTGATACGTTCTTGGGTGGAAAAAGAGTGGCAGAGCCAAAGGGAGGGATCTTTATATCAGTTATTCCACGAGCAATAGCAGCCCAGCTGTTGAGGAATATAAATTGTGATAAGGCATCACCAAGCTTATGTGACATAGAGAATGAAATGGCTAATCCACCACACCTGAAGAAAGTAATCTGGAAAAAAGCAGCTAAATCTTTGGCTTCATCAGGTTGAAGAGGAAGGAACTTGTTGTTGTCGCTTGGATTACGGTTTTGAAGAATTTCTGAGAGTTGGCAATTTGCTTGTGCTTCCACGAAGAGGGCACCTTCATCGTTGCAATCAATATAGGAGTTGCCCTTAACACGTCCGGCGAGAGGGTAGAAAATGGTTAAAGCCTCCGATAAGGATTTCTTTGCTTGGTTGCATCTTGCTAAGTTGTTCTTGGTGGTTTCATTTTTAGTGTAGAAAAGGACAAAAGGCATAGCAACTGGGACTTGGATTTGATCAAGAAAGGAAAGTTGGAGATGGCGAAGGTGGTTAGGTGTAGGAGACGATGGTTTGATTAGTTCTCTTGAGATCAGCTTTACTTCAATCTCCATTTCTCTGGAGTTAAACAAGAAGATCAGAAGCTGCTCCTACGAAGCAGTTATAGGCATACAAAGGATAATACATTTATAGGGCAGATAGTCAATGAGCTCATTGTCTGTATGCAATTAGTCTTTTTCCTTTTTTTTTTTTTTTGTTTGACTCTCGCCCTTGTTTAAATTAGAGACTTCGTAATGGGAGCCAATATATATTTTAAGATTAAATTTTTTATTTTTTTATTTAAACTCAAAAATTAAAAAAATTCAATTTTTTAATTCTCTTAATTTTTAAATTAAATTAAATAAAAAATAAAAATAAATAAATTAAACTTATTATGAAGGCTTTCTTCTACGAGATTTTCTATATGATGAAATTAATTAATAAATGCGTAACAACAAGATGCTCTTAATACACCAACCAAGACTATTATTATAATATAATGCTGCAAAAGCTCATCAAGTTGGTGTAATTCGAGTCTCATCAATTGTTTTATTATTATTTTTTTAAATATCTTGAATAGTTGATCCATTATTAAAGCGTGAATTAAAGATCATCTAATTCAAAACTACTGAGACAATTATCTAACTATAAAATTAATGTATTTATAATAATTTTATTATAATCATTGTATGTACATTGGCAAGTTTTATAGTAGTTTTTTTGTTTGCAATGCTATTTATAATTAATATCTTTAAAATGAGTTTGAATTCATAAATTTAGATATAAATTTTAAATATTAAAACTGAAATTTAGAATTTAAAATGATATTTTATTTGAGTAATAAAAAATTTTAATTTTTAAATTTAAAGTGAAAGTGAATATTCAATTCAAAAAATTGATAAGTTAAATTATAGTTTCAAATAACATTATTAATATTTTTTTAAATTCTTATTTTTTAAATCTCTATATTATTTTTATATTTGATTAAAATTAAAATTCACAATTTTTATTTTTTATTTTTGGTCAATTGCATATGATGAGAAAACCCATGATGTATTATAAACTTTTTCTATTATACAATGTGAAATTTTTACAATTAGTTTTTTCAGTTGAAAATAAAAGTTGAACTTTTGTTAATGCATTGTTTATTTCATGTAGGAATTTTTAATTTATTTAAATGAAAACAAGAATGGAGAGAAGAAAACCACTTGGTTTGAATTTGTTGGCACCAATTCGAGTTCTTTTTCTTGTAGGCGAAAATGTACAAGACAAGTAACACAAAAAATAAATATATAAATGATCAAATAATTAATTATTTAGATATTATTTGATCAAATATATATAGGCCACGCTTTCCCACGAACAGGGCGGCGGATCCTAGTCAGCATTGGCTGATCCCCAGCTTGGCGTTTGGAAGTTATACTCTGCATCCATAAACAGCAATTCAACTATCTCTCTGCTTCTCCGAATGTGAACATAATTACTATTTTGTCCAAACGTACAGCCTTCCAAATATCTGCTAAGAAGCTTCTTCTCTGACCCCTCCACTTCAAAGTTTTGAATTGAACTCGTCTCTTTTTTCCTCTCTAACATCATCAATGGCGTCTCCTTAAACATCAAAAATGGAAAAAGATTCAATCTTTACCCACGTGAAATCAAATTATCTTCTCTCCCTCTCTTGCTCTCTAAACAAATGCCAAGCGTAATTGCCAAACTCTATAGCGTTTTCTTCAAATATCACCAAAAGCACCTTCTGCAGAGCCTGTCACAACCTTCTTTCAGCGATAAAGCGGGCCCTTTTGGCTTAACCTCTCGGCCCCATGAATCTATTGCCCCCAGCAATCCTTTATTCACTGACGGTGTCGCCACCAAGGACATCCACGTCGACCCCTTTTCTTCTCTCTCTCTCCGCATCTTCCTCCCTGAAACTGCTCTCGCTTCCCCATTGGCTACTCGCCGTGATTACTATGTACCCACTTATGGAGGGTATTCGCCGCCGGCGGGTAAGTTCAACAGGAAGTTGCCTGTGATGTTGCAGTTTCACGGAGGTGGGTTTGTGAGTGGGAGCAATGAGTCGGTGGCAAACGATGCGTTTTGCAGGAGGATAGCCAAGTTGTGCGACGTAATTGTTGTTGCTGTTGGGTATAGATTGGCACCTGAGAGTAAGTACCCGGCTGCTTTTGAAGATGGCCTCACGGTTTTGAATTGGTTGGCCAAGCAGGCAAATTTGGCTTCTTGTAGGAGATTGAGTCTTCAAAGCCGTATTTTTGATAGCTTTGGCGCTTCCATGCTTGAGCCTTGGCTTGCAGCTCATGGAGACCCTTCCAGGTAATCATTTGGTTCTTTAAATTTGAGTTTACTTGAGATTTTTCAGTAGACAGTGCAGACCCAGCTCTGTATTGAAACAGGGGACTTGTGTGTAATTGTTCATTTGTCTAATGATTTCAAGCTCATTGTTGGAATTAAAACTGGAATTGGTGGATAGTTCTACTAGTCCTGTTATTCTCTTATACCTACATAAATTTTGTCATAGTAACTTTTCTAATCAGCATGATTGTCCAAGGTTGTATATTCCAAAAGAAAATGGTGATTGTAGAGTGCTTTTGATTGAATTATGATTTTGAACTATAGGAAAAGCCTAGATTATAATTCCACATTTCATTTACAACTTAAAAGCACATCGTTATGAACATGTTGATTATTCTTTACTGCCTAATACTTCAGTTGTAAAGAATGGTCTTATGCCCTCCTTTTTTGAATTTTACGGCTCCGAATGTCGTTGACATAGCTTTAGGGTCAAATATTGTGGCATGGAAAAATGCATAAAGGACAAATTATATGACATTAGATGTTAATTGATTGGATGACTAGACATTTTCATTTATGAAGAGTTTATGTATGAACTCTCATAAAGCTCGAATAGGTTTTGATATGATGTCAAAAAACCTCACTATCTAAAAGTTCAAGCTTGTGGGTGAGAGGCAAGAATTGGTTTTAATCTCCAACTGTCCAAAAGTTTCAGACCTTCATTTCAGTTTTCTCACCATTTTTGCCTGTTCGAGCTTCTCAATGGATATAGGGTCTTTGAAGGCAATATTTTGTGTAGTTAATTAGCTGTTATTTATCAGCTTTAATTAATTTTATTCCTATTGGAAATTCATTGGTTTGCTAGGTGGAATCACTAGCTATAGATAACGATTAAATTGGCAGCAGAAATATAGTTACTAGTTATGCTTTGCTTGTTGTCAATGACTTTCTTTTCCTTAGATGTCATAGAGTTCTTCACTGACTTGGTCCTGTTACCAAAGCAGGTGTGTATTACTTGGGGTGAGCTCTGGTGCAAATATAGCAGATTATGTGGCACGAAAGTCTGTAGAGGCAGGCAAGCTATTGGATCCTGTTAAGGTTGTGGCCCAAGTACTGATGTACCCTTTCTTCATTGGAAGCACCCCCACACGTTCTGAAGTTAAGCTGGCAAACTCATACTTCTATGACAAGGCTATGTGCAAACTGGCATGGAAACTCTTCCTACCTGAAGAAGAATTCAACCTAGATCATCCAGCTGCCAACCCTCTCCTCCATTGGAGACAACCACCTCTTAAGTACATGCCGCCATCGCTAATAGTTGTGGCAGAACATGACTTTATGAGAGACCGGGCCATTGCTTACTCAGAAGAACTACGGAAAGTTAATGTGGATGCGCCTCTTCTTGATTACAAGGATGCAGTGCATGAATTTGCTACACTTGATGTGCTTCTCCAGACACCACAGGCCAAAGCATGTGCAGAGGATATCTCTATATGGGTGAAGAAATATGTATCTCTTAGAGGCCATGAGTTCTCTTACTGAATGAATACGAAAGGTAAAAACAGATTATGAAGGGAAAAGATTTGCTTTGTTGGCATAGAAGCACGGTTGCCCCTTTGTCATTTATGATGTTGGAGAGGAGCAGCATTCTTGTAAATATGCTGGGGATAATAGCTTCCAGCCAGTTTTCCATTAGTTACTACTTATGTGAGGATTTGTTTCCTTTCTTGTAAAGAATATACTGTTTATCAGAACTTGGGATTTTCTGGAATTTTAGATTGTTGTTCCCTATATATACTACAAACATTCTTTTTTCAACTCTTCATTTCATTGTTTAGTTGTATCGGGTAATAAAACAAAAGACATGCCAACAAAAGATATGCCATTCTCCTTGTGTTCTTTCTGATCATTCAAAGTTTCATAATTGAATTCAGCAACCATTTTATACGAGCTCACTTGTGTGCTTATGAGGATTCTGATGTTACCTTGCTGGTGTCAAGCGTGTGTCTATGCTCTGTTGCTGACAGAAAGGTTGTTTAATATATTAAAAAGGGAGAACAAGATAGTATATCCTGCACAAATTTTCCAAGAACAATGCATATGCAATTTATAAATATATTCTACAGTGAATAAACTAATTCTGCAAAATCATTGTTCTTGAATTGGCCGGCTAAATAGTGTAAATTCATTACCACCTATATAAGACAGGAAGCTACAGTGTGCTCTCCCTTCCATTGCTCACCTCGACACCCAGAAAATAGTAAACAAGAACTAGATAGATGCAAATAAAATTGAAGATATATCAGTTTGTTCTCTCTCTCTCTCTCTCTCTCTCTCTCTCTCTTATTTTATTTGTGCATTGCCAATGAGGTTTTCCCTTGAGCCAGCCACCTGGAGAGGTAGCAGAAGGAAACAAAACAATTAAAAAGGAAAAAGCCACTAGAAAAAACACGAGAATAGTATAAATGAAAGCAGGACAATCACGAATGGATAAATTTCCTGAGCTGGAAAGAATTGATATGCCAAAAGAGACAATACCTCCTTAACTCTAGGGATTCTATGTGAATGTAAAAGAAAGAATGCAGCTTGATTGCTCTATGCTCACCTTGCTCCATGCCTACAAGAAGCAAGGCAATATTCTATGCTCATTCTCTCTCTCTCTCTCTCTCTCTCTTTCTCTTTTTTTATTTTTTTTCCGAGTACTTTTCACAACATGAAAAATAAAACATTATGACTTTGTAATTATCACCACTCCAACAAGGGAATTCATCAAATTATAAATATCCCATCCCAGAAACTTGGTCTTTCAAGATTCAGTTATTGCATAAATGCTTTATACACTTGAAGAAGAGATCATGTCGTCTGCTCGTTGCGTGCAATCTGAATTCTGCAGTGAAAGAAGTTATGAGAATACTGGTCTAGATCTCAATTTCTGCTACTCCATGCCACAATTTTCTGCATTGGAGAATGATCTTCCTGCCTGGTTTGATCCAGATGAAACGAGAAGCCACAAGAGAGTGAAACAGGGACCCAGTGCCACTGAATCCATTGGAAATGGTGCTGGATTATATGTTACTAGCTGTAATAGCAAGACCAATACAAACAGCTTGAATAGCGTGCCAAGACTTCACTTCAGGGATTACATATGGGCTTACACGGAAAGGTATTTGGCAATCGAGGCTATGGAAGAAGCAGCAGCAGCCATGATGGTTGGAGAAAGAAATGAAGTCAAGGAAGAAGAAGGCAGTGATGGGATGAAACTAGTACAACAACTCATTGCTTGTGCTGAAGCTGTGGCTTGTCGCGACAAGACACATGCTTCTGCATTATTATCAGAGCTGAGAGCCAAGGCCCTTGTATTTGGAACATCATTTCAAAGGGTTGCTTCGTGCTTTGTCCAGGGGCTCTCCGACCGGCTTGTGCTGCTTCAACCACTTGGAGCAGTGGGAGTTTTAGGCCCCCCAGCAAAAACAGTCAATACTTTTGAAGCAGAGAAGGATGAGGCCTTGAGCCTTGTTTATGATATTTGTCCACAGATCCAATTTGGTCATTTTGTAGCAAATGCATCCATATTGGAAGCCTTTGAGGGAGAGAGTTATGTTCATATTGTTGACTTGGGTATGACCCTTGGCTTGCACCATGGTCAACAATGGCGCAATCTAATACACAGCCTGGCAAACCATCCTGGCCAACCACCTCGGCGCCTTCGAATAACAGGTGTAGGAAACTCGGGTGAGCGCCTCCGAGCAATAGGGGATGAGTTGGATTCCTATGCACGAAGCTTGGGATTGAACTTTGAATTTTTGTGGGTCGAAAGCTGCCTAGAAAACCTGAAGCCAAAACACTTCAAACTCCATGATGGTGAAGTCGTAATCATCAATGGCATTCTGCACTTGCATTGTGTAGTGAAAGAGAGCCGAGGAGCACTAAACTCAGTTCTGCAGATACTGCATGAGCTATCACCGAAGCTTCTCATTCTAGTAGAGCAGGATTCAAGCCATAACGGACCATTCTTTCTAGGGAGGTTCATGGAGGCATTACATTACTATTCAGCTATTTTTGATTCACTAGATGCAATGCTGCCCAAGTACGACACGAGGCGAGCCAAGATAGAGCAGTTCTTTTTCGCCGAGGAAATCAAGAACATTATCAGCTGTGAAGGACCAGCAAGAGTGGAAAGGCACGAAAGGGTAGACCAATGGCGCAGGAGGCTGAGCAGGGCTGGATTTCAGCCTGCACCAATAAAGATGATAATGCAGGCGAAGCAATGGCTAGGAAAGGCCAAGGTTTGTGATGGTTATACGGTTACAGAAGAGAAAGCATGCTTGGTTCTTGGGTGGAAATCAAAGCCTATAATAGCAGTTTCCTGCTGGAAGTGCTCCTAATAACAAAATCCAAAATGCACACTTAACAGCAATAACACTAAGCACTCAGCAGCAGTTGCAGAGAGGGCTGAAGATTGAAAAATAAGACAAGTGTGTGAACCTTCGATGTTGGATGCTGATCAACAGTTCAATAATTAAGAACTCTTTGTTGTTTCTCTTTGTTTCCCTCTGAAGTGTCAAAGAATTCTGAAAATTGTTTTATTCTTTTGTTAATATCATCAAACTCAGACTTAACATTTGCCAGCCTTGAAAAACGACATTAGCATCTCTCCAAGTCACCATAAATACCAATTTTGTCAATGAAAATTCTCTCTTCAATATTGAGTAGTGTTGATTGATATTTGATAACTTCCACAATATTCATGTAAAATTATAAATTTGTTCTATAATTTGCATTAACATCATAAAGAAGAGTGGATCATCACAAACAATTGTCGAGGCTACAAGAAAATGGATGGCGTGGATCATTACAAGGCTATGTTGGTAAAGAAAGAAATAAAAATAAAATATTGAAAGATGAGCAAAAGACTTGTAGTGCTGATTTTTTATTTTCTATTTTAAAAAAAGAAACACAGTACAGCACTTTAAATAATCTCAAGAGAACAATAGAAAAAACTAAAAAATAGGAACATAAATCCATGACCTGATTTAGTGCCAAATGTATCTGACCACTAACATGTTGACTAACAGATAAAAAATCATTCTAAGACCCCCTAACAAAAAACAAAAAAAACATCAAAAAACACATGCTTCAAAAAATCAACCATCAACATTTTGAATCATTCTTTCAACACTTCCCCTTGATTCGAAATCACGTACTCCCAACTGTGATCTGAAGAACTGATGCTTGGCCTGGGAAAGTGATTTTGTAAAAACATCAGCTATTTGCTCATTAGTACTACGAAATTTCAGCACTATTTTACCATCAGTTACCATGTAACACCCCTAAGTTCGGTAGTGCGTTCTACTGTTCACCAGTGTTGTCCGGACAGCTAGGATGCCTAGAACTACACTTCGATATGAATGAGGAGACATAAAATAATGAAATACAAGAAAAACAAAGGAAAAATAATAGCAAAGAAATGTAACCAAGGTAAGCGAGCCGAGAACCCTAGCGATGGGTGATCGCACCAGGAAGTCGCGGCGTGAACCGTTGACTAGCCCTGGACCGCGAGAAATCCTGGAAAATATTTTTAAGACTTAAATAGACCCCTATTGAAGTATAAATACCATTAGAAATATCAAAAAAAATTAATTAATTAGTACAAAGAAAAGTGAGAAATCGAAAAATGGACAAAACCCGGTGTTACCGAAAAATCGGGAATGCAACCCGAACAAGGGCATTGTGGTCATTTGATACCCTGAGTTGTCTTTTGACCTAAATGTCCATTAAAAATAAGTAGTATTAAATTTTTTAAAATGCCATGGAAATAAGAAATTTTACAAGTAATGTAATTAGAGGACTTAAGGGGGATTAATTGAAATGTTAATAAGATTTTATTATTATAATATTAATTATACTTAATGGACAATTAGTGGACCACTAAGTGGGACTATAAAATGCCAAAATTCTGCCCACTTTCACCTTCATCTTCCTCATTTCTTGATTTTTGCCGAATTCATTTTCTCTCCAATGTCCTCCATGGCCGGCCACCCATGCAAAGCTCCAATCTTCACTTTCAAGCCATAATTTCTTGTAAGTCTCTCCATTAAAAGTGATCCTTACACAATGGGCAGTAGATAGGCAGCAAGAAGACCAAGTTTTGAAGAGGTTTTGAAAAATTTCCAAAGTGGTAAGTTTGTGTTTTTGGTTATTGCTTCATTAAAGTTTGTGAGGAGGTTATGGGTACTTGAATTGTGGAAAGAATTTTGAGGTTTGATGTTTAAAGGGAGAGCTGTATTTTTGGCAGCCATGAAAACTCCTTGAGGACAGTTTATTCTTGCTTGTAAATGGTAGATTAAAAGGTTGATTAAATGTTTATGTGTGTAGGAATTAATTTGGGTGATGCATACTTAGTATATGTGAATGTGTATTTGAAATTGGAAGCTTGAAAATTAATGGAGTGTAATGTATGAATCGGCAGCTTGGTTTGGTGAACCATAAAGATGTTATTTCATTTTTGGTTTATGGAATATTAATGTTAAATTGTGATAGTTGTTATGGCAGCTTGGGTATATGTATGATGGTGTAAGGTTGGACATGTAAATGAGCTAGGTTAAGTGATTGAATTGTAAAAAAGGTTGAAAAATTCTGTGCTAAATGGTGCATATTGAGGGTGATTGTAAGCTGTCAAAATGACCAACAATATGTTGTGAATTATGTTTAGGTTATGGTACAAACCAGAATTGGCATGAATATGTAGTTTGGTAAGTGTTAAAAGTGTCCTTTGATGAGTAATGAACAAAATGCAATAGGGCAGTTTATGTTTTGGACCTAGAACCTTAAGTGTGTGGCTCCAATTGGTATGAAACCAATTGGAGGTGAAACTAGGCACAAAATGTGCCAACTTTTATGAAGGAAGCTTACCAAAATTCTGCTTGTAAGGTAATTTGAAAAGTGACCAAATCCAGATTAGTGCATTTAAGGCCTGAAAATTGACCATTTGGGCAGCAGTTAGTATTTTAGCCATAACTCACTCAAAACAGGTCCAATTGACCTGAAATTTTGACCATGAATAGTTAAGACATATATCTACAAGTCTTATGAGGACACCAAAGCCCAGAAATGACCATAAGTAAGTCAAAAAGTTTGCACAAGTTCGGGTCCAAAAACTGGCCGAACCTAAAATGACCTAAAGTGATCAATTTTGATGCATTTTGACCAGCAATAGTAAAATGACCATAACTTGGTCTACATAACTCAGAATGACCTGAAATTTTGCCCCGCATGCAATAAGACATAGATCTATAAGTTTGTAGTTTCAACCAAAACCCGAAAACTGAGGGAACTAGGTCGTCCGGCTAGGTCAAACTAGTATCCCGGAATCCAGCAAATTACAATAAAATGCAAAATACATGGAAATGAATTGGGTAACATGTACCAACCCTAAAAGGCTAAAAATGTGACATATTAGTAACATTAAAACCTAATTTACCTAGAATGCGTCGAGGGTCGATATATTGGGTTGACTAAGCAAATAATAGAATTCAGTGAATTAATTATCAAGCATTATCGTTAGAGACAATTTAAATGAGTACTGAAACACTTCAAATTGTGTTTCTCAGTTAGCAAAGACTCAGGGAAGGGGAAGGCAACACTGAGTCAGAGCCAAGAGACAGTTATCAGAGGTTTGTGCATAACTAGTTTTTAACTGATTTTGTTTTGAATAGTTTATATGATTAAATGACATATTTTTCTTATGTATTATGTTTAACAAGCATTGGATTTAATTCAATGATTATTGAAATTGTTATAGTATGTATGAATTTAGCTTTGTGAAATGGTATTACCACAAGTATTAAGCATTGTTATGGATTGAATAAATTATGTTTTGGAAAATTGTGATAGAATATGTTTTGAATTGTGACGGTAATTTTCATGGAAAAATGCAAATTTATAATTTGAATTGTGATGAGCATAAAAATTATTGGATATTGGAATTGAATTTGAATCGAATTATACTGTGATTTATGCTCACTAAAAGGATTGTGATATTGTTTTATATCTCACTATAAATGCTTGACTAGGTTATTACCCGTCTCTCTCATTTATTGAGAAGACAATGGAGTTAGTTGTGTTTTGATTACCATGGTACATGCACAGGCTTAGATTTTCCTCTGATTTGAGGTTAGATCTAAGTTTTTTTATCGTTATGGCCCTTACGGAAGATTCATTATTGTGATGTGTACTGTGCACGATGATTCGACCTCCCCGACCATAGAGAGTTAGAATCTGATTCGACCTCCCCGACTATAGGGAGTTAGAATCACTTCGAATATGGCCCTTTCGGATTAGTCTTGTATAGTTAGTGAGATAAAAAATGATTTTTGAGATACAGCATGATTTTTGAGATATAGCATGATTTTTGAAATACGGCATGGTTTTTGAGATACAACATGGTTTTTGAGACACAGAATGTTTTTGAATAGTAAAGAATTGTGATTTCAGTTATGATTTATGAATAATTGATTTTGTTGGAACTACCTTAAATGGTTAGTCATGATTTGATAAATTGAATTTCGTGATCAAAGTCATTTCATACAAATGATTTACATTATTGGCAATGAATATTTTGAGTTTTGGAATTTGATGAGTATTCAGATTTCCAAATTATTTGCTGTAAATTTTGTCAATGTATATTGTACTATGTTTTAAACTATAGTTGTGCACCACTGAGTTCACCACTCAGCGATAGCTTTGTATGCTGTCACAGGTAAGAAGAGCAAAGAGCAGTGAGTAAGTTTCTTTGAAGACACATTCAGATCAGCTCCAGGCATATCATAGATATACCCATGTACATAAGTTTTGATGTATGCATATAATAATATGTATGTAAATTATTTGAGCAGTTGTATAAAAACTCTTGTAAAATATTTTGGTATGTAATTAAATGTAAATTATTGTAAATGTAAATTTGGGATTTCATTTATCTGAATGGTTTTGTAATATTAATTTTGACTCTTGTAATCAATGAAATGTTTCTTTTATGAGGAGATTGATTTGATTATTGAGATTTGAATTATCGGTTCAAATGAAGTTATTGAAGTTGTATTTGAGAAAACATATTGGGAGTGTGTTTTTTTCAGGTTTTGAAGAACTATTTTCTCAAATTATAACCGGCACTTTGCCGAAATTTTGAAAAAATTTTATAACACCAGATTTTAAACGATGATTTAAATTTCATGAAAATTGTTTTAAAATCCCTTGTAGTATATT
The DNA here is from genome assembly GCF_030052815.1 of Hevea brasiliensis. Lineage (NCBI taxonomy): Eukaryota > Viridiplantae > Streptophyta > Magnoliopsida > Malpighiales > Euphorbiaceae > Hevea > Hevea brasiliensis. Next base: position 3,254,765 of record NC_079502.1, read on the forward strand.
TAATGGATTATCGATAGGCGAAGTACGGTAATTCATTAGGTGTACTACGGGATCATGTTGCATCTTACAGGGGAGTAGGGTGTGACATACCAGCTTTCGAGTGAAGTGATGATGTACATCAATATGCTTAGTTCTGCCATGAAAAGCAGGATTCTTTGCCATTGCAATAGTGGATTGATTATCACAGAATATTTCAGTAGCTTCCTTTTGCTCAAGACTAAAATCTTCAAGAAGTTTTCTGAGCCATAATGCGTGCTGCTGAAGTTGCTGCTGCATACTCTGCTTCAGATGATGACAGAGCTACTGTTTCTTGCTTCTTTGAACTACATGTTACTGCTCCAGAACCAAAGCTGAAAATGTTACCGGAAGTGCTTTTCCGATCATCTAAACATCCTGCCCAGTCGCTGTAAGTGAAACCAATTAATCTGAAATTTGGCACTTTACAATACCAAATACCATAATTCAGAGTTCCTGCAACATAACAAAGAATTCTTTTTACTGCTCCAAAGTGTTGTTTCGTAGGGCTATGCATAAATCTGGACAACACTCACTGAGAAAGCAATGTCAGGTCTAGTGTGTGTCAAGTAGTTTAAACCACCAACTAAGCTTCTGAACAGCGTTTGATTTGCTTTCTCTATCCCATCTTCACATTGTAGTTTTTCATTGATGTTCATTGGTGTGGCTGCCACTTCACAATTTTCCATATTAAATTTCTTCAAAAGATCTGCAGCATATTTCTTTCGGCATACAAAATATCCATCATCACTTTGCATGACCTCTAATTCCAAAAAATACTGCAACATGTCCAAATCTGTCATCTCAAAATTTCTCCACATACAACACTTAAAATCATCAATTAAGGACTTTGAGGAACCCATATAAATCATATCATCCACATAAAGGCAAACCACCAAAAAATCTCCATTACCTTGCTTCTTCAAGTAAAGAGTGGGTTCATTTTCACTTTTAATGAATCCCTTATCATGGAAAAATGAATTAATCTTACTATACCAGGCTCGAGGAGCTTGTTTTAGTCCGTAGAGAGCTTTTCTTAACCTGTAGACTTTGTCTTCATTACCACTGATAACAAAGCCTGGAGGTTGTGAAACATACACTTCCTCTTCTAACTCACCATTTAAAAAAGCGAACTTCACATCAAATTGATACACTGGTAATTGCAATTGAGCAGCCAATGCCAAAATAATTCTCACAGTTTCAAAATGAGCAACAGGAGAAAAAATTTCTTCAAAATCTATGCCTTGTTATTGTGAGTATCCTTTCGCCACGAGCTGAGCTTTGTGCTTTTGGATGCTTCCGTCAGCATTATACTTTGTTCAGAACACCCACTTCAGCCCTACAACATTCTTTCCTTCTGGAATATCAACCAGCTCCCATGTTGAATTTTTTTCAATGGCTTGCATCTCCTCTGTCATAGCAATCTGCCAGGTAGGTTGTTCAGCCACTTCTTCAAAAGAAGTTGGGTCAGTGACTAAAAAGGCAAAATCACATGACTCATAAATTTCTCTAAGAGATCTGAATTTTCTTGGTGATGTTTCACTGCTGTTGGTGGAGGGACTGGATGCTAGAGAATCTAAACTAGTAGAATTTGTAGCGTTGTTATCACCGGGTGAGGAAGGAGCTGAACTTGTGGGTGATGAAGGCGCTGAACTTGCTGGTTGTTCTACTTCAAAATCTCCTAGCACTTGATTTTTTATGCCTTTTTTGTCAGAATTCCACTTCAAAACTACTTCTTCATTAAACACTACATCCCTGCTAATTATCACTTTGCCATTTATAGGATTATATAGACGATATGCTTTGGAATGAGGACTATAGCCAATGAAAATGCATTTCTCATATTTTTCATCAAGCTTAGAACGAAAATTAACCAAAGCATATGCTACACAACCGAAGACTTTTAAGTGGCTTACCTGAGGCTTCTTACCCATCCAAGCTTCATAAGGTGTTTGATTCAGAACTGTCTTTGTTGGTGAGATGTTTAGGAGATATACTGCTATTGCAACTGCTTCTCCCCAAAACTGGTCTGGAAGTTCTTTTGCTTTCAACAAGCTTCTGGCCACTTCTACCACCGTCCGATTTTTTCGCTTCGCGATACCATTATGTTTTGGTGTGTATGGTGCTGTTAGTTCCCTGCGAATGCCATTTTCATCACAAAAAATAGTGAAATCATTAGATAAGAATTCATCGCCACGATCAGTTCGAAGTGCTTTTATGCTTCTCCCACTTTGCTTTTCCACCAATGCCTTAAATTTCTTGAAATTCTCAAAAGTTTCATATTTGAATTTCAAGAAATAAACCCAGCTCATATGACTGTAATCATCTGTAAACAACAGAAAACAGCAACTTCCACCAAGTGACTCTGTTTTCATAGGCCCACACAAATCAGCATGCACAAGTTCAAGACAATCAGATGCCCTCCATGATTTTCCAATAAGAAATGACCTCCTATTCTGCTTTCCATAAACACATCCTTCACAGAAAATAATTTCACCAATTTTTGGTAAGCCAACAACCATTTCTTTCTGACTCAGAAGTTTCAAACCATTCAAATGCAAATGCCCATAACATAAATGCCACAAATTAGCCTCATTATCTCTCTTAACAACTAAGGCATTACCCACTACGTTTGAAACATCAAGAGGAAACATCCTATTTTGTGTAATATGGACAGTTGCTATGGTCTGACCAGATTTTTTGTCATGAATAATACATGAATCACCATCAAATACAATAGAATATTCACTAGTCATCAATTGTCCAACACTCAATAAGTTATGAGCTAAACTAGGCACAAATTGTACATCATAGAGGAGTTTAACATCACCTTGCACAGATTTAATGGCAATTGTACCTTTCCCTTCAACTTTCATCTGCTTGTCATCTCCAAGTCGAACCTCACCCTTTTGTGACTCATCAAGCTCTTTGAACAATGATTTGGTTCCAGACATGTGGTTGGAGCATCCACTGTCTAAAAACCATACATCTTTACTGTTGGCATCATTATGAATTGGTGAATAAGCCATGAACAACCTGCTCTCCTCTTCAATCTTCTCTGTAAAATTTGCTTGCTTTTGTTCTTCTCTCTGTTTGGTCCAACAATTAGCTTCTTTGTGGCCCGGTTTGTTGCAATACCTGCATTGAATTGAGCTTTTGTATTGGCATGGTTCTCCAAATTGGCCTCTACCTCTGCTGCTACCACGACCTCGTCCACGAAATCCATTTCGCTCGCCACGAATCTATGAGTTTTCTATTTTTCCCTTAGAAGACTCCCTCTTCACCTGAAAGGCCTTTTCCTCAGACTTTTCATGGGACCTGCCAAGTCTAGCTTCATGTGCTAACAAAGAACTCATCATTTCATCAAAAGTATAAGTGGACAGGTCCTTAGTCTCTTCAATTGCAGCAACAATATAATCAAATTTTGAGCTCAGACTCCTTAACACCTTACTCACAACAATTTCATTACTTAAATTTTCACCATAAGACTTCATTTGATTGACAATCCCAGACACCCTAGATAAGAATTCTTGCACATATTCTTTTTCTTTCATAATTAAAGTCTCAAAATCACGATGAAGAGTTTGTAATTTTACAGTAATTACCTTCTTGTCACCCAAATATTCTTGCTTCAAAATCTCCCATGCCTTTTTGGAGGTAGAAGCTACTGAAATTTGAGGAAATATTTCATCCTCCAATGCTGATTGGATGAGCAGTAAGGCCATTGCATCCTTCTTGTGATTTTCTCTCAATCGCTGGTCAGGTTCAACAGGTGCTGGATTCGGTTCTTCATACTCGTTCTCCACCAAGTCCCATAGCTCTTGAGACTTGAACAATGTCTTCATTTTGAGACTCCAAAGATGATATTTTTCACCTTTGAAGATTGGAATTAGGGGCTGTGCTGCTGAGCTGGTTCCGTTGCTTGCCATGGCTTCCTCTCAATTTTGGGTTTTCTTCACCTCTCTGCTGGTTCGTGTCTCTCACCACTCAAATCCCCCTTTTTTTTTTAACTTTACTCTTTCCCGTGCTTGAGAAAAAAGAGAGGACCGAAACCTGGTCACTTTTGGGGCTTTCTTTCTTTGTTTTAGCTCTGATACCACAACTGTTGGTAAAGAAAGAAATAAAAATAAAATATTGAAAGATGAGCAAAACACTTGTGGTGCTAATTTTTTATTTTTTATTTTAAAAAAGAAACACAGTACAGGACTTTAAATAATCTCAAGAGAACAACAGAAAAAACTAAAAAATAGGAATATAAACCCATGACCTGATTTAGTGCCAAATATATCTGACCACTAACATGTTGACTAACAGATAAAAAATCATTCTAAGACCACCTAACAAAAAAAAAAAATCAAAAAACACATGCTCTAAAAAATCAGCCATCAACATTTTGAATCATTTTTTCAACAGGCTACCCATGGTTTTAAATGGCAGTCGTAGATAACAGAAACCAATGTAGGATATTAACATTGTGCAACTTCATTTTTGAGGGATTTCAGGCTATTTTGTTTATGTATGAGTTTAAGTTGATTAATTAACTAGCACAAATTTCACATTTTTGCTTTTTGTTGCCAGGTGTATGGGTTCTTATGCTTTCTTCAAGAATCTCGGATGCTTTGCTAGCTCTGTCGATGTCCATTGTCGATGATGTATCAATTCCAGCAACAAACATGTCCGGTTGCCATGTAAGCTGAAGATGATTAGCTCTGTGGTTCAATGAAGGTGTTGTATGGTTTAAGGGGAAGGGGAAATTCAAATTAGTGTCTAATCTCTATTTTAGGAGGCCAGAATTCGAATTCATTAAAAAATATACACGATAAAACAAGTATTCTACTATGAAAATACAAAGATTGTATATATTAGTTAGAGTTTATAATATAAATGAATGTTTTGTTGAGCCATCAACAAAGCATTCATTTGTATTATAAACTCTCTCTCTCTCTATATATGTATATATTTTGGCTTATCAAAACATTCATTTATATATATAAATTTTTTTGGCTCTACCCTCCAAAGAAATCTCTTTTACTCAAATTTTTCCATTTCAACTATGGTAAACATCTCATTATTTAGGAAAATAATTTGAGAATCATACTATCTATTGAGAATTAGTTTCTTTTTTCAGCATGTAGAAATTTGTAAGAATTCAATTCAATGATTCATTTTTATCAAATTATTTTAAAATTTAATTTTATCTATAAGATTGTTGTTATTTTATGTGACTTAAATTTTAAATATATTTTCAAGAATTCTAATCATGATACACTAAAAAATGCGATCCGATTGAAATAAAAATTAAGATTTATAGTTGTATAAACCAGTATTAATATTATATTTTTCACCATTTGTGATAAATTTAAAAGATATTTGAGAGCCACGTAAATTTTTATTATCCTTCTTCTCTTTTTTATATTACATAATTATATAATTACGTATACTTTAAATTTACGTGCCTATTATAACAATCGTAAATGAATCCAATTGAATTTTGAAGCATTTCAGCTAATTTCATCAAATTTTCATCGATTTCAATATGAGCTTGGTTTGTTTAAATTTTATTAAGTTTTAAGTTCGGCTTTCATTTAACTCATTTATTAAGTTAATGAGTTCAACTCACATTTAACTTATTTATTATGCTCACAATTCAACTTTTTTTTATCAAGTTTGAGTTTGGGCTCGCCTTGTCAATCTTGAATAGCTAAATTCTTAGAAATATATTTTACACTTATATGTTATAAAATGTACGTAAATTTCAGGTACACACACAATCGTATAATATCACATAATAAAAAAAATAACATAAGATTTATGTGATTTGACCGTAAAGTTTACGTTCAAGAGCAAAATGAGAGAAAAAATTTTCATTATGATGAAATAAAGCAAAATACAATCACTCAGAACTCTCAAATGCTAACCCCATTATATTTTCCGAATACCTCACAAATCTTTTGTAAAACAGAATATTACAATATTTATACTAGTCCATACCATAAGATACGTTGCTCCCTGCACCCCCCAACAAGATCAGCGGTAGGCTATGGGCCCGGATCTATTGGCTCATGCTCTCTGTTATCACTACAAACTTCACTTTTTATTCCAATGAGGTCGTAGCACGAAAAAACCTTCGGGTCGAGTTACAATTTAGATCCGTGAAAACATATTCAAAATTCAAACCCCGTAACAATAACATTATATTCATATAACAATTTAATTTAATTATATTTTCAATTTAGAATTATATTATTTATAACGTAATTACCATATAATTGTTTAGTAAAAATATATATAAAGTTATTAGAAAATAATATAAACAAATTAATATATAAAGAAATTATTCCCAAGCTTATAAACAATACAACTAAATAAGTTATTAATGAATCAACTAATAAGCTTAACCGAGCAAATATTAATAAATTTAAACTTAATTATTAAATGAAGATAAAAATCATACTCAATTTCAATTAATCAAATATTGACTGTTTATATATACACATACAATTTTAATTACTTTACACTTTGTTTGGTTCAATTCTATGATAAAATTTATTTGATTTGTAAATGAATTCCATGATAGAATTCATTTACGAATAAATTTTTTTGTTTTGTATATTTTATATTAAATATGAAATTTATTTCAAATGAAATGAATTTTGTATTTAGAATAAAGAAAATTAAAAAAAATAATATATAATAAGAGAATAATTTTGTCACTTAAAATATATGTTATTTTAAGTTTGAAATTTATTTGTAAATTTTATCAATTTTGATGAAATTTGATTTAATTATAATAAATTTCATGGAATTGATTATTAAGAATTCTAAATGAATTTCATTTAAATCAAATACTAAAATCTTAGATTTATAAATGAATTTCACAAAATTTTACAAAATTTATTTATACCAAACACTACCTTAGAGTAAATTTAAAAAGTTAAATTGGGACGAACTTAATCTTAAATTTAAAAAAGTTAAATTGGGACAAACTTAATCTTTTAGTTGAATTTATTATTATTATTATAAATGAGAAGAGTCAATTGGGTAAGATTATTTTAGAGATAATTTTAAAAATAAAGTGAAAATGAATTTAAATTTTATTGGAGTAAAATATTATTAAAATAATATATATAAAAATATAAATATTGGCGCAAATAATTAGCATAATTAACATTATGGTTAATGAAATCATATGGTGATATATCTCTCTCAATTGCTTTATTTTATTATTATTATTTTTTTATGACTAGTCAATTGTACACTTCAACCCCAAAAAAATTAGCATGAGCTGCACATTTGTTTTTGTTTTATTCAATATCTATATTAGTAATATGCATGGCTAATGAAATCTTAGCACAACATTTGAAGAATTTGCTCATTTATATATAATATAATTAATTTTCTTATCAAAGACTCTCAACAACATTAGACTTTTAACTAAATACCAATTACTTTATTCATTTAGTTTAAGTTTAAAAATTAAATTGGGACAAACATCAAATTTTAGTTGAACTAATTATTGTTAAAATAAATATTTAAATAAATGAGTATAGTCAATGGGGCAAGATTATTTTAGAGATAAATTTAAAAGAAAATTTTAAAATCTTAGTGGTGCAAAATATTATCAAAGTGAAATATTTTAAAAAGAAAATTTATAATTTGGTTTTGGATTTTGTCCTATATTTCAGTTTAGTCTTTGAATTTTGAAAAATTAATTATTTAGCTTCTAAATTTTATATTATATTATACTTTAGTCTCTAACTTTAAAAAAATGAATTTAATTTTAATATATAAAATAATTTAGTCCTGTAATTTTAATATTTACAATAATTTTAACTATTAACAAAAAGACTAAATTATTCTATATTTTAAAATTATAAGAATTCAAGTGTGATGTAATACAAAATTTAAGGACTAAATAATTAATTTTTAAAAATGTAAGGACTAAAGTATAATATAATGTAAAACTGAAAAACTAAATAATTAATTTCTCAAAATTTAAAAATTAAAATATAACATAAAACAAAATTCAGATATCAAATTATAAATTTTTCTTTAAAAATAATAGTGTCAGTAATCTAAAATTTTAATGGAGTATATTATGGAGTTTAAGTAAAGCGTCTACGTTTATGACTAACTTACATGCTTTTATTATAATTATAAATTGGTCGCATGAATCAATTTATATATTTTATCAATACTATCTAAATTTTTAAGATTTTTATATTATTTTTCATATAAATAATTAATTTTATTTATGTAAAAATATATATTAATTTATAATATTTTTTATTTTATTTTTAATTAATGATAATTTTTTTATAAAATAAATTTTAATGGAGTAAAATATTATTAAAATCATATATCTAAAGAAAATAAATGGTGAGGGAAATAATTAGTATGATTAACAATATGATTAATGAAATCATATGGTGATATATCTCTCTCAAATTTATTTTATTTTATTTTTTTAATGACTAGTCGATTGGACACTTCAAACCCAAAAAATTTAGCAGGATCTTCACGTTTGTTTTTGTTTTATTCAATATCTGTATTAACAATATGGTTAATGAAATCTTAATCAGCACAACATTTGAATAATTTACTAATTTAAATATCATGTAATTAATTTTCATATCTAAGGCTTCATTTGTTTAACAAAAAATATTTTTCACATTTTTTAATGTTTAGAGTACTCAAGTAAATAAAAAAAATTAAATTATTTTTAAGTAAAATAATTTCTTATTTTTAAAATAAAAAACATTTTCTAAATTTTGATAAATCGTATGAATGTATAATATAAATATATATTATTAATTTAATATTATAATTAAATAATAAAAAATATTTTTATTAAAAATAAATTTTTACAAAATAAATTTTATAAAAAACATTTTTCTTATATAAATTATTTTCTACGAAATAAGCTTTAGACTCGCAATAACATTAGACTTATACCCAACAAAACCCATTACTTTATTCATCTAGAGTTGATATCAATGAACTGTATACAGTACTATATATTAATTGATTTCAAAATTTTAATATCCATTAAAGTCAAAAATAAGGTTTTTCATTATTTATTTATTTGAGATATAGAGTAAGAAAAGAATGTTAAGTTGAACCCTTATATTTTAATGATATCATATAATGAATACTTTCTTTTTTAATTATAGAATAATTACATACTCAACTATATACCAATAAAAAAATTTCAAATATATATAATAATGAATATGACTACAAGATTGATTATTCCTATACTTAAAGGAGAAGAAAGCTAAACTTAATTTAATGTTAAATAATAATTTTTAATTTGATCCACTAAACCAGGCAATATTTTTTAAAATAAAAAAGAAAATAAAAAGAAGATATGCAAGTAAACACAAAAATCCCAATTGTGGAAAACATGATGGGTGAAAAAGGATAGTGCATAGAAAATTAATTAGTGGAAGACATGCTCTCAAGTCTAAGTAGACAAAAAGGAAGGGTTGCCTCCCATAGGTGAAGCTGCCCAGATGAAAAGCACACCATTGATTTTTTTTTTGGTCATTTTTAAAAATAAAAAATATCAAGTGCGTTAATTATCGTTTAGTTGGTAAGATTTAATCAGCACTCCTACTAAGCTGAAAGTTCGAATTTTATTTAATCTATAAATTTCACTGTTCTTTCACTAAAATCAATGATAGGTTCAAACCCTAAACTAAATGGGAATTCCACATCAACCACCAAATATTATTGTGACAAATTATATTTAAGATTTTACGGAGATCAAACCTTGACATGAGATCTTGCAATAATCTGCTTTCTTTATCAGAATTTCAACAAGTAGCTAGTAAAGGGTTTATGTCTCAACAGAAAGTTGCAAAAAATGACCATATATGACATTGACTCACGTCTTTTTCTTCCATTTATTTCACTTGACTTGAAGAAACTTAATTACTATTATTGTAATCACTCTAATAGTTGTTAATTATGCTTGCTAATCATTGGTTTCTCTTAATCTTTTAGCCAGCTCATGAACTGGCATATGGAATCTTGGCTTGACTTTATATTTCTTTTTAATGATCAAAAGCAGCACGCTCGCTCTTTTATCATTTTCTTGTGGAATGTGGACTAGTGTTTGCACGTTCTTGTAGAATTAAAAGTTTCTGCAATGGGAAGAAAACCTTGCTGTGAGAAAGTTGGATTGAAGAGAGGTCCATGGGCTATTGAAGAAGATCAAAAGCTCATGAATTTCATCCTCAACAATGGGATTCAATGCTGGCGACTTGTCCCTAAATTAGCAGGTATATATATATATATTCTATACAGAGCAACAGAAGAAAAAGAAAAGCTAAAAAAACTTGGCATTTGATTGTTTATGTCAATTATTTCTTGTTTGTGTAGGCTTGTTAAGGTGTGGAAAGAGTTGCAGATTGAGATGGATGAATTATCTGAGGCCTGATCTCAAGAGGGGAGCATTGACAGAAGCTGAAGAAGATCAAATAATCGAACTTCATTCCCGTTTGGGTAACAGGTAGTTCTCTGAAAATGATTCATAAGAGAAAAATATATATTCCATGTTCTCTTCAACACTTTATATATCATTCTGCAGGTGGTCCAAGATTGCTGCACATTTCCCAGGTCGTACAGACAATGAGATTAAAAACCAATGGAATACCAGAATCAAGAAGAAACTAAAGCTCCGTGGTATGGACCCCAAAAACCACAAGCCTGTTGAGAAAGATAAGGATTTTGCATCAGAAGAAGGCAGTCTGCAACCTGCAGAACCCTCCAAGGAAGAGTTGAAATTGCAGGATAATAATCCAGGCTCCAAGGGTAATAATCAGATGGAAAATGATCAGGTGGACAATTGTTGCTCTTCAGGACAGGATTCCAACTTAGTCCAAACAAATGCAACTTCGAGCAAAGACTTGGATGCTGCAGGATCTATTTTGACCCCACGTACCGATCAATCTGAATCATTTTCTTCAAGAATTGACGAATCTATCCTGCAAGAAGATTCTTATCAACATTGGATTGATAATGTGGAGGACTTTTTGCTTTCATGGGATGGGTTTAGTAATCTGGAAGAGATTTTTCATTTGGACAGTCATCAATAATATATTGGATTTTTATCAATGGAAATGTTGTTATACATGTATTTTCCAGTGCTTACTGATGATTTAATTGGAGGCATGTCAAGTCTCACAAATAAAGGGAAATAATGGACGCACATTATTAATGGTATGTATATCTTCCTCTTTTGCCCCCTCTTACTGTGATGGAAATGAAGTTTTTTTTTTTTTTTCAAGAAAAATTTCAGATTTTCAATCCAAACATAACATTAAATTACTTATTTATTTAGGATACCAATTAAGTTGCTATGCAGGAAAAAAAAAATTGAGTTAATTGCAAATTATTCCAGATAAAAATATTAATATTTGAGTTAATTTAAATGAGTCAATTTTGAATTAAATCATTAGAATCATCAGTTTAACTATTAATTGAAATTTTTATTTTACAGGTCTAAATTCTTTTAAATTCATAAAGTTAAAATAAATTGCATACTACTTTAAATTAGGTTGATTTAAATCAAATTAAATAAAAGGAGTAAAATTCACTAGATCGTGCATACCCTTCTCTGCCGCAGAGCTAAAAATAGACAACTAGTACCAGGCAGCCCCGTCAAAAGACGTTGGATGTGCTCATCTGCTGCGGATAAAAAGTTAAAAGAAAATAAAGATTATTTTCAATAAAATTAAAAAGATATTGTTAATAATTCTTATTATATTTTTTAGATTTTTTGTTATATTTTTTAATTTTAAATTTATAATCTTTAATAGATTTTAGCAAGCAATATCATTATATAAATGTAAATTCAATCAATAAAGAGTGTCACAAATTGAAGACCATTTTTAGTCTCATTTATGCTTCTATATCCTTCTTTCAAAAAACCAAGAGTGATATCAGAGTCGAAAAAAAAAAACCATCATGCCAAGCTTGGAGAAGAAGAAGGACTTCTCCAAAAATAATAAATCCAAACCAACAGCAAAGCTATGCCAAGTTAAGTCAAGCCAGAAGAGCAAGAAGGATTTCTCCAAAATTAACAGAACCAAACATAAAACCAATCCAAGACGAGCTAGTAGCCAAGCACCTTCAACAAAACAAAATCAAGGAGTGGCAAAATGTCAAGGAACCTAAATATGTCCATAAACTGTAAAATAAATAAATAAATAAATAAAACTAACGTATTTTAAAATTGAAGGAGCGGAAGCATGAAAAACACAAGTTTATATCATTGAATTCAAAATTTTTCACCTAGGGTCACATGCATCATGCAAGATTCATTCTTATCTATTTGATTTCAATGATAAACAACATATTAAAACTCTTTTAATATGTCTTTGGATCTGTATTTGTCATTTAAGATTTTAGAATTAATCAGATTAATTTTAGAACCCTAGATTAAATTAAGAACAAGTGCATTAACCTCTTGATGCATCGCAGTGTGTTTGACACCTTTGGGATGCGTCTTTAGGACACCAGATATTGTCCCTCTAGCTTATCCACACCAAGATCACTTATGGTAGCCCTTGAACAACTTCTAAAGCTTTTTTCTATTAATTAGAAAATCAAGTTTTTCCTTTTAAGAGATTAAAGATGTAAACAGGACACTAGAAATAATTTCTAGTATTTTTAATTCAAGAGATTGTTTGCTAATATCTTGGAATTGATGAGAGATGAAGAAGAAGAGAGAATGGGAGCCTCAAGGGTAGCGGCACAAAGAGAGGCAGTAGCTGGTTATTATTTTTCTTTTCATAACAACACTTATATAGCTAGGTCACTACTTAAAACCCTTGCCATATGTCACCTTCTGATTGGCTTTAGGTTTAATTGACCCAATCACATTGTGCCAAATGTCAAACATATATTTAATCTTAATTTTAATCATCTTACATGATTAAAAGACATTTGGCAAGCTTATGTGTAGTGCCATGTGTCACCATCTCATGGTGCCACATGTCACCCTGTGAAATGACCAAAATGCCCCTGTGTCTTAATTTTGAGTTCTCAACCCAAAATAATTATTTCTCTTCTTCTAATCAATTTATATCAAATATAAATCAATTAATTAATCTTTATTAATTAATTTCTCATTAATTAAATTTATATTTAAATACTTTAAATATAAATTTAACTTATATTATACATCCAATAATTTAGATTTGGTTTCAAGTCATGCTAGGGACTTTGCAGTCTAATTGCAAACCAAACCTATTTAATTACTCTTTAATTAATTAGTTAAATCATATTTAATTTGGTGATTACTTGTGTATGTGTGTGACTTACTAGGCTCATCACTAATTAGTAATAAGATATGATATCAACTCTTAATATCATCATAACTCTTTCTTACCATAAATGATTTTTCTAAACCATTTTATGCACCTCATAGACCATGGTCAATACCTAGCATAGCATGCCATGGCCACCCAATCAGTAATAAGGTTTACCTTAAATGAACCTATAATCATATGTTACCATGCACTAGAATCTCTCCATTACAAAATCCCAATTCGAGCTGGAGTCATGGTTTATGTCAAACCCCATTTGCTATGAATATTATGTTCTCTTTTAATTCCAGTTCTTGATTAAAAAGATTTTCTCATCAGAAACTCTTTTCTGAATAAGTCTCTCTGTCCTGGCCAGGAACTTGAAACATCAAGAACAATTAAATGAACATAGGATTTTATCCCTATTTAGTTAGAGGAATAGATTCCATCTTGATCAACACCTACCTCTATATATAACTAGTAGGAGCCAACACATGCCCATGTACCCATACACAGTACAAGTATGAAAGCAGTATCAAACTTAAACCACCTGTATACAAGATAACTGTGCTATCTCAGGTCTAAAGATTATATGCACTGATATGATTTATGACAATATATTGACAAGAGTAAACTCCATTTGCTTGTCATAAATGTCACTGGTTCGGCCTACTTATCATGTATAAGTGCCTATCATGTTTGTTATATGGCATGAGACTCATCATTCCATCTTATTTACATCTCATATAAATAACTTGGGAACTAACATGATTACAATCTTTCTGGATAAGTCATGTCCTTATTGTGAAGTATCATCGATTGTGAATCTATTTATGATACCTTATGCTAGAAATACTGTCACTCATATTCTTAACAACTTAAGAATAATATTTCTAACAAAATATCAATGGACCTTTTCTATTACACATAAATATATTATGTAAATGAAAAAGTGAAAATGCATTTTATTAATAAAACATGTACAAGATACATACTAAATAATATGCTCTAGGGCATACTACTAACAAAAACTGCAATAAAGAGTGTCACAATTTGAAGATCATCTTTAATCTCATATATGTTGAAGTCAAGACTAATTTAATTTCAAGATTTAATCACATGGTTAAAATCTTTCAATATCTTTGAATTAGATCTTTGTTTTAGACAATCTTGGATTTTTATTTGTTAACATAATTATAGCAATTAGCATGATTATAGGAGATTTGTGTAGCATAATTACAGCAATTATTATTCTTGTCTAAATTAGCTCATATTCTCATATATAAATAGATGTAATATCTCTGTAAATAAGACACAAACAAATACACAATCCTTTTCTTCATTACTTGTATTCTTTCTTCTAACATGGTATCAGAGCCGTAAAGCTTTTATTTCTAGTTTCTGGGGTCTCTCTTCTCTCTCTACAACCTGTTCTGGTTCATTCTTTCATTCCTGTTATTATATCATTTTTTTTCTCCTTATCTTGTTATCAATGGAGAAATCTGATATTTCAAAACCTATTGCAACAGTTCTGACTGATTCCAACTATAATCTTTGGGTTCAAAGAATGAAAAGTTTTTTGATAGGTCGCAAGCTTTAGCGTATTGTTACTGGAAATATTACTACACCAACAAGAGAGAACAATAAAACTAGTGCAAAATTTGTTGACCGTCTTGAGGATTGGGATAGTAAAAATCATCAGATCATCACCTGGTTTCGCAATACCTCTGTCTCGTCCATCCACATCCAATTTGCTAATTATGACTCTACAAAAGAAATATGAGATTTTTTGGCTAATCGATATCAGACCACTGGACTTGCCCACTATCATCAGTTGTGGACTACTCTTCATAATCTGAAACAAGAAGCAGGTCAATTTGTGAATGATTTTCTTGCCCAGGTCCAACCCATTTGGAATCAAATATACAACTCAACTCAACTCAACTAAGCCTTTGTCCCAAAAATTTGGGGTCGGCTATATGGATTCGCTTTCTCCACTCTAAATGATTTTGGGTTAAATCCTCAGAAATTTGTAATGCTTCTAGGTCATGTTGTACTACTCTCCTCCAAGTCAATTTAGGTCTATCCCTTTTTTTCTTTCTATCCTCTAACCTAATGTGCTCTACTTGTCTAACTGGAGCCTCCGTATGTCTACGCTTCACATGACCAAACCACCTCAATCTCTCTTCTGTCAACTTATCCTCAATTGGTACCACTCCTACCTTTTCTCTAATACTCTTATTACAGACTTTATCTAGTCTAGTATGGCCACTCATCCACCTTAACATTCTCATCTCTGCAACTCTTATCTTAGACGCATATGACTCCTTCAATGGCCAACACTCACTACCATATAACATAGCCAGTCGTATGGCTATACGGTAAAATTTTCCTTTCAACTTACTGGGAATCTTGCGATCACATAAAACTCCCATGGCACGTCTCCACTTCAACCATCCGGCTTTAATCCTATGACTAACATCCTCCTCACATCCCCCATCTACTTGAAGGACTGAGCCAAGATATTTAAAGTGATTACTTTGGGACAGTACCACTCCATCCAAACTAACTCCTTCCCTATCACCAGTTTGGCCTTCACTGAACTTGCAATGCATGTATTCTGTCTTTGTTCTACTTAACTTAAAGCCCTTTGACTCTAGAGTATTTCTCCAAAGCTCTAGCTTTCTATTGACTCCTTTTCGCGTCTCATCTATCAGAACAATATCATCCGCAAACATCATGCACCAAGGAATACTCTCTTGTATATGTTTCGTCAATTCATCTAAAACTAATGTAAAAAGGTAAGGGCTTATAGCTGATTCTTGGTGTAATCTAATTGAGATCGGAAAATCTCTTGTGTCCCCTTCCACTGTACGCACAATAGTAGTTGCTCCTTCATACATATCTTTCAACACTTGTATATACCTAATAGATACCCTCTTTTGTTCTAACACACTCCATAGGACATCTCTTGGAACACTATCATAAGCCTTCTCCAAATCAATAAAAACTATGTGTAGATTTTTCTTCACATCTCTATATTTCTCCATCAAGCTTCTAATGAGAACGATCACTTCCATAGTTAAACGACCGGGCATGAAGCCAAATTGATTGAGAGAGATAAAAGTATCATGACATAGTCGATGCTCCACAACTCTCTCCCACAACTTCATAGTATGGCTCATGAGTTTAATTCTCCTATAGTTCGAGTAACTCTGTATGTCTTCTTTACTTTTAAAAATAGGTACTAAAATAGTCCTCCTCCATTCATCAGGCATTTTCTTTTAGTTTAGAATCTTATTAAATAATTTAGTTAACCATGCCACTCCCATATCTCCCAAACACTTCCACAATTCAATTGGTATTTCATCGGGTCCACAGGCTTTATTCACTTTTATTATCTTAAGTGCTTCCTTTACTTCTAAAGATCTAATCCTTCTAGTAAAATTCACATTCTTTTCTATTGTTCTATAATCTATATTCACGCTATTACCATTTTGACTATTATTAAAGACATCATTACAATAATTTCTCCATCTTTCTTTAATGTCTTCATCTTTTATCAATACTTTTCCTTCTTTATCCTTAATGCACCTAACTTGATTGAGATCTTGACATTTCCTTTCTCTCCTCTTTGCTAATCTATAAATATCTTTCTCCCCTTGTTTAGTTCTAAGTTTCTCATATAACTTTTTAAAGGCCTGTGCTCTTGCTTGACTAACTGCCTTTTTTGCCTCTTTCTTTGCTATCTTGTACTGTTCATATGCCTCATTATTATCACATTTAGGTAATTTCTTATACCATTTCCTTTTTCTCCTCACTGCCTTTTGTACTTCCTCATTCTACTACCATCTCTCTTTTGAGGGTGGTCCATGTCCTTTAGACTCTCCAAGTACTTTTCTAGCTACTTTTCTTATCTTTGATGCCATTTGTATCCACATATCATTGGCCTCCATATTCAGCTTCCATGCTTCAAACTCAAGAAGCTCATTTTTGAACTTCACTTGCTTTACTCCTTTGAACTCTCACCACTTTGTTCGAGCTACACTATTTCTTCCGACCTTACTTAAATTGTTCCTAAACTTGACATCCAAGACCACTAACCGATGTTGACTTGTTAAAGCCTCTCCTGGAATGACCTTACAATCCTTGCATAGAGCTCTATTTATCTTCCTGGTTAAGAGGAAGTCGATTTGTGTAACACCCCTATTTGTATAGCCTGGTATATTTCACTATTCCGGTGATCAGTGTTGGTCCGGACAATTAAGGAGATTAGAACCACACTTAAGACAACTAGAGAAGCCATAAATACAAATAATTAGTAATTGCCAATTAGTTAAGTATAAATAAAAAAAAACAGAACATAAGAAGTTAAACGAGCCGAGAGTCACAGCGATGGGTGACCGTCTCGGGAACGACTGCGAAGCCATTTTAAACTCAACTTTCGAACCGTAAAATATGACGCTGCGATCCTTAGGACCATTACGAACATAGTGGAAAAGAGAAAATCACGAAAAAGAACTGTTAAACCAGTCAAATAATTAGGTCAGGGAGCCGGAAGAAATACTAAATTATTTGCAAACCGGGATGAATCGGCGAGGGACAATTTGGTCAATTGACCCCGAGAGCTGACTCCTGACCTAACTGTTAAATAAAATCGGAGAAAAGAAAATTTCGAAATCGAGAATTAAATTAAAGAACTAATAGAAAAATTAAAAAAAAAGAAAAGAAAATGGAAAATGGAAAATGGAAAAGTCAAAAGGTAATGACATCATGCATGACCTCATGCATGATGCCATAAAGAATATAATTAATTTATTTATTTATTTACATTTTTGGTCTTCCATAAGACTTAAAAATTCATAAAAAAAGAAATAAAATCATTTCTTCTTCTTTAAAAAATGTCCTCATCTCTCTCTCACTTTTCTCTCCCAAGGTTCCTCTATTAACAAGCTTTTAAAGCTTGAACAACTTAGTTCTTCCCCGCAAATTTCAACCCTAAACCCTAAAAAGCTTCTAAGTTACCCTAGAAAAGAAGATTAAAGAAGAATAGGAGGGAAGAAAGTGGAAGAATTGAAGCTTTGGGAATACTTCCTTAAAGGTTAGTGAAGAATCCTCTCAATTCTCCTTATATTCATGAATTTGCACTTGAAATGAACTAGAATTTATGAAAATAAAATAAAAACAACATATTTAGGAATATAATGAAATTCAGCCAGCTTAGAGGTAACTTGAAATTGATGAATTTTGATATAATTAAAAGGGTAGGCAAGCTTGATTGAAGGTGTAGTTGAGGTTTATATAGTTTAATTACATGAAATGACCTTAACATGGAAATTAGGGTTTTGGACATTAGGGTTTAGAGACCAAAAATGTGAAGAAGTGATAAATGATGTCTTTGACATAGTTTAAGGAAAGAAATGGCCATTTGTGACATAATTAAGTGTGTTAGAAGTGTTTGAATCAAAGCCAAATTCGGATTGGGTATGCACTATGACCAAAAGTCAACTTTGAGGGACCAAAAATAGAATTTTACAAGTCCAATGGATATGGGACCAATTGGGGATGAAAATAGGCACTAAATGACACAATTTTTATTTAGGAAGCATGCCCAAAAAGTGACTAAAACCTAGTGAACAAATTGACTAAAGTTGAAAAATTGCAGTCAAGATTAAACCGACCAAATGAGCAAAGATTTGTTCATTTGGTTATAACTGGAGCTAGACAGATCAAAATGACCTGAAATTTTACTAGTGGTTATGTGGAATATAGACCTAAAACTTTCATGAGGAACACTAACCCAAATTATGCCATTAACCTAATCAAATTACTGAGCAAAGTTGGTGACCTGAACCTGCAGTGCAAATTACCATATGAACAGTAAAGTTTCAATGGCTATAACTCTCTCTAGAAAACTCTGATTTAGGTGATTCTTGAACCGATGGAAACCTAAGACATATTAGAATATTTCATATGAAGAAAATTAGACCAAATTATGGACCTAACTTGATCGAATTACTGAACGAAATTGGAATCAATAATCTGCTAAAACAAAATTTTGCAGCATGAACAGTAAACGTAATTTGCATATAACTTGAGCTACAAAACTCCAATTAGAGTGATTCAAAAAGAAGAATAAACTTAAGATAATAAGGAACATTTTCTATGAAGGAAGTTTTACCAAATTCTAACAGTAAAATGACCAATGGAACAGTGCAACCGAGACACCAAAAACTGAAAATTGACAATTTTGCCTAAAAGACTTAAGTGTTGAGAAAATGACCAAAACCAACAAGTTTGGTGACCAAAATGTGGTATGTGGTTGGAATTCCCATACCTATTAAGCCTTAGAAAGTCAACAATTTGACTTGAATAGTATAGTGAATAGTAATCCAAAACACAAAAATTTTGAGAACGTCGAATTTAGCACGTTAGAGTTAGGTAAAAGTGAAGTTAAATTTATTTTTAGATTTATGCTAAGTTATGGTACTGAAACACTGTGAAACTGTGTGTTTCCGCTGAAAAAAGACTTGGAAGCTCTGAGAGACTGAGTCAAGGCCTAGAGGCGACTCGCGTCAGGTTTGTGCACAGTAATTTTTGTTTAAATATATAATTCCTGAAAATTTGATTTTTTTTTAGTTAATTATGAATTGTGTTACCATTTATGATTGTGAATATGACTTTGAAAATTGACCAGATTTCTCATAAATTATTTGAATAAATTGTTTTAAACTGATTTTGTGTTCAC
The DNA here is from genome assembly GCF_030052815.1 of Hevea brasiliensis. NCBI lineage: Eukaryota > Viridiplantae > Streptophyta > Magnoliopsida > Malpighiales > Euphorbiaceae > Hevea > Hevea brasiliensis. The sequence continues at coordinate 3,274,844 of NC_079502.1, forward strand.
ACTTAGCATGACAGTATCACATTATTTCTCCTCCATTTATGGGGTTGAGATCGTTCATTTTCCTCCCTCTCTGGCTTACCGGTTGAGGTCGAGATCGGATGAGTACTCATTAGCTAGCTAGCCACCTCCCTCATTGATGTTGATTAGTGAGGTTGTAGATTGCTTTGTCGTGGTGTACAACACAACATTGATAGGAAATTTTGTGTCATGGCTTAAGTTGTGTATGAATTGGCAACACTGTGTTTCTTAAATTATTTGACTAAATTGTGTTATTATGAGCTTTGATAATTTGTGAAATGTGATTAAGAAATATTTAAACTGTGTTTTGACAATGAATGTTTTATGTACTGCATTTCAAATTTTTATTGTGCACCACTGAGTATTTTTATACTCAGCGATAGCTTATTTTGCTATCGCAGATAAGAGCAAAGAGAAAGCAACAGAATGAGCTGCGGGATTGATAAGAACTCTTGATCACTTTTGTACGCGTATTGTTTTATACCCTTATAATTATTTTGATGTAAATACTATAATGTCATAAGTATCAATGTAAAGTAAGTAGTTGTGTAATAAATTGTAATAATTTTATTTTTGGATTGTATATCTGTAAATTTAATTTGTGCATACAATATTGATGGAATGATATGAAATAGTTTGTTTTGAGAATTTTGAGATGAAAAATTTTGGATTAAATTATGGAATTGATTTGAGATGTGTTGACTTGAAATTATTTGATGGTTGGGAGTTGTGAAAAATTTTTGGAAGTGTTTTTTACAGGTTTTTGAAGAACTGTTTTCTCAAAATATAAACGGAACTCTGTCAAAATTTTTATAAAATTTGTGGTAAAATTAAAATGGATAAAAAATTTTACTAGTTTATAAGCTTTGAATAAATGATTTTAATTCCTACCAAAATGCTCACCCCTTCCAAAATGCAAGAAAATAGTTTTAAAATCCCTTGTAGTGTACTTAATGAATTATCGGTAGGTGAAGTTCGGTAGTTCATTAAGTATTCTACGGGATCATGTTATGCCTTACAGAGAGGTAAAGTGTGACAATTTGGCTTCTATGTTACCCATTTTTGAAAGTCACTAAATGTGATAAAGTAGGTTGTCACACCCTACTCCCCTGTAAGATGCAACATGATCCCGTAGTACACCTAATGAATTACCGTACTTCGCCTACCGATAACCCATTAGATATACTACAAGGGATTTTAAAACAATTTTCATGAAATTTAAATCATCGGTTAAAATCTGGTGTTATAAATTTTTTTTTTTGTTTTTTTTTCAGAATTTCAGCAAAGTGCCGGCTGTATTTTGAGAAAACAGTTCTTCAATCCTGTAAAAGAAAATGCTCCCAATATGTTTTCTCAAATACAACTTCAATACCTTCATTTCAATTCACATTTCAATTCTCAATAAACAATCAATTCATTTTCAAACTACTCTCATCATAAAGAAACATTTCATTGATTACAAGACTCAAAATTTATAATACAAAACTATTCAAGAAAATGAAATCTCAACTTTATATTTACAATAATTTACATTTAATTACATACCAAAATATTTTACAAGATTTTTATACAACTGCTCAAATAATTTACATACATATTATTACATGCATACATCAAAACCTATGTACATGGGTATACCTATGATATACCTGGAGCTGATGTGAATATGTCTTCAAAGAAACTTATTCACTGCTCTATGCTCTTTTACTGTGACGACATACAAAGCTATCGCTGAGTGGTGAACTCAGTAGTGCACAACTATAATTTAAAACATAGTACAATATACATTAACAAAATTTACAGTAAATAATTTAGAAATCTGAATACTCATCAAATTTCAAAACTCAAAATATTCATTTCCAATAATGTAAATCATTTGTATAAATGACTTTGATCACAAAATTCAATTTATCAAATCATGACTAACCATTTAAGTAATTCCAACAAAATCAATTATACATAAACCATAATTGAAATCACAATTCTTTACCATTCAAAAGCCATTTTGTATCTCAAAAATCATTATGTATCTCAAAAATCAATCTTTATCTCACTAACTATGCAAGACTAATCCGAAAGGGCCATATTCGATGTGATTCTAACTCCCTATGGTCGGGGAGGTCGAATCAGATTCTAACTCTCTATGGTCGGGGAGGTCGAATCATCGTGCACAGTACCATCACAATAATGAATCTTCCGCAAGGGCCATAACGATAAAATAAACTTAGATCTAACCTCAAATCAGAGGAAAATCTAAGCCTGTGCACGTACCATGGTAATCAAAACACAACTAACTCCATTGTCTTCTCAACAAATGAGAGAGACGGGTAATAACCTAGTCAAGCATCTATAGTGAGATATAAAACAATATCACAATCCTTTTAGTGAGCATAAATCACAATATAATTCAATTCAAAGTCAATTCCAATATCCAATAATTTTTATGCTCATCACAATTCAAATCATAAATTTGTATTTTTCTATGAAAATTACCATCACAATTCAAAACATGTTCTATCACAATTTTCCAAAACATAATTTATTCAATCCATAATAATGCTTAATACTTGTGGAAATACCATTTCACAAAGCTAAATTCATACATACTATAACAATTTCAATAATCATTGAATTAAATCCAATGCTTATTAAACATAATACATAAGAAAAGTATGTCATTTAATCATATGAAATATTCAAACAAAATCAGTTAAAAACTAGTTGTGCACAAACCTCTGATAACTGTCTCTTGGTCTTGACTCAGTGTTTCCTTCCCTCTCTCTGAATCTATGCTAACTGAGAAACACAATTTGAAGTGTTTAAGTACTTAATTAAACTGTTTCTAATGATAATGTTTGATAAATAATTCACTGAATGCTATTATTTGCTTAATCAACTTAATATATTGACCCTCGATGCGTTTTAGGTAATTTAGGTTTTAACGTTACTAATATGTCATATTCGATAGTCTTTTAAGGTTGGTACATGTTACCAAGTTCATTTCCGTGTATACTGCATTTTCTTGCAATTTACTGGATTCCGGGATACTAGTTTGACCTAGCCGGACGACCTAGTTCCCTCGGTTTTCGGGTTTCGGTAAAAACTACAAACTTGTAGATCTATGTCTTATGGAACGCGGGGCAAAATTTCAGGTCATTCTGAATTATGTAGACCAAGTTATGGTCATTTTACTATTGCTGGTCAAATTGCACCAAAATTGGTCATTTTAGGTCACTTTAGGTCATTTTAGGTTCGGCCAGTTTTTAGACCCGAACTTGTGCAAGCTGTTTGACTTGCTTATGGTCATTTCTAGGCTTTGGTGTCTTCGTAAGACTTGTAGATATGGGTCTTAACTATTCATGGTTAAAATTTCAGGTCAATTGGACCTGTTTTGAGTGAGTTATGGCCTAAACATTAACTGCTGCCCAAATGGTCAGTTTTCAGGTCTCAATTGCACTTAATCCAGATTTGGTCATTTTTCAAGCTACCTTGCAAGCAGAATTTTGGCAAGCTTCTTTCATGAAAATTGGCACATTTTGTGCCTAGTTTCACCTCCAATTGGTATGAGACCAATTGGAGCCACACAATTAAAGTTCTAGGCCTAAAACTCAAACTGCCTTATTGAAATTCTTGCATACACATCAAGCATCACTTTTAACACTCACCAAACTTAACATTTAAACCAATTTTGGTTGTACCACAACCTAAACATAATTTACAACATTTTATAGGTCATTTTGGCAGCTTACAATTACATTCAATGTGCACCAACAAGTGCAGAATTTGTCCAACTCAATTTACAATAATTCAATCACCAATTCATGCTCATTTACATGTCAAACTTCACACCATCATTCATGCATTCAAACTGCCATAATCACCAACACATTTTAACATCATTATTCCATAAACCAAGCATGAATTCCAGCATTCTTCAAGAGCTAACAAACTGCCACAATGGTACATTTACATTCCATTAATTTCCAAGCTTTAAATTTCATTTCACATTTATATATTCTAAATATACATCACCCAAATGATTACCCATACACATAAATAATTAATCAACCTTCTAATCCACCATTTACAAGCAAGACTAAACTATCTTCAAGGTGTTTCCATGGCTGCCAAAAGTACACATTCCCATTCAACCTCAAAATTTTCTTCATAAATCAAACACCCATAACACCCTTACAAACTTTAACAAAGCAACAATCAAAAACTCAAACTTACCTATGGATGAGACTTCTCAAATCTTCACCAAAACTTCTTGAAATTGCTATCAAACTCTTCCTTGTGATGTGGGGATAAACTTTAATGAAGCAACCTAGGTGTTTGGAGGTGAAATAAAGGAGAGGATGAAGCTTGAATTACATGCGGCAATGGAGGTTTTGGGAGCTTTTCATCTACGGCAATGGTGATCTTCAAATGTTGAAGATGAAGTTTTAGTGGAGCAATCTGCCCACTTAATGCATTTTATAGTCCTTAGTGGTCCACTCACATAAAATCAATTATATTATATGTTTAAATGTCATAATTAGTCAATTTGCCCTCTATTTTTACTATTTACATTAGGTACCCCTAAATTAATTTTTCATTATATTTTCCAAGTGTAATATTATTTATTTTTATTGGACATTTAGATCAAAAGACAACTCGGGGTATCAAATGACCACAATGCCCCTGTTCGGGTTGCATTCTCGATTTTTCGGTAACACCGGGTTTTGTCTATTTTTCGATTTCTCACTTTTTTTTGTACTAATTATTTAATTTTTCTTTGATATTTCTAATGATATTTATATTTCAATAAATATTTATTTGAGTCCTAAAAGTATTTTCCAGGGTTTCGGTTCGGTTTGGTTTTACATTATAAAAATTTTGATTATTTCGGTTCGATTCGATTTTGAAGAGAAAAAAATCGGTTAAACTGAATCAAACCGAATAGTAATTTATATAGTCAAATCAAACTAAATCGAACCGAATCGATTTTTGAATTAATTTATTTTTATGAAAAATTTATGAATTATATTTAATTTTATATATATTAATTAATTAATTAATGGTTATTACGTTCAAACCAAAGTTAAAATTAGATCAAATAACTTGAAAATCAAGTTTAAATTAAAAAATCAATCAAAAATCAAATCGATCGATTTAAACCGAACCAAACCTAAATAAAGTGGTTCGGTTCGATTCGATTTTTCACCCATTTTGGTTCAGTTCGATTTTTAAAATTTACGTTTTGATTTTTATAATTTAATTTGGTTTGGTTCGATTCGAACCGAATGCTCACCCCTAATTTTGACTACCAAAACCAAAACCTCCATGAACATTCTCTTAGCCTTGCCTATCACTTCCTACATGCCCATTCAAATCTCCACCAATGAAAATATTCTCTTCATTCGGTATGCTTTGCATTAAATCATCCATATCTTCTCAAAACTTTTGTTTACTCTCACTATCTAGTCCTATTTGTAGGACATAAGCACTAACTACATTTATTATTTTTCCTTCTAGTACTAGCTTTACTAGTATAATTCTATCTCCTACTCTTTTCATAGCTATACAGCGTCTTTCAATATTCTTATTTCTCTCCTTTCCGGTAAACCACAGTTTGTACCCTGAATTACCCACTTCCTTGCTTTTCTCTCCTACCCATTTAGTCTCCTGAATGCAATCAATATTCACCCTTCTTCTTTCCAAGGTATCCACAAGCTCCATTAATTTTCCTGTAAGTGATCCAACATTCCAAGTACCAACCCTGATCCTCCTCCTTTCCTGTTCCTTCCTAATTTGTCTCTTTTTATGATATCCTCTATTGTTTTCTATGTCTATCTTGTGTTATATTCCACTATCTGTTCTACTATCTATCCTATGGACTAACTTCTTTACCCACACTCATCCATGATGTGGGAACCCTTGCTCACTTAACACTACACTCGGGAGCCGATATGGCGCTTCACTTTCGGTGAACACCCTACACCCTTGCATATTTCTCACTACACTCGGGCTCCGACGTAGCGCGTTGTTAGTAGAGGACGCCCCAACGTTTATATCATTTGAATCCATATTATAAGGTGTGACGAAATTTTTACGCTGGTTGTTACCTACCGCAACCCTCCTCCTTTATCTGGGCTTAGGACCGGCTAAGCGCAAACTACTTAGGCGGAGTTATTTGGAATCAAATATCTCAGGCCAAAATCAGTAAAGATCATCTTCATCTCATTCAAGTTATAATGGCTCTTTGATCAGAATATGTGTGACACCCCTTACCCGTGTACAGTATACCCGAGTAAGTAATGCCACACGGTGTACCGGCATATTCTAATATACCTTAATTAATTTATACCATGCTTGTGAATATAATTTATGAAATATAATTTATTTTAGCCATTTATCAAAAGTATTATTTATTTGAGGTTCCGAAGATTTTAAAGAAAATCCGGCGGAGTATCCACCAAAAGGACAAAACCGTGAGGCTTATGGCCAAAGCGGACAATTCCTCTAGTGGCTGGTTCTCGATCGTTACAATATGAGGCCGTTCGAGCGTCACTGCTACATCGAAATCCACTCCCATCATTGGATACTGCTATTCAAGAGATTATTTTTGAAGAGACTCGTCTCAGTTTAGATAAAACTCCTCAATTTGAAACTGCTCTTGCAACTACTCGATCCTCACATCAGAAATCTGGCAATCAACTCTGTAAGAATTATAATCAAATTGATCATGCTTTTGCATATTGTCGTACTATAGAATGCAGATATTGTCATGGTTACGGTCATATTCTTGAACATTGTCCCACACACCCTCTAAGACCAAAAGGAGGGCATTCTAAATTCAAGAATGTCTCAAAGCCTGGATCTTCCTCTGTCACTGCTGTTGCTGCTACTGAGGGTTCTACTGCCATCACCATAAGTGATCTTGAGGCACTATTCAAATAGGTTATTTCTTCTAATTCTCCTGCTGCCATGTCTGCCACTCTAGGTAATTCTTATTGGCTTTTTGACTCTGCATATTGTAATCATATGACCACTAATCTGAAATTCTTATCTTCTGCAAAACCTATATCTTTCTTACCACCAATCTATACTGCAAATGGTACTAAAATGAATATCACACATACTGGTCATATGTCTACCTCAAATCTTCATCTCCCTGACACCTATTATATCCCTAATTTGGCACTCAATCTTATTTCTGTTGGTCAGTTGTATGAAAAAGGACTAAATGTTATTTTTTCTCCTCATGGTGTCCAGGTGCAGGATCCACAAACGGGACAAATTCTTGGGGAGGGTCACAAAGTGGGTCGATTATTTGAGCTTACATCTTTACATCTTCCTCAGAGATTTGTGTTTGCAGCTACAATCCCTAATTCCTCCATTCACCAATGACATCTTCATCTTGGTCATGCTTCTGTCAGTAAAATTCAACCTTTAATTTCTCATGAATTATTAGGATCTACTAAGTTTGAGTCATTTAATTGTTTAAATTGTCAGCTTGCAAAACAACCTGCATTATCTTTTTCTCATAATAATACTACATCAGACACTCCTTTTGGTTTAATTCATTATGACATTTGGGGTCCTTCTCCTATTTCTTCAATAAATGGTTTTCGTTATTTTGTGATATTTATTAATGATTATTCTCGGTTTACTTGGCTATATTTTTTGAAACATCGATCTGAGTTATCACAAATTTACATCACATTTACAAAAATGATTAAAACTCAGATCTCTTGTGACATTAAAGTTCTCCGAAACAGACAATGCCATGGAATATCGGGATTCTTCTTTACTTCAGTTTCTTAGTCAACAAGGCACCGTTGTTCAACTCTCTTGTCCTCACACCTCTCAATAGAATGGGCGAGCCGAATGCAACCATCGCCATATTCTTGATTCTGTATGTACTCTTCTTCTTTTTACCTCATGTCCAGAAAAATTTTGGGGAGAAGCAGCTCTTCATGCTATTTATATTATTAACCATCTTCCTACCTTGGTTCTTCATAATTTATCTCCTTTTGAAAAGTTGTTTGGACAACCTTCTAACTATTCCATCCTTAAACCTTTTGGATGTGTTTCTTTTGTTCTTTTACAACCTCATAAACATACCAAATTAGAACCTCGTGCTCGTCTATGTTGTTTTCTTGGTTATGGCATTGAACACAAAGGGTATTGTTGTTGGGATCCTATTTCTAATAAGTTATGCATCTCTCGTCATGTTACCTTTTGGGACAATACTATGTTCTCTTCTCTTTCCAAATTTCATCACTCTGTCAATACTGACTCTCTATTTTTCACTGACTCCTCCAAAGAGCTGTTTACAAGTCCTAATCCAGGTGATTGTGATGTACTCAATATTAGCCCAACTACACCTGCCCCTGTTGAATCTGCACCAGTTGTTGATCCAATACCTGCGCCTACATCTCCTCCTAGTTCTACTCTTCGTCATTCTACCTGTGTAAGAGAAACTCCTCATTATCTTTCTGATTTTCACTGTTACTCTACTTTTGCAACCCTTCATGAGCCTCGTTCTTATCGTGAGGCAAGTACTGACCCTCTTTGGCTGTAAGTTATGACTGACGAACTTCATGCTTTAGAGAAAACTCATACTTGGGATTTAGTTGATCTTCCACCAAACAAGACCCCTATTGGTTGCAAATGGATTTACAAAATCAAGACCCGTTCTGATGGAACTATTAAATGCTACAAAGCTCGCTTAGTAGCCAAAGGGTACACTCAAGAGTGTGGTATTGACTATGAAGAAACTTTTGCTCCAGTGGCCCAATTAACATATATTCACAGTCTCTTAGCTATTGCTGCAGTTCGTAAATAGAAACTTTTCCATATGGATGTCAAAAATGCTTTTCTTCATGGTGATTTAACAGAAGAGGTTTATATGCATCCTCCTCCTGGTTATCATTCTCCTCATAAGGTTTGCAAACTTCATTAAGCCTTATATGGATTAAAACAAGCTCCCAGGGCCTGGTTTGCTAAATTTAGTTCCACTCTTGCTCAACTTGGTTTTCTCTCTAGTCCACATGATTCTGCATTATTCACTCGTAACCGGCGGTGGTATTGTTCTTCTGTTGCTTTATGTTGATGATATGATAATAACAGGAGATGATTCATCTGGTATTTCAGAGTTACAATATTATCTCAATCAGCATTTTGAAATAAAAGACCTGGGTTCTCTCAGCTATTTTTTGGGTCTTGAAGTTTCTCAAAATTCTGATGGCTATTATCTATCTCAAGCCAAGTATGCATCTGACTTACTTTCTCGAGCAGGCATCACTGATAGCAAAACAATATCAACCCCATTAGAGCTCAATTGCAAACTTACACCTCTTGATGGCACTCCTCTTGATGATTCTACTTTATATCGACAGCTTGTCGGGAGTCTTATTTATCTCACAGTTACTCGACCTGATATTTCATATGCTGTTCATCTAGTCAGCCAGTTTATGTCTGCTCCTCGATCAACTTATTTCTCTGTAGTACTTCGAATCCTTCGTTATATCAAAGGCACTCTTTTTCATGGTTTGCACTTTTCTGCTACCTCCTCCCTAGTATTATCTAGCTACTCTGATGCTGATTAGGCTGGTGATCTGACAGATTGTCACTCTATAACTAGTTATTATTTATTCTTGGGTAATTCTCTTATCTCTTAGCGTAGCAAAAATTCTCTTATCTCTTAGCGTAGCAAAAAGCAAACTGTTGTTGCACGTTCTAGCACAGAATCTGAATATCGTGCTCTTGCTGATGCTACATCTGAATTACTTTGGTTACGGTGGTTATTAATTGATTTGGGTGCCACTAATTCTTCTGTCATAATGCTTCATTGCGATAATAGAAGTGTCATACAGATTTCTCATAATGATGTATTTCATGAGCGTACCAAACACATCAAAATTGATTGTCATTTTGTACGTCATCATGTTGCTCATAGCACCATATGTTTAATTCCTGTCTCCTCTGTCAGCCAAACTGCTGATATATTCACCAAAATGCATCCTCCCACTCTCTTTCAAGATCTCTTAAGCAAACTCAAGTTGGCACCTATACTACCACCTTGAGTTTGAGGGGGGTGTTAGCATAATTATAGCAATTACCATGATTATAGGAGATTTGTGTAGCATAATTACAGCAATTAGCATGATTATAGGAGATTTGTGTAGCATAATTACAACAATTATTATTCTTGTCTAAATTAGCTCATATTCTCATGTATAAATAGATGTAATATCTCTATAAATAAGACACAGACAAATACACAATCCTTTCCTTCATTACTTGTATTCTTTCTTCTAACATTAAATACAATGGGACCTTTATGTGCTTATAAATAGCCAAGCTCCTTCAAGGTTTTGGGTATGGGAAGTGAAGTGAGATGAGAGATAGAATTCCCATCCAAATGAGAGCAAAGAAAATAGTAGAGTGTAAGAGTGTTGTAATCAAGGCATTAGTATAATTCAAAGTATGCTCTGTACTTGCCACGTTGATGGATCTTGTACATCAGAAATGATCATACTTTTACTATTATCTTGTTAAAATTAATAAAAGTTTATTTAGAGTGTGTATTTTTTTGTCCAAAAAATCTGTCCAAATTTCCTAACAAGTGGTATCAAAGCAGAAGGTCAGGGACCAGTATATGCCAGAAGAAAGTGTGCAGTCCGGGATTGTGAAGTTGGTGTCAGGGCCAAAACTTAATTGGCTTGTTGAGTATAGTTTATATGATAAATTGTGCTATCAATTGCATGTTTAGGAAAATTATGTCTAAGGAGATTAGAATTTAAGTGGACCATTGTGACTCTTTAATCTTTCCTAGGAAATTTCCTGGTGTAATTTTTTAGTATAATTGTTCATATGCAATTTTCGACACTGCCAAGTCACTATGGCATATCTAGCTAGTTCATCTAGTTCGATTGAGAAGCTCAACCACAGTGACTATAGTACATGGAGTATTCGCATGTAGTACTATTTGTTGGGGCAAGATTTTTGGAGTATCATTAAGGGAAGTGATACTATGTAACGATCGGGTTCCAACCACTAGATGAATTGTTCGCTTTTGCCATAAGCCTCATGGTTTTGTCCCATTGGTGGAATGAAAAACTTTCCAAGAGGTCACCCATCCTAGGATTTCTCTCAAGCGAGCATGCTTAATCCTGGAGTTCTTCCAACTCTCCAAGCCATTCCACCAAAAGTGCCTCTAGTGATCAATTCCCCCATTTTATATATCATTACTTTTTGAACCCAAGATCATCTCTGTGGTTTATCGATGTGGGATTTGCCTAAGGGACCTTCTCCCCCCCCCCCCTTTCGGGACTCAGCGTCCTCGCTGAGGTTTGCCCCACCATTGCCCAAGAGGACACGCGAGTGGCTCTGATACCAATTATAACAGTCGGGCTCCAACCACTAGAGGAATTGTCTACTTTGGCCATAAGCCTCACGGTTTTGTCCCATAGGGGGAATGAATAACTTACCAGGAGATCACCCATCCTAGAATTTCTTTCAAGCGAACACGCTTAACCCTGGAGTTCTTCCAACTCTCCAAGTCATTCCACCAAAAGCGCCTCTAGTGATTAGTTCCCCCATTTTATATATCATTACTTTTTTAACCCAAGACCATCTCCGTGCTTTGTCGATGTGGGATTTGCCTAAGGGACCTTTCCTAAAATATGTCACGCCCTACCCCTCCATAAGATGTGACATGATCCCGTAGTATACCTAATAAATTATCGTACTTCGCCTATAGATAATCTATTAAATATACTACAAAGGATTTTGGCAAAATGATTCCATTTAATAATCTGGCGTGGAGATAAAAATTTAAACTAAGTGTTTTCAAATCAACTATATGTCATAAATCTTATTTAGGAATAATTAAACATTTTCAAAATTTTGTGGAAAATTCGCGTGGTTACGACTAAAATTATATAAAAATAGTTCTTCATAACCTATTGAAAAAAAATTTTTACAAAAATATATCATGTCCAATTGGAACTCAATCAACTCATTCTCAATAAATCTCATTATAAAGAAAATAATTCATTATTTACAATACTCAGGAAGAAATTTAAATGTTTGCATTTATTGAAATAACAAAATTAATATTACAAAAATTTACATGTAAATAAAATCTCAAAATACTATTACAATAATTTCAATCTCAAATTTTTATTACAAACTTTCTGTACAACTGCTCGAATGTAATTACATACAAATAGCTACATGATTACATCAAAATCTAATGTACAAAGGTATACCTATGATATACCCGAAGATAGTCCCAATATGTCTTCAAGTGATCTCACTCAGCTGCTCTATATTTTCTTTCATCTGCGACAGCATACAAAGTTATCGCTAAGCGGTGAACTCAGTGGTACGCAAACTAATAATTTAAAACTTAATACAAATTATGCTTTGATAAATCATAACAAAAAGAAAAGATTGAATCTTTAAATTCTTCAAAATTCATAACTTCTAAAATCAATATTTTCAACCATGCAAATCATTCGTTTGAATGACATTTTGATCAAATAATAACAATTTATCCACATTTCTCTTGAACCATAAAACAATATAATATTTTTCAATCACTAACAAATATTTATTTCGATCACATTTTATCAAAGTATGTATAAATTAAGGGTGTTGCCAACAATTCACACAGTTGGACCCATAACACAAAATTTCATAATCAATGCCTTGTTGTACACCACGACAAAGTAAACTCTCCCAATAAACGAGGCTAGAGGGAGGAACAAAGACTAGCTAGTATATATGAGTACTCATCCAAACTCTTCCTCAACTAGCAAGCTAGAGAGGAAGGAACTCAACCCCAATAAGTGGAAGAGATATCTCACTAGACAAGCTAATAAGAAACACGAAGCATACTGCCATGTCAATTGTGGTTTCAAAATATATTTAAAGAAATTTCATTCGCAAAATACATTTATAAAATCAATAAACATATTCAAGTATAGTAAATTCATGCACAAGGTTGGCAACACATCAAGTTCGCAAAACACTTGTAAAGACATTCAAATACCAGCCCACTCCCTTACTATAATGAAACCAAGGGCCAACATCTGCCTTTCCATAATATAAAGTCATTTCATAATTCACCATTTTTGAAATGATGTAAATAATTCTTTAAATGCATAGGAAAAATCATATTTGGTTCATACAAATTTTACTTAGCAATTTAAAGCTCTCAAAAACTAAGAATCATAAAACATTTATATAAACTTATTCAAATCCATTTCAAAGTGAAAAACAATTAAAAGAGTTAGTTTTGCACAAACTTTATTTGACTTCTCTATTCTTGACTTAATCCTTCCCTTCTTTGGGAGGCTCTTTTCTAACTGAAACACATAATTAAAGTGTTTTAATATCCATACAAATCGTTTCTACTAATTAATCCAACAATTAAATTTTTACATACTTAATTTACTCATAAAAACTTATAAGGTTTGAGTTCTTTACATCTGGTGCATTTGTGGTTACTATTTACTTTACTATTTATGTAAAATGTTGACTTTTTCATAATTAATAGGTATACCATTTCTAAATGCCTGGTCATATCACATTTTGAGTCACAATTTTGTTGGCATTGGTTGCCAATTGCAATTCAAGGCTTTTTAGGAGAAATTTTAAATTTTCAATTTTTGTCTTCAATGTTTACTGTTCCATTAGACAAATCTACAATGTAAATTTAGCTAAACTTTCTTCATCAAAGTTGTTCCTTAATTTGTCTACTTTAATTATCTTTTTGAATCACTCTATTTGGAGTTTTGTAGCTCAAGTTATGACATTTTTACCATAACTTGACGGATTGGTCTATTTCCAAATTTCTAGGCAAATTTAGTTCTGGCAGCTTTGATAACCTAAATTTGGTTTGCAATTTAAATAGGTTATGGTTAGAATTTGGGTTTGTATTCTTCATGAAAGTTGTTCTACTATGTCTAAGATTTCTAATGGTTTAAAAATCAGATCATTTGGATCTCTCTACATAAAGTTATGACCATTTGAACTTGTACTATTCATTTGGTCATTTCTACCCAGAATCAGGGCACCAATTCCGGATTCAACCTAATTTTAGACCAACTTGGTCAGTTTTTGGGCAAGGTTTCTTCATTAAAAATGTAGCATTATGACCCTAATTTCATCTTTAATTGGCCTTACACCAATTGGAGCAACACAATTCAACTTATGGCATTTTAACCAAGCTGGACTCATTAGTCCAGAATTCCACAATTCCATATCCACAACTCAACTCAATTCCAATTATAAATTCACAATTCAAAACTTACTAAATGACCAAAATTGAGCATCAAAACATCAATTGGTTATCAATTTTCAAAAACCCCCAATTTCATTCAAAACCCTAACCACCATAAACCCTAATTCTTTAAATGTCACAATTTATGCAATTCAAGCATACTAATCACATCTACCTACTAATTTAAGTTTGTATACATCTTTAATTGGATTAAGACATAATAAGGCCTCACCATACCATGGCTGGCTGAATTCTCTACCTACCATTCATACAAAATTTTCCTCATTTCTTCATAATTTCCATGCATCTCAACTAAATTTCAAGTAATATTCAAGAATTTAAAACTAATTTATACATACCTTAATTTATGGATTGTCTAGTTCTCCAAATCTCCTTCTTTTCTCCTTCTTTTTGTTCTCAATCACTCTACCAAGGTCTAAAATCAAACTTTAATGTTGGAAGTTGAGGTTTTTATAGTAAGAAAGGGAGGAAGATCAAGCTTACAAGAGTTAACAATGGTGAAAATTTGAGAGAATTGATGAGAGAGAGAGGGACGGCGCATTTAGGGAAGAAGACCAAATTTGTTTCTTTTTAATTTTTGTCTTTTTAGTTGTATAATTATCCTCAAATTTTCAAATTTTAAAATTATAATTTTAATTAGATCATGCTTGCATCATTATGGTGATATCATAATCCTTTTAATTAGAATTTTTCTTTTCTTTTTCATTTCTTCCATACACTTCTTCACTTTTAATCTATTTTTCATAATTTTAATTTCCTACATTTTAATGGACATGTAGGTCAAAAATCACTTATAGGGTGAATTGAACAAAATGCCCCTTGTCGGTTCAATCCATTTTTCCAATAGTGTTTAGTAACTTTTTGAATGCTGATTCAATTATTTGAACTTATTTTCTTTTCTTTTCTATGATTTTCACAATACCATTAGCTTTACAATTATCCTTAGGCCTGAGGTGTCACAGGGTCCCACACAAAATTAGGGTAGGAACTGAGCTCGCAGTCGCTTCCCATTTCGGTCACCCATCGCCGGGACCTCGGCTCATTTAACTTATTATACTTTGTTTTTCTTATCTCCACTTTACCTTCATATGATTTATATTAATTTTATTTATGGCTTTGCTAGATGGCTTAAATATGGTTCTAAATATCCTGACTGTCTAGACAGACACCAGTCACTAGAACAATAGAATGTACGAAACTGCCCAATGTGAGGGTGTTACATACTACACCACCAATTGATGAGGAGGGGGTTAGAAAGTGGAGAATTAAAGCTAGGAAAGCTATGTACACATTCTCAATCACAGTGGAGGACAAGTTATTGCATCACATTAAAGATACCAAAGTACCAGATCAAGCATGGGACACTCTAGCAGAATTGTTCACAAGAACAAATTAAGCAAAATTGTAGCGACTTGAGAATGAACTCAGGTCGGTCTCACAAGCGAACTTGACAATTAGCCAGTACTTTACCAAAGTGAATTCCATCTGCACCAACATTTAAACCTTGATCTTGAGAATAAGATCGATGACTCAAGAGTAAGAAGAATTATCATTCATGGTCTAAGACCAGAATATGCTACTCTGGTTACTGCCACTCGAGGATGGGCCAAATAAGCAACTTTGATAGAGTTGGAGAATATGTTAGCCAATCAAGAGGCTTTAAACAAGCAAATGTCTGGAGTTACAATTAAAGATGAGGAGAAAGCCCTTTTTAGCAACAAGAAGATGAATTTTAAAGAAAAGTTGAAGAATGGAAAGCAAAGAGATTGGCAAAAAGATCATCAAAATTGAAGCTCTTAATAAGGGGGAGCAAAATGAAACACTCATAATAATAATGAACAGAAAGACAAAAGAGCTACAAAAAGAATGATCTACAATTGTGGCAAGAAAGATCATTTTGTTTGGGATTGTTGACACAAAAAGGAAGAAGGCAATGTTGCTGCATCAACTTCAAATGGCAATGAAGTAGAATGGGACCTATAGGACTCTATTATAGTTGTAGAAGAAGTAGACTTATGTAAACTGTCAAAATCTAAAGAGGAAGTGGCTCTTACAACTGCTTGTAATGAAGCTATAAACTACAAAGATGATTGGATTGTTGATTCTGGGTGTTCAAATCATATGATTGGAGACACTGGCAAGCTTTTAGATATGATAGAGTATAAGGGAAGTAGAGTTGTGATAACTGCTGACAATTCAAAGTTACCAATTACTCACATCGGTAATACTATAGTTATATCTCGGTTCAACTCACACTAAGTACGACTAAAAAATGTTTAACATGTGCCTGGAATGAAGAAGAATCTGTTGTCAGTATCACAGTTGACAACCTTCGATAATTTTATGTTGTTCAGACCAAGTGATGTCAAGGTGTACAGAAGTTTGAAAGCTACAAGTGAGCCAATCATGAAAGGCAAATGGCTTGAGTCAGTCTATGTGATAACTGCTCAAACTGCATATGTTGATAAGACAAGAAAGAATGAGATAGTTGATTTGTGGCATGCTTAGCTAAGACATGTCAATTATCAGAAATTGAAAGTGATGATGAAGAAGTCAATGTTGAAAGGACTTCTTCAACTAGAAGTTCGAGTGGACATTGTGTGCGCTGGATGTCAATATGTTAAGGCACACCAACTACCATATGAGGAGTCCAAATTCAGAGCCAAGGTACCATTAGAGCTAGTTCACTCAGACGTGTTTGGTCCAATAAAATAATCATTAGTAAGTGGTTTTCGGTACGTGATAACCTTTATTGATAATTTCTCATGATATATCTAGGTAGATTTTCTAAAAAAAAAGTCAAAATCTTTGTGCAAATTCAAAGAGTTTAAAGAGAAAGTTGAAAAAGAATTGGATCAAAACATATAATGTTTGCATATAGATAATGGAGGAGAATACACATCAACAGAGTTTGTGCAATTCTTGCAACAATGCAAGATAAAGTGGCAACTAACTTATCCAAGCACACCATAGCAAAATGGAGTTACTGAAAGAAAGAATAGGCATTTAGCAGAGATATGCAGGAGTGTTGCATGCCAAAAATGTGCCACCTCACTTTTGGGCAGAATGTATGAAAACAACAACCCATGTCATCAATAGACTGCCTCAGGCTACATTGGGGTTTGAATCTCCATTTGAGAAGTTGAGGAAAAAGAAGCCAGTTGTTAGCCATTTTCGCATATTTAGTTGTGTATTTTACATTTTCATACAAGACCATATATGTGGAAAGTTTGATAAAAAGGCATGTCGATGCATATTTGTTACGTATGATGATCAACGTAAAGGTTGGAGATGTTATGATCCAATAACAAGACGATGATAAGTGTCAAGAAACATAGTGTTTGATGAATCATCATTTTGATGGTCATCACAAGCAGTTTTATTGCCAGACTGCAAGGAGATTGAAGAAAAATTGCAAGAAAGACTAAGATAGCAGACAACAGATGAAAATGCTCAACCAGATGAAGATATTGTTAAATTAGAAAATAACAGCAATGAAGAAAGTCTTCATCAAAGATGAAGAGTCCGTGGCAAATAGGAGTGTATCAAAAAGAAGAAGAAAGGCCAAGTTAGATGGAAGACTATCACATGAAGGAAATCTCAGGAGATTAGCCATGGAAGAAGAAATTCAAGCTCTGGAGAAAAATGAAACTTGGGAACTTATGCCAAAACCCAAGAATGTGCAACCCATATCTTGTAAATGGGTGTGCAAAGTGAAAACTAGATCAAATGGATCAATTGAAAGGTACAAAGTAAGGCTTGTAGCTCATGTATTCTCATGACAGTATGGACTAGACTATGATTGTAACACCCCTCTACTGAGTAGTCTATATATTCTACTGTTTCGATGACTAATGTCTGTCTGGACGGTCAAGATATCTAGAACTATATTTATGTCATCTAGAAAATCCATAGATAAAAATTAATAAAACCACATAAAGGTGAAATGGAAATAAAAAAAAAAAAAACAAAGCATAATCGGTTAAATGAGCCAAGGTCCCGGCAATGGGTGACCGACCCGAGAAGCAATTGCAAAATTAATGGTAATGTGAAAACCACAGAAAAGAATAGAGAACAAGTTCAAATAATTAAATCAGCATTCAAGGAGTTACTGAACATTATTAGAAAGATGGACTGGACCGACGAGAGGTATTTTGGTCAATTCACCCTTAGAGGTGACTCTTAACCTAAATGTCCATAAAATGTAGAAAATTAAAATTATGAAAAAAAATTAAAAACATGAAGAGGTATGGTGGAAAAAAGGAAATGAAAATTTTAACTTAAATTCCATTATGATGTCATTATGAGGTAAGCATGACACAAAAAAAAATTATAATATTAATTATTTAAATTGTGTAGATAATTATCTACATAAAAAGGCTAAAAATAAAAGAAAATTCATTGCCTTCTTCTTCTCTAAGATGTGGTTGAATTTCTCTCATCCTTCTCTCTCTCCATTTTGTTTCTTCCACCATTAATGGTCACCCTAAGCCCTTTAAACCCTAATTTTTCTTCATAAGTTTCATACCCAACAAAGTAAAACCTTGTTAATTAGCCTTGAAAAAAAGATTGGGAGAAAGAAACTTGAAGAAATTTAAAGAAGATTGGAGTTTGCAAAGGTTCACTTAGAGGTAAGTTGCTTCCCTCACTTACATAAGTATGTATGCATGAAATTAAGATTAGATGTGGGAATTTAACTTAAGAAAACATAAAAATTATGCATGTATGAAGGGACAAAAATTTGGCCAGCCATGGGTATGCTAAGGTTTGATGTTGTTTGGTTGAATTGAACATGAGTTTGAGCTTGTTTGGAATAGTAGATATGATTGAGATGTTGAGAATTACATGAATTGTGAAATTTGGGAGAATTAGGGTTTATGGTGGCTAGGGTTTTGGAAACAATGGGGGTTTTGTGTGTTTTTTACCAATTGATGTTTGTGATGCTTAATTATGGTCATTTAGTGTGCTTAGGATTGAGAATTGATTAATGGAATTGGGGAAAATTGAGGATTGTTGAATTGCTGAATTCTGGACCAATGAGTCCAACAGGGTTAGATGGCCATAAGTAGATTTTTGTTGCTCCAATTGGTGTGACGCTAATTGGAGATGAAACTAGGGTCATAATGTCACATTTTTTATGAAGAAACCTTGCCCAAAAACTGACCCCAAGTTGACATAAAATTGGCTTGAATCCGAAATTGGTGTCTTGATTCTGAACAGAATTGACTAAATGAATAGTGTATGTTCAAATAGCCATAACTTTGTATAGAGAGGTCCAAATGACTTGATTCTTGAATCCATGGAAAGCTTAGACATAGTAAAACAACTTTCATGAAGAACTAAAAACCCAAATTCTGACCACAACCTAATCAAATTGCTAACCAAATTTAGCTCATCAAACTGCCAGAACCACAAATTGCCCAAAAATTCTGGACATGGACCAATCTAGCCAGTTATGGTAAAAATGCCATAACTTGAGTTACAAAACTCTAAATTGAGTGATTCAAAAAGAAAATTAAATTAGAGACATTAAGGAACAACCTTGATGAAGAAATTTTAGTCAAATTCCCAATGTACATTAGTCCAATAGAATAGTAAAAATTAGTGACAAAAATTGAAATTTTGGAATTTCTTCTAGGAAAACTTGAATTGTAATTGGCAATTAATGGCAACAAGTTTATAACCCAAAATGTGGTACTAATATGAAATTAGAATTTGTATACCTATTAATTATGAAATAGTCAAAAATTTATATGAATAGTAATATAAATAGTAACCACAAGAACATCAAATGCAAAGAACTCAAACCTTAGAAAACTTCATAAATAACTTAAGTATGTATAGTACAATTATTGAATTAGTTATTGGAAACATCTAGGATGAGTATTGAGACACTTTAATTATGTGTTTCAGTAGAAAAGGAGCCTTCCAAGAAAGGAGATAGATTGGGTTAAGTCAAGATAAGTAAAAGAGGTTTGTGCACAACTAACCTTTTTTAATTGTTTTCCACTTTGAAATGGATTTGAATAAGCTTATATAAATGTTTTATGATTTTTATTGCATAGATAGCTTTAAATTATTCAATGAAATTGTATGAACTAAATGTGATTTTTCCTATGCATCTAAAGAATTATTTACATTATTTTGAAAGTTGTGAATTGTGAAATGAAATTTTATTGTGGAAAGGTGGATGTTGGCCCTTGATTTCATTGTAGCAAGGGGGTGAGCCGGTATTTGAATGTATTTTGAAGTGCTTTTGTGAACTTGATGTGTTGCAAACCATGTGCATGAATTTACAATAATAAAATATGTTGATTGATTTATAAATGTGTTTTGTGAATGGAATTTCTTTAAATATGTTTTGAAACCACAATTGACATGGCAATGTGCTTTGTGTTTCTCATTAGCTTGTCTAGTGAGATATCTCCTCCACTTGTTGCGGTTGAGTTTCATCCTCTCTGGCTTGCCAGTTGAGGTAGATTTCGGATGAGTACTCATATATACTAGCTAGTCTTTGGTACCTCCCTTTAGCTTTGGTTATTAGGGAGAGTTTGCTTTGTCATAGTGTACAACACGGCATTGATCGTGAAATTTTGTGTCATGGGTCTAACTGTGAGAATTGTTGGCAACACTCTTAAACTGTGATTATATGTTAAATGTTTTGTCAATAATTATAACTTATTATGATGATTTCCTGGAAATAGAAGGATTTAAATACATGTGATTAAAATAAAATATTTATTTTGATTGATGAATATTAGATTATTTTTATGGATTAATAAAATGTGATTTGATATGTTTTAATAAATTATGCTTCATATTGAGTTTTAATTAATTAGTTGTGCACCACTGAGTTCACTGCTCAACGATAGCTTTGTATGCTATCGTAGGTGAAAGAGAAGATATAGCAGCTGAGTGAGGCCACTTGAAGCTGTGAATTGAAGTTGTTTACGGGTATAACATAGGTATACCCTTGTATATTAAGTTTTGATGTACTCATGTAGTTATATGCATGTAATTACATTCGAGCAGTTGTACAGAAACAGTTGTAATATTATTTTGAAACTTTAATCAAATGTAAATTATTGTAATATTATTTATTTTGAGTTTAATAGTTTGGAAATTTTTGTAATCATTAATTTTTATTATTTCAATGAATGTAAACATTTAAATTTCTTTTTGAGTCTTGTAAAAGGTGAATTATTTCCTTTATAAGGGAATTTGTTAAGGACGAACTGAGATGATTCAATGTTTGATTGAGTTCAGATTGAGTTTGACTATGTTGAATTGTGGAAGATATATTTTTATGAATTGATTTTCAGAGGTTAAAAGAACTATTTAATTGTATTTTCAGCCGTCACCACGCAAATTTTCAACAAAAATTTTAAAAATGCCCAATTAATTCTAAATAAGTTTTATGAAGCATACCTGAATTGAAAACACTGAATTTAAATTTTTATCACCACTCCTAACTTAAAAATGAATTTGTTTTATTAAAATCCCTTGTAGTATATTTAATAGATTATCAGTAGGTGAAGTTTTACCGTACAGCCATACGACCGGCTATGCTATATGGTAGTGAGTGTTGGGCACTGAAAGAGTCCTACGCATCTAAGATAAGAGTTGCAGAGATGAGAATGTTAAGATGGATGAGTGGCCATACTAGACTAAATAAAGTCCGTAATGAAAGTATTAGAGAAAAGGTAGGAGTGGTGCCAATTGAAGATAAGTTGAGAGAAGGGAGATTGAGGTGGTTTGGTCATGTGAAGCGTAGACATACGGAGGCCCCAGTTAGACAAGTAGAGCACATTAGGCTAGAGGATAGAAAGAAAAAAAGGGGTAGACCTAAATTGACTTGGAGGAGAGTAGTACAGCATGACTTAGAAGCATTACACATTTCTGAGAATTTAACCCAAAATCGTTCAGAGTGGAAAAAGCGAATCCATATAGCCGACCCCAAATTTTTGGGATAAAGGCTTAGTTGAGTTGAGTTGAGTTGTATCAGTAGGTGAAGTTCGGTAATTTATTAGGTATACTATGGGATCATGTCATATCTTACAGAGAGGTAAGGTGTGACAATGATGAAACATTCAGTCCAGTAGCAAAGATCTCCACAGTTCGTGTGTTGCAATCACTTGCGATAAGCAAAGCTTAGAGGCTTTGGCAGATGAATGTCAAAAATGCATTCTTACATGGTGAGCTGGATCGAAACATCTGTATGGAACAACCAAAAGGTTTCATAAACAAGTGTCATGCAGAGTATGTTAAAAACTGAAAAAGGCTCTATAAGGGCTATAACAAGCACCACGAGCATGGTATGGCAAGATTGCTGAATTTCTAGTATACAGTATTGTATTTCCAGCAAATTCAAATTTGTTCATAAAAGTTAAAAATGGAAAAATGGTTGTTGTACTCGTATATGTTGATGATCTGATTGTCACTAGAGATGACTTAGAAGAAATCCAACAAGTATGAAGAAATTTTGGTGTGCGATTTCAAATGAAAGAACTTAGAGAGTTGAAGCATTTTCTTGGTCTAAAAGTGGAACGATCAAGAGATGGAGTATTATTATGTTAGCATAAGTATGTAAAGAATTTGCTACAAAAGTTTGGGTTACTTGATTGCAAGCCCATCTCAACTCCTATGGAGGTCAATGCCAAGCTATGTCCAACTGAAGGCAAAGACTTAGAAGATGCAAAAATGTACAGACAGCTAGTTAGCAATTTAATCTACCTTACCATGACACGACTGGATATTTCATATGTTGTAAGTGTTATTAGTAAGTTTATGCAAAAGCCAAAGAAGCCTCATTTGGATGCTACTAGGTGGATTTTGTGATATATTAAAGGAACTGCTTATTATGGTGTCTTCTACAAGAAATGAAGCACATGTGAATTACAAAGGTATTGTGATGCAGATTATGCTGGCAACCTTGATACTTGCAGATCAATAACTGGATATGTGTTTAATTTGGCTCAAGAGTAATTTCTTGGGGCAGTAAAAGGTAACCAACGGTGTCATTATCAAGCACAGAAGCATAACATAGAGCAGCAGCCATGGCAACATAGGAATGCGCTTGGTTGATACAGTTGTTGAAGGATTTATGGCAACCAATAGATTATATAGTACAATTATACTGTGATAATCTATCAGCAATACTTCTAGCTGAGAATCCAGTATTCCATGCTAGAACAAAAGCATGTAGAGGTGCATTATCACTATTTAAGGGACAAAGTTTTATAAGACCAGATTTAAATGATGCCAATAAAGACCAACGACCAATTAGCAAACATTTTTATAAAAGGTCTCAAGGGTGTGAAGATAGAAAAGTTTCAAAAGCTACTTGGCATAGTTTCAAGGAAAGAGATAATTAGTATTGAGGGAGTGATGGGTTGTCGAATCCACCAGAAATTAAATTAACTGAAATTACCCATTATGAAATATTTTCTGTAGCAAGTGGTAAATCCAAGTCAAACCCTAGAGACTGAATTACTAAATTTCGTGCACTTGTGTAATGGAAAACAGAAGAGACAAAGATTGGGGGGATTTTGTAACACAAAATCAGAAGAAATCAAAAATTTAAGAACTAAATATGAAAATCTCAATTTAAACAGACTTCAGTCCAAGGTAATTCGTATTCCAATGCATTGATTTGATCATAGATAAAAGAAATATAATTATCTCTTATTGAATACTTAACGTAGATTTACCAAATAGCGAGGTAAACCCCTGACTTCCCTAGACTCATCAATTCGAGCCTAGCACTCTTGTTGACTCTAATTATTAACTGAGTTGGTATTAAGCAATCCTCATTAAATTAATAACTGCTTTAAGAAAAGGAAGTAGTTAAGCTGAACAACAACTTATGAAGCATAAATCATTTAATCCATCTTATTGTTTCCTTAGGTTATTATCAAAAACTGGGATCATAATCAATAAAACCTAATTGCTACTCATGTTTAATCTTACACAATAATTACGGATTATGAAGATGAACTAGCAATTGATCAAATCAAAGATGAACTAGCAATTAATCAAATCAAACAATTAACTGATAGGCTTTTTTAGCAAATCATTCAATAGATCAAAAACAATTAAATTAGAAAACAATAGATATTCAAAAAGACATAAATTAAATTAAGAACATGATCTCACAAATCAAGCATAAGAACTTGAATCCCTTGAATTGAATTAAAAACTTGGTCACTCATGTTCATGGCTTACAGAAAATTAAAGAAGAAAAAGAAGAATTCTAAAAGACGAATGGAGAGGCTGCTGAAAATTTGGATCCCTTGAGTCGATTGCTGCCTCTTCTATTTATAATAAATGGTATAGGATTAGGTTTTTAGAGTCTCTGTTAAAAACTACAACTGAAGCAAAATCAGGAAACTGATTGTCGACGGATACACGGCCCGTGTATCACTACACGGCTCAGGGCCATGTAACTTACTGGAGCTGAGTGGGTAGGTTTCGTACTGGCACAAAAAGTTACACAGGTCTCCAAGATTTACACGGGTCAAGTTACATGGCCCGTGTACTTTGTTTCTTTAATGCTTCTCAATCCTTTGACCTTTCCAAGCTTCCTTCTACACTTTTATGCTCTAAAACTTCAACAAAACCCTGAAAAATACAGAAAGAGCCAGATTAATGCAAATACTAATAATTTCTTCATTTAACATAATTATTTTAACAACTCTCTAAACATATGCCTAATAGATAATTATACTTCAATCAACTAAATTAGACATAAAGATATCCTAGAAAAATTAAATGTGATGGAAGTAAAATTAATAAATTATACACTTATCAAATTCCCCCACACTTATTTCATGCTTGTCCTCAAGTATGACTTAAACTCTCAATCAACTCCACTTAGAAGTCCCTTAACTTCATCCTATCACAACATTCTCTAGCAAAAGATTAAAAGTTTGAAAGAAGAGGCAAGTAAGGTAATAACCATCACAACAAATTCTATCAACACCATACCAATATATCAATAATTTTTCAACATAAAACAATAGGCTTGAAATCAATTAAGCTCACACAATTAAAGTTTCATAAAATTTTAAGTCAATACATACCAAAACACAAGGCTAATTTATCAAGGCACAATAATTATAGCTCTTTACAAATCTTAAGGGAGGTAGAAATGCCCTTTTTTTTATTTTTTTTATATTTGAAATTGGTACTTATCTCTTGTCACAGTTATTTTTTTTTCTTTTTTCAACTGTCACCTTCAGAAAAGTACCTTGCTCATATCCTAGCTAGCTTTTGGCCTGAGAATCGACATGGGGTTCATGAAGACCCCTGGTTAGTTTGCTTAACTAAAATAGTGGAGCAATTTTCAAGTTCAACCTTTTATTTTTCCCAATTTATGCATCTACATATTATAAAGTGCCCTGATAGATTAAGCAAAGTTCTGAAATATGCACGACACTAGTTTAAAGCACACATAACTAATCATTTCACCATTAAATCAAGCCTAAATGATTTATGCAGAAAAAAAAAATTTGCTGTATGGTATGGAGAAAAGGGAAAATCCATCATTAAAATTACTATTACCTTACCTAAAATTTCAAAAATTCAATCTAAAATAGAAAAGTCATTTCAAGGACAAAGCACTTCTCTCCGAAAGTTAATATAGAATCATGAATCAAACTTATGAGAATAAATTTATTTATTTAATTTTTTTTTTATTAAAGCAACAAATTTCTCCTCCCCCACACTTAAAACTTACATTGGTCCCAATGTAAAGCCCAAATGCAAACGAAAGAAAGAAAAAATGCTAGAAAATAAAATAAAATAAGGGAAAGAAAACAAATCTGATTGTGGCTAACAAGTCACCCATGGGTTGCCTCCCAAGAAGCGCTTTTATTTATCGTCGTTAGCTCGACATGACAAAGCTCCTTAATCCACTGAATTCTCCTAAAACCTCTCATAAAATGGCTTGAGTTCATGACCGTTGACCTTGAACACTTTGTTAGTTCCTAAACTTTAAATTTCAGCTATACCATAAGGAAACACATTAGTAACAATAAAGGGTCTAATCCAACGAGAACGCAACTTACCAGGTATCAGCTTCAATCTGGAATTATACAATAAAACTTTTTGCCCAATCACAAACTGCTTCCTTAGTTTGTCATGGAATGCCTTTGTCTTTTCTTTACAGACCCTAGAATTTTCATAAGCCTTAAGGCGAATTTCCTCTAATTCATGCAAATGTGATTTTCTTTCTAACTCATCCTCCATGCTTAACTCAAAAACATCTTGCACAAATGTATCAACAACATCAATAGAAAAAAACAGAACGATTATCAGCAGGATACTTCATGGAATCAAAGATATTAAATTTGACAGTCTCTCCATCAAACTGCATAGTTAGGTTACCATCATCCACATCAATTTTTGTCTTGGTAGTTTTTAGGAAAGGTCTTCCAAACAAAATCAAAGCTGACACATTTTTCCCCACACTGATCTTCTCATTATTCCTCAACTTGCGCTTTGTAGTGCATAATTCTTTAAGGAATTTAGCATACCTGGGAACTTATTTCAAGTAAAGGTATATTGACCTCTACCTTCCTGAAAGTCTCCAAAATTTCTTTCTCTTATTCTTCTTTCTTATTTTTAGCCAACCTGCATGGGAACGGAGGAAGAGCAGAATTATAAACCTTATTCAGTTTGGGTTCAGTATTTACCTCAACTTCAGACTCTTCAGACTCTTTTTCTCCTTGCTTCTTCTTTTTTATTGGCTCATGTGGAGTCTGGTTATCAACTTCTTTCCCACTCTGCAATAGTATTGCACTTGCATTTTCTCTGGGATTCATGACTGTTTGTGATGGAAGCTTTCCAAAACCTTGAGCTTCCAGCTTACTCACAGATGAGGCTAACTAACCAATCTGCCTCTCTATATTTTGAATGCTATTTCTGGTCTCCTGTTGAAACTGTTGTGTATTGTTAGCCAAAGCCTTAACAATTTCATCAAGTAACATACCTTGATTTAAGGGAGGTGGAGGTGGAGGTGGTTGTGGTTGATTCACTTGTGGTCTTTGCTGCTGGTATCGGTTTTGCACTGGTTGATTCCCATAACTCAAATTGCGATGATCTCGCCATCCTGGGTTATAAGTACTAGAATAGGGATCATACCTGCGTTGTGGCTGTTCATAATGTCCTACTACATTAGCATGTTGCATTGATTCATCCTCTTGTAATGCAGGACACATGTCAGTAGCATGACCCAAACCCGAACAAATTGCACATACCTTAATAGTTTGCATGTTCCCTACAGCCAACTGCCTCACCAAAGAAGTTAAATCAGAAATTTGTTTCTCAAGGTTAGATGTACTTACCTCATTAACCTTCATAGGTGTGTGATCCATTCTCATTCCAAACTGCTGAGAATTTGCTGCCATGTTAGCAATTAGCCTCCTTGCCTCTTCTAGTGTCTTATCAACCAAAGCTCTTCCACTAGCAGCATCTATCATACTGCGGTCCATTGGTAGAAGTCCCTCATAGAAATACTGAATTAACAGCTACTCACTTATTTGATGATGGGGACAGCTTGCGCACAACTTCTTAAATCTCTCCCAATACTCATACAAACTCTCTCCATTGTACTGCCGAATGCCACAAATTTCTTTTCTTATATTAGCAGCATGGGAAGCAGGAAAATACTTCTCCAAAAATATCTGCTTCATCCCATTCCATGAGTTGATAGATTCGGAAGGAAGGTAATACAACCAATCCTTAGCTGTGCCTTCCAGTGAGAAAGGGAAAGCCTGAAGCTTAATCTAATCCTCTGAAACTCCTTGAGGTTTCATACTGGAACACACAATATGAAATTCTTTTAAATGCTTATGTGGATCCTCACCTGCAAGACCATGAAACTTAGGCAACAAATGGATTAGTCCAGATTTCAACTCAAAAGCAACATTTAAAGCAGGGTATTGGATACACAAAGGCTATTGGTTTAAATTAGGAGCAGCCAACTCTTTCAAAGTTCTAGCAGCTATGGTTTCATTTTCAGTATTTGACTCTAACTCCAAATCTGAACTTAACTCCTTTGGAGATTAGACTCCTTCGGATGTACTCTGAATCTACCTAGCTTGCTTAGCCAATTTTCTCAACCGTTCAGCTATTTTTTTCTACTTCTGGATCAAAGATCAACTCACTAGATTGAGAAATTCTTGTCATAAACAAAAAGAAATCAAAGTAAAAACAGAAAAATGCTTCAAAACCCTAGAAAACAATCGAATTTTGCCTCAAGAGGGTGGGGCCAAGAAATCCTATGAATTGATTGGTCTTGATCAGAGCATCATTTCCTTCAAAATAGGTATGAGCCACCCTCCAAATTCAACCAAAATTCTTAATGAACAGTAACACTGAACAGTAACACCGTAATATTTTTTTTCTTCAAAAACCTGAAAATAGCAACAACTCACAAACAAAATTAATAACAGAATATTCTAACACAGAAAACATGAAATTCAATAAATTTCATTCCCCGACAACACAGAAAACATGAAATTCAATAAATTTCATTCCCCGGCAACGGCGCCAAAATTCTTGGTAGGTTGTCGAATCCACCAGAAATTAAATTAACTGAAATTACCAATTATGAAATATTTTCTGTAGTAAGTGGTAAATCCAGGTCGAACGTTAAATACTGAATTACTAAATTTCGTGCACTTGTGTAATAGAAAATGGAAGAGACAAAGATTGGGGGGGTTTTGTAACACAAAATCAGAAGAAATCAAAAATTCAAGAACTGAATATGAAAATCTCAATTTAAACAGACTTCAGTCCAAGGTAATTCCCATTCCAATGCATTGATTTGATAATAGACAAAAGAAATACAATTATCTCTTATTGAATACTTAACGTAAATTTACCAAACAGCGAGGTAAACCTCTGCCTTCCCTATACTCATCAATTTGAGCCCAACACTCTTGTTGACTCTAATTATTAACTGAGTTGGTATTAAGCAATCCTCATCAAATTAATAACTGCTTTAAGAAAAGGAAGTAGTTAAGCTGAACAACAACTTATGAAGCATAAATTATTTAATCAATCCTATTGTTTCCTTAGGTTATTATCAAAAACTGGGATCATAATCAATAAAACATAATTGCTACTCATATTCAATCTTACACAACAATTACGGATTATGAAGATGAACTAGCAATTGATCAAATCAAACAATTAACTAATAAGCCTTTTTAGCAAATCATTCAATAGATAAAAACAATTAAATCAGAAAACAATAGATATTCAAAAAAACATAAATTAAACTAAGAACCTGATCTCACAAATCAAGCATAAGAACTTAAATCCCTTAAACTGAATTAAAAACTTAGCCACTCATGTTCATGGCCTATAGAAAATTAAAGAAGAAAAAGAAGAATTCTAAAAGACGAATGGAGAGGCAGCTGAAAACTTGGATTCCTTGAGTCGGCTGCTGCCTCTTCTATTTATAATAAATGGTATAGGGTTAGGTTTTTAGAGTCTCTGTCAAAAACTACAACTGAAGCAAAATCAGGAAACTGATTGTCGACAGATACACAAACTGTGTATCACTACACGGCCCAGGGCCGTGTAACTTACTGGAGCTGAGTGGGTAGGTTTCGTACTGGCACAGAAGATTACACGGGTCTCTAAGATTTACACGGGTCAAGTTACACGGCTCGTGTACTTTGTTTCTTTAACGCTTCTCAATCCTTCGACCTTTCCAAGCTTCCTTCCACACTTTTATGCTCTAAAACTTCACCAAAACCATAAAAAATATAGAAAGAGCCAAATTAATGCAAATACTAATAATTTCTCCATTTAACATAATTATTTCAACAACTCTCCAAATATATGCCTAATAGATAATTATACTTTAATCAACTGAATTAGACATAAAGATATTCTAGAAATATTAAATGTGATGGAAGTAAAATTAATAAATTATGCACTTATCAGAGAGAGTATTGAAATCAACACTAATTTAATTTTAAGATTAAGTCACATGGTTAAAATCTTCCAATATCTTTGAAATAGATCTTTTTTTTAAACTTTCTTGAATTTGCATTAAATGCAATAGGACCTTTACGTGCCTATAAATAGCCAAACTCCTTTAAGGTTTTTAGTTATGGGAATTAGAGTGAAATGAGAAATAGAATTCATATCCAAAGAAAATGAGAGAAAATAGTAAAGTGTGAAAGTGTTGTAATCAAGACATTAATATAAATTAAAGTATGCTATGTACTTGCCACATTAATGAATATTGTATATCAAAAATAATTACACTTCTATTATTATTTTGTTAAAATTAATAAAAATTTATTTAAAATGTGTATTTTTTTTCCCATAAAATCTGTCCAAACTTACTAACAATACATGCTTCCAGCTTCTTCCTTTGAAAAAACCAAATGAGGGCCTGGTCCAATATGTGGCCTAAAATGGGGTCAACATCAGGAACAGAGCTCAATAACGAGAATCCTCATCCGAGCTAGAGGGATTTCTGGAGCTTTCCAGAACACCAAGGTCTACTCCAAATGCCACAATCCTATCTATCACAAAATGGTCTCTCCAGAAATGACCAATCTTCTCTTTAAATATCACCAATTCCATTTTCTATTTCAACTATTATCTCGAGGCCCTGTGTAAAATCTTTCGTTGGTCACGAGATCACATCAAACATGTCCCAAGCTCTGTCGAATTTGAGCCTTTCTCTTCCTTTATCTTCAAGAAGCAGCTCTTCTGGATCAAGAAACTTCTACTTCTTCAAAACAAATGGGGCAGGCTTTAATTCTTCCCTTAAGGCCATGGCAGCTGATAACAGAGACAATCTTGTCCACCTGCAGAGGGCCAGCAAGCAACAGCAACAGACTCAGCCCAAGAAAAGAGTGGCTTCTGTTGCACCAGTAGGTAATTTGTTATTTCTTTCTCAATTTTCCAGATTGCTTTCTACTTAAAAACCCAACTTGCTAATCATTTCTGTTATACTTGATTTTTGCAGGGTTGTGGGATAGATTCCCAACAGCCAGAACAGTGCAGCAGATGATGGAGTCGATGGAGAGGATGATGGAGGACCCATTTGCATACTCCGGCGGGTGGCAATCACCACCACCACAGCCGCCTACGACTGGAAGTGGGTATGGCAGAGGAAGGACACCATGGGAGATAAAAGAGGGAGAAAGCGAGTACAAGATGAGGTTTGACATGCCTGGAATGACCAAGGAAGATGTGAAGGTGTGGATTGAGGAGAAGATACTGGTTGTGAAGGCAGAGAAAGTGCCTAAGAAGAAAGTGAATGGTGAAAATAATGGAGAAGAGGAGGAGGAGGAGGAGGAGTGGTCTGGCAAAAGCTATGGAAAGTATGGCAGTAGAATAGCATTGCCTGAGAACATCGCGTTTGAGAAGATCAAGGCTGAGGTTAAAGATGGGGTCTTGTATATAACCATCCCTAAAGCCAGTACCACTGGCAAAATTCTTGATATTGATGTTAAGTGATCACTTCTGTATCTACATGCAAATGGCTTTTAGGTTATATGTAAAGATTTCTATGGTTTTTGTTGGTTAACTTGGAAGAAAGTTTTGCCCTTTTTGGGTGTAAAGCGAACCAGTTATTTAGTTCAAAAAAATTGTTCTTTCTTTCCCTTTTCTCCTTACATGTTCAGATAAGAGATGAACCCAATTCTTCCCAATCCATTGGCAATGTGAATGATTTTGCTAGTAATCATCAGTCTCGCATTTACAGAGTTTAATTTATTTAATTGTTGTGAAGCTTTAGGAAGAGCTGCAAGGTGTGCAAAGCTATAAGGTATACAAGACATTAAGCTCTTTGCAAGCTTTATGGAGTGGAAGAAATTTCAGTGATATGACTTGAATTTTAAATATATTTTTATAGTTCTGAATTATGATTGGACGACTAAATGAGATGGAGCATGCCCTGCCTAGATAACAGAGGAGCACAGGTAGAGGAAAATCATAAAATATGGTAAGTGGATGCATGCAGCGAAAGAAGGCAGAAGATGGGCCAAGAAAGGAGGGCCTGGTCATGTTAATAATCAACACATAAGAGAGGAAAATCAAGAGAATAAACGCAAGACGGAATCAAAAATTCAATTTAGGGATATAGTTAAAATATATAATTTTTTAAATAAGAATTTATTTTAAATAAAATTGACATAATAAAAATTAAATGAAATTATTGTTAATTAAAATATAATGAATGTTTAACATTATAAATTATTAAACTTATAATATATTAATGGCTTAAAAATTAAAAAAATTATTAAATTTATCTTAAATTAAATTTTTTAAAATAATTATGAAAAATAAATTTAATTAAAATTATATATTTAAATAAAATAAATAATATAATTTTAATTTATGAAAGAATTTTTTTCAATTTAAGTATAATGAAATTATAGCAATTAAGAGATATTAATAATAACAATGAAATTATGATAATAAAGTCATTAAAATTTTAAATTGATGAAAAGAATACGAAAGAAATGTGTTAGATTTCATTTGATAATTTTATTCAATAATTTAAATTTTAAAAAATAAAAATTAGTGATTACGGTAAAATATAGTTGATATAGAATAAAAGATTAAGAAAC
This sequence comes from Hevea brasiliensis, assembly GCF_030052815.1. Taxonomy (NCBI): domain Eukaryota; kingdom Viridiplantae; phylum Streptophyta; class Magnoliopsida; order Malpighiales; family Euphorbiaceae; genus Hevea; species Hevea brasiliensis. The sequence goes on from NC_079502.1 coordinate 3,307,772, forward strand.
AATGATTTTTTAAATTTTTTTTAAAAAGATTTATGTTTTATGGTTGATAAAAAAAATGTAGAGTTTTCCTATAAAATTATTGATAAACTCCTTCTAAAAAATTTTAAAAATCTTATTAAAATTGTAGATAAAGAAATAAGGGTAAGGAGATTGTTTGTCATGACGCCCAATGAGGGGAGAGCACTAATGGTCCAAGGGAGGATGGTAGAGGGAGCCTGCCTGTGACGCCCAGTTTAGGTGATTTTTCACTTTTAAAGAGAGCCAACCATTTCAAGAAACACAACCAGCGTCCGCAACTATTGACTCCTTCAAATATTTTGTGGTGGAGATCCATCATCCATCTTATCGATCTTGGGTCTAATGGTTGTCGTTTTGCTTGGGCTAGGGGAGGGATTCATGAACATCAAGAGAGAGCAATCGCTAACTCACAGTGTTGACTAGCTTTCCCTGAGGCTTCAGTGGTACATTTACAACAAATTCAATCAGATCACAGGCCCCTTTAATCAAGCTTCATGGCTATACTCCTCCAAATGGCTAACAAGCCATTTCTCTTACTATCACCTTGGCTTGGCGTATGCATGAAAATTCCAAGCTTGGTCTATAATTTGTGGACTAGAACTGAGAGCTCTATGTGGCATCCCGGAAGCCATTCAGAAATGTGTTCTTGACATGTCATAGAATCATTGGTTTTGGCCTCTCAAGGAGACTGTAATAGAACTCGTGGTTGAGTGTCCATACTGCTTTTTCGACATTGGCTAACTAATAGCTGAATGGTCATTTCTTTGCCATTTTCCCCAACTCCTTAATGTTGAGGTTCTGGAGTGGTGTCAAAGATAGAAGGGACTTGCTGGTTTGTTTTGTAGCTCAGTTGATATAAAATCTTGAGGTAGAATCAATCGAGGGGTCACCATAACAACAAAAGATATGAAAGTTTGGTAGATGCAACTAGAAGTTATGACTTGTGTGTTGATTGCTTACCAACTTGTGACAAGGTTATATTTCTCAAGTAGATATTATTTTTAGATTATGCATATAATGTGATATTCGGACATTTTTATCTGTCGAATTTGAATTTTATATAATAATTAAAGAAATAATTAGATAATTTTATTTTTATATAAACATATTGATTAAATTATTTTTTATTCACTTAATTAAAAATTAATTATTTCTATACTTTTTATTAAAAAAAAGCAAAAATTATTTTTTTTTTAAGTCTGATTCATTAAGAAATTTATTTTTTTTTTAAAAAAAAAAATAATAAAAGAGAATGCAATCAGTGGATCTTAATTAACTATCCAGGAAAGGAAACGCCTTTAATCATGGGATTCTGAAAATGGACTATGGATGGCAACCCATTAACCTCCTTGATTGCTCAATCATCAAAGTTCTCTAAGAGTTTGTTTGGCTCATTTAAAAAGATAGTTTAAGAAATGAGGATAAATAAATTTTAATTTTAAAATTATATTAAAAATAAATTATGTGAAATTTAATTAAATTCTTAAACGGTGCATTTCATTTTAAATGAATTTTAAAATTTATAATAATACTATATAAAAATAAATTATTTTTCTTTAAGTGGACTAAAAAAGTAATTTTTATAGCATTTAATTTTTATTGCAAAAAATGCCCTAACATTAATTATCATGAATATACTTCAATAAAAAAATAAAATAAATAAAACCTTTTTTATTTTAATTTCTTTAAGAAGATAGAGCATAAAATGCATTATAATCATAATTAGAACCGAATTAATTTACAATACATTTGCAAAACAAACTAAATACAAATAATTCAATAATATAAGCACGCTTTAATTAATTTTATATAATATAAATATTTAATTTAGTGAGTATTAAATTTATAATTTTTTTTTCTAATGAGTGCAATTTTTCATATAATATTACACATTTTTATTTAATATTAATAATTTTCAATACAAATTTGATTAATAGATTAATTCTATCACTAGATTAATGTCTGCTTGACTCATGTATATGTCATCAATAATTGCAGACAAAAGCCGTTGCTAAATCGCTATTACAAGACTGGGTTTGTCTACTTTGCTCGTTTCAAATTCAAATAAATGGTGGAGCAAACCAAAATCATGCTAATACTAATAAGTCTTTGCAGATTCTCTCCACCTAAATTTTATGTATTTAACCAAATCAAGAAACAGAAACTAGACGTTACAAGCTTTGCCCACATGGCGTCCCACCACAAATTTCAGGAATTTCAGATTCATCCTCTCGTCCTCCTGTCCATAATTTTGCAGAATAATAATAATAATAATAATAATAATAATAATAATAATAAACTGGTTCAGACACAACAGAAAAATCAGTGTCCAAAGAGTGAATTATGAGTATATACACCACACAACCAAAAATATAAATAAAAAGCTGCACTTTAAAGGGATACAAAAATACCCACACACTAAACTTCTTTCTTTCTCTGCAAATCCCAGTTCCTCTCTCTCTCTCTCTCTTTCTTGCCTGGACATGTAAAGGACCCATTGAGTTATGAGTCCAAGATTGAACTTATTAAATGAATGAAAGAGTATAACGAGAGCCCTTGAAGAGGTTTTCCATAAGAGAGACTAGAGGGTTTGATAAACATATATAGAATAAGCAAAACTATAACCAGCAGTATCAAACTAAAGGAGAGAAATAAAAAAAAAACAAGGGTTTTGATAAGAGAAGGATTTGATATACGGAAGAGTGAGATGGGTGAACCAACTTGTCTTATGAGATCATTTTCTCATCCATCTAATGCTTCCCGTGAAGCCAAAGAGGTTAGTGAGTGAAACTTTCTTCCTATAGATTATGTTATGATAGCTGTCATTTTATTTTATGTTTAATTAATGGGTATTTCTTGTTGTTTAGCAATCTTTCGTGGGCTTGGGTTGAATTCTTGCTATTTTACCTCTATTCCTTATTTGGCTATTGATGAATCTTGGAAAATGTAGAGGGGTTGTGGTTGAAATGGAGGAATCTTGGACAAAGGGCTATTAAAGAATCAAGTTCTTGATTATGCTGAATGCTTTGACACCCCTAATAAAAGAAGTTATTTTAAGCTGTTTCTTTTATTTGCTTTAATGTTGCTTGTTGGTGCCTTCTGTTCTGTTTCATACTCTGAATTATTCCGACTAATTTTGATGATTGCCATTTTCTGGTACATATTTGGATTGATATTTATGATTGCCTTTCTTTTCTTTATTTAAATTCTTTTGAGTTTATTTTTCTTGGGTTAAATATCTCTATGATAGCTTAAGCAACTTTATTTTATTATAGTATCAAGGATGAACATGTTGAGCTTCTAATCAAGAAAATGCAAAACTCTGGAATTTCCTGCAGTTTTGTGTTTATTGTTTTTTTGGATTTCAATAACATTAAAGAACAGCACTAATGCAACCTGGGAAACTTGTTGGATTACAGGGTGACCCTCTTAGAGCCCTAACAGAATCTATCTCGTTTGGGAGATTTATGTCAGAATCTTTAGCTTGGGAAAAGTGGTCAACCTTCTCTCACAACCGCTACTTAGAAGAAGTTGAGCAGTTTTCCAAGCCAGGTTCTGTTGCTCAGAAGAGAGCTTATTTCGAAGCTCATTACAAGAAGAGAGCTGCCATGAAAGCAGCAGCCTTGCTTGAGCAAGCAAATGCTGAGGTTTGTAATGCACCTCAAGTAGAAATTGCAGCTAATAATGTTCCTGAAGTGGAAGCTGCAGAAGAAACTCACAATGACTGTCCTATGGATTCAGTGTTGGCTGAGGCAACTAGTGATGTTGTAGTCAATATACAACCGGAAAAAGGTGTCCTTGAACTAGCTCATTCTGCTGATGCAAATGCATGTTATCCAAATGGTGAAAATGATAATTTACAAAATGCATCAGTGGAAAGAGCTGAAGAGGTAATAGAAGAAAAGGTTGAGGGGGAGAACCTTATTCAGGTGGAAAATTCAAAGCAGCTTGATAGTGCTGAGGACTGCAACAAGATTGCTGCCACACCAGAAGAGAAAATTCCCAACAAGGTAAATTGTCACTTCGTACCTTGTATTTTTTTCATATATCCCATTAATTCTGTTTTATAAGCATTTCAATCAGGAAGCTACCGAGAAGGAGAATGTGGCTTTGCCAAGTAATAAAAGACAAATGAATTCATCATCAAAATCATCAAGTCACAGCAGAGCTTCCAAACTCCCAAAGTCTTCTACTAAACAGGCCAGTTCCACAAAACTGAAAGGTGGAACAAATGTCAATCCAAACAGCAAAAAATCTGTGGTAGACTCCATCGATAAAAGGAGATTAACTCCAAAATCTGTCCACATGTCAATCAATTTGGCTCCTAGCTCTGGAGAAACCAACCAAAGTTCTGTCAGAATGTTGAAAGAGAGCTCTACTGCTACACAAAATCCAACAAGGGTATTTCCTTTCTTTATGTAATGCTCTCAGTTGCCTTATGTCAGTGCACATGCACACATTACCTGAGTGTTATTCTTTGAAAAATATCTGTTACACACCATGATGAGTTATATTTCCAAACTGTAGAAATCGATATCAAAGCTTCTTCCTTCGATAAATCTCCAGTCAGAGGATAGAAGGTACTTTCCCCCTACAAACCCCTGCAGTTGGCCCTTTGCAATTGTCCCTTTCACTGATATTTAAGATTTTATTCTTACAGAACTCGTTCACTATTCAATAAATCAGTTTCTGGAGGAGCAATAGCGAGCGGGATATTGCAGGCCCTCTCTGGGGAGTAAGAACTGTGCTACCTAAATTTCAAGATAGATCATATTTGTATAGACCTTAAATGCTTACCTTAATTAATCAAGCAATAAGCATGAGCTCATTTCTGAACCATTTCTCAGGAACTTGTTGCTATATTTATTATGTGTTCCCTGATGTCATATTATGCATATACCTTGAAAGTATAGAAGTTAACTTTGAAGCCATGAATTTACTGCCTACCTCATCAGCTTTTTATGCATTCATTTTCCATATCACTTTCCTTATGGAGCTTGCATAATTTAGCAACTGAAACAGAAATGCACCATATATTGCATGATCTAAATTATCCTAAACTGATTATATGGCAGCCGTGCAAAATCTTCAACTGCAAGTGGAAGCAAAGCACGATCTCCTATTATATCCTCTCCTTTTAGCTTTAGGAGTGAAGAAAGAGCTGCAAAACGTAAAGAGGCAAGATTAAAAACTATAGCTCTTTTCATTGACTCCTTGTAAGTTCACTGTAGTTTTGTTGATATGTTGTTTTCATTTGCTATGCCAGTTCTTTCAGAAGCTCGAAGAGAAAAACAATGCAAAGGAAGCGGAGAAAACACATTTGCAAGTAAAATCTAAGGTTCTTTTATTATAACCTTGTCGTGGTGCCAATGTTTTTGTGGTAGTTACCTCTGCATGCATTTTAATTTTTGATCTATCATGTATAGCAGATTCCATTGACACGACCTCGATCTCCAAAACTTGGAAGAAAACCCTCTTCCAATATGGTCCAGGAAACAAACTTTCAGGTTCCTCGGAGGCCTTCAGTCAATGCTGAAAGCTCCAAGCGTATTGTACCAAAGGTTAATCAAAGTACTACTCGTTCAGTCACTTTGCCTAAAAAGAAGAAAGCACATGAGAATGCTTCTCCGAATATCCAGCGTTGAGCTTCCATAGAAAGGGTGTTTCAAGGAAGCATCCACAGATTTTCTGTTGAATTGATTGAACCATTGCAGATTTTCTTTTGTAATTACACACTACAGAGAAGAAAAATAATCCTGCGATGGCAGTGGGATTCAGATTAGGGGAATATTACTGGAAAGAGAATGGTCTTTTTGAGGGCTGCTTTCAACATCTAGCAAAATTTCATAGTTGTCCTTCTATCTGCACGTAAAAAGGAGAGCAGTTTTGGGAAGATAGTTGCATGTATTACTTTTGTATCAAAGTTGGCATAATTATTACATGACTGCAAGTAAAAAGTTTTGTGCTTTATTGCAATTGTGAATGGTTAGCTTTCCAATAGTATTTGTTACATAATTTAACCAAGGTCTTTGAGACAAATACTGATATACTTGTATACAAAGTCCGAGTCCTCGAATGAATTATTTGTGACATAGGAAGGAAGAGCTAACAGATGTTTCTGTTTTGTACTCGATGCTTTTCTTCCCTTGATTTTGTTCTTGTCTTGTATATTACACCAAAGTCACATTTCAAAGTTAAAATCAATCAGGTAAGCAGATCTCGATGCAATTAATAGTAAATTAAAAATTTAATGACTAAAATATATCAATTTTAACTTTAAATAAAATTTTAATATTTTTAACTAATATATTTAAGGATTTTTTTTTTTTTTCAAGACACTAATAGTAATGCCAAACAAATCCTAATTGCAATGCCTTTCAACTAAAAATTTAGAATAATATTTGCAAGGAGATGATATATTTTGCTTCCAGTGGCAATGGCCTTCACTTGCAAAAGTTCCAAGGAATAATGGCAATGGCTGCCACATGCATCCATATGCATGCCCCCTTTAATCTTACATTATACATACATTATACACTAGTAATGAAAGTCGCATGTTAGAGAAACTTGAAGAAGCAAGCTTATTATGCTAAATTTTTGTCATCATCCCGATTATACATGTTTCAACATCCAAGACCATCGACTGTCATGGAAATAATGTTGAGGAGTTTCAAACCTTCATCCTATATATTGTTCATATATTTTAAACAAGAAATGATGAAATTCCATGGGAGGTGGTAGAGCAAGGTTATGCTATAAACAAACCTTGCTCTATTAGAGAACATTCTGTTGGATCATAGAGATTCTGGTAGTCAAAACTCACTGCATCATACAGGTGTGTTGGAACATCAGCAAGGAGCCCCCGATCAAAGTACTCTGGAAAATCGATATTTTCGAGTCCAAGATTCATAGCATAACAATCACCTTGAACCCAACGGACTTGAAAATCATCATCCAATGTTGCAAAAGGTGACATGCCCCAATTTATATTCTTTTGCGCTGATTCCAAGTCTGATATGCATCTCAGATTGGAAGCCTGATTTTTCAGGCTTGATGTGTTGGTGGAAATGGGCTCAAAAGTTTGATGATTCACCTTATAGGTCTTGGTTTGAACGTGGCTAGCTTCGATTGTGCTCTCTGTTGAACTTACTTGGCTACCATTCTTCCTGCACTCATCGTACAAAGGTTTAATTTTAACAGAGCCACCCATGCCTCTTCCAGTTACAGAAGATCCAGAAATAATGGGTGGAGCTGGCTGTGGATAATCAACTTGGATGTGCTGTTGTTTACCAGGCCATGTCAGGTGGCTAAAACCATCATCTAAATGGAGTGGCTTCTGTTCTTGCTTCAGTCGACTTTGTGGAATTTCCCACCATGAAAACTTTGTTGGGAAGTTTGAATCATATTCTGCATAGTTTACTTCTGATGCCGAAGATGTTAAAGAATGACCAAATTCCATTTGTGAGCTCCTCGGCTTATGCGGATCAGGAACTTCAACAGTTAAAGCTCTTTTGGGTTCTGCAACAATCTTTGAAACAATTCCCTTTCGATCATTGTCATGGCTTCTAGGCTCCACATTCTGGACAAGTAAACTATTACCTGAAAATCCACAGCTGCGGCTTGAAACATCATTCTGTTGGATGTTGATTGAGTTCTGAGTACCAAAACTATTAGCAGAATCTCCCAAAGGTGAGTCTGAATGCTTTATCCCACCAACAGAAATTTTTGTGTCATTTTCCTTCTGCAATCTACTCAAATAGAGGCGGTATTTCTGCATTAAGGGAAAAACCTTCCCTCTGAGAATTCATAATGTACATGAATCAAGAAACTTCATCAAGAATTCATACTGTTTAACATTAAACAAGGATGTGAGGCCTTTTTTTTCATTATCAAGGAATACCTGCAAGTGGCTTGCAACATTTTCCCTTGTCAACCATGGCACATTCATCAAGTCAAGGATTTTCTTTGGACCAACTTCTGCCAAACAGAGATTACATGTCATGGCTCCATGGAAGCATGATAAAGATGTAGGCCATATCATTGAAATCACATAAATGACAAATATACGTCAACAAATTTTTGTCAAACATATGAAGATCCACAATTCATGATCATGATCCAGTGACTAAATTTTGTGATCAAAGATGTAACTGATACTTACTATCAAATCCTATCTGATTTACAGCTTCTACAAATTTCTGATGAAGGTCTACCGACCAAACTACTCTGGCTTTCTTTGTGGAAGAATTGTCACCAGGATCTTTGTCATCATGCTTGCTTTCAACATCTTTTCTTTTCTTGACTGAAGTCAGATCTTCTCCACAAAGCAAGTGACCATCATTGGACTGATCTAATCCATTTCTAGCCATTTGGATACTTTCCATTCCTTCAAGAATTTCAATGTCTCTTACCTCATTTATCTTCTTTCTTAATACATGCTGCCATATATTTCGAAGTTCTTTCATTCGTATTGGCTTGAGAAGATAATCACAGGCTCCATGCTGAACGCCTTTCATAACCTGACTGGTTTCTCCATCAACAGACATCACTGTGAGGTGACATGAATACATTTGTCAGAAGCATTCTTCCAGTAGATATAAGATACAAAAATATGAAAAAATTTTGGCATTCAAGATGAAAGTCCACTTGTTAATGGAAAAGAACTTACTAATAACAGGAAGATCCATCTCGAGTCCAACATGTTCTAGAAGTTTAAAACCATCCATGTCTGGCATGTTGACATCACTGATCACAATGTCATATCCATCTTTCCTCTCACGAAGCAAGTGCAGAGCGTCTCTTGCTAAACCACAAGTGGTCACTGAACAACACAAAATCAATACAATAGGAAAATGTCAAAAACTTAAATGTTATGGTAATGTGGGTTAGAATTCAAGTGTCCGCAGAGTTACATGAAGTAATCTGTATCAAGAATCCAAAAGTCCCATCAACTAAAATGCTAACTATTACTAATACATATTCAACTGGCTCACTAAAATGCTTTATCATTCCTCAGTCCTCACATCACCTCTATTATTAATTTATTTTCTTTTTCTTTTACTCTTTTTTCTAGGTTGCATTGTTAAAACGGCATGACAGATACCTCTAAAATGTAAACCCTTTATGTAGCTGATTTTTCTCAGGAAAGACTTGCTAAGAAACTGATTGTAGTGACCCCTACCAAAACTATGTGCTAATCTTGAAAGTTAACGAAATGTTCCAGTTGGGTAAAACCAAAGCCTCAACATCCATCATTTATAATACTTAGTAGTTCCCAAGCCCAGGAATCAAATTAATATAGTTGACTCAATTTCATCAAACAAGTGAGCCTCAAATCTACAATTAAGTTGAGAAATAATTACATGGGGAGTACTTGAATTTTGAATGAATTTTTATTGATTCCAAGATTTTGTTCCCCAACTGAGTAGTTGAGCTTTTTTAAAATCATCAATAGAGTTCAAATAGGATGAGAACCAAACACATGTCGTCCGAATTAAAACGCCATGCGAGACAACTTCATGCAATTAGAACTTGGTTGATGCATTTCAAAAGGTCCGTTTATTGAATTAGGAAAACTCAATTAAAAAATTTTTAAATTTTAAGAACTTCTCTTGTGATTATCCTTTCAATTCAATTCTGTTGCTTGGTGAAGAACTTGAATGAACCTTATAATGAGACAAGACCCAGCTCATGACAAACAATTTCTGCTTATTAACCTAGCCAACTACCAAACCAAAAAAGAAGGAACTTCATAGACTAGCACAACACATCTGATGATAAAAAATTTCATGTCATGAACTTGAAAATTTCCATGAGACAACATTTTATGGTACTTGAGCTTTCCTAATTGAGCACTTGGACCTTTCAGAAAAGTTATCTTCAAACGCTTGCAAGAGTGCATGATTACAACTTGTAGTCTGATTCATCCATCTCTCTATATCAGAAAATGGGAGATAACCGAAAAAGTTTAAAAAAAAAAATTGCAGCCAGTAAATTTCGAACTTCACGCTTAAACAAGAAATACAGCATTCTTAGTGAGATAGAAATCATAAATTTCGAACTTCAAATATAATTTTCAACAGGAAAAACAAGCTATACCAAAGCACCCATGTAGCAGAACAACAAAATGGAAAAGACACGTTAATAATTAGATACCACCAAAGAAAAAGAAACCCAGTTCATAATCAACAGTGTCAGTGAGAAGAAGCAAGCTTGATTGAGTGTTAACCAACAAGAAACAGAGGTTGAGCGAATTAACCTTCGTAAGAGCACTTCCTGAGCATCTTTTCAAGAATTTTCAACCAGGTGGGATCGTCATCGACAACAAGAACACGAAGACCAACAGGAAAAGCATCCTTTCGAGGGGAAGAGAAACCATTGTCCATCATGGCCGGTAGAGATTCAAGAATCAAGAAACAAAGACGGAAAGTGCGCTTTCAAGTGAGATACAGAAGGAAGGAGAGAAAGAGAAAGACAGACAGAGGGAGACAGAGAAAGGGTCTTAAAATGAGAAGAGTGTGCGGTTTTTTAATTTGTTTGTTTGGGCTTTTGAGAAGAAAGAGCGAGAAAGTGAAAGAAAAATGCAAAAGAACGAAAGAAATAAAGCGCAAACGAATATTGCTGTGGCTGCGGCCCTTTCGGGTTTTTTTTAAGCAATTAATTATGATTAATATTTCAAATCAAAATTTTATAATTATGAAATTAATTTTAAAAATAATTCCAGCTTGCCTTTCTAAGAATAAAAAATTAAAAATTTTTCAAAATATTATTTTTATTACTAATCTTTAATAATTAAAATATAAGGTTAATTATAAAAAATTATAAAATTTTTTAATTTTTATAATTAAAATTTATATAATTATCGATTAAATTTTTATTTTTAATTAATTTTTTAAATTAATACGATTATCAATAAATGATGCTTGATAATAATTATAATAATTTTTATTTTAATTATTTTAATTAAAAATTATATTTTATAAATTTATTGATAATTAATATTAATAAATAATTTATTAAAGAAATAATTTTTTTTTCTAATGATTTGATACTTAAAATGATTGAGAGAAGAAGGTGTTATTGACATATTTACTGCATTGTAAAAGATATTTTTAAAAAGAAAGTTATAAAATTTAAGAGAATTAATAATAAAATAAAATAAAAATTGATGGAGGTTAGTAAATAATATTATAGAAATAATAAATTAATTAATAATTTATAGAGTTAAATTATAAAAAATATAATAAAATTTAATTTATAATTTTTTATTTATTAAAATATATTAATAATTTAATTAAATTAATTTAAAATATCAATTAAATATAAAAATTTAATTAATAATTATATAAACTATAAAATTTAATAATAAAAATAATAAATTTTATATTTTTTTTTTACAATTAATCCTAAAATATATTAAAAAGAATTTTTAATTAATATTTTAGCTTAACAGCAACCCATTTAAAGACCCGTGGAAAGTCTCAAATTCTCTTCCTATGGACAAGTGTTTGGCTCCATAAAATCCTCCAAACACAAAGCTCCAAGTACTAACTGACAAAACATCTCATCTGCCCTTAGTGGGAGGGAAATCTTTGATTTGCTGTCTGAATTTTATTGGGATGTGCTTCTCACCCTTTAATCTTGAAGAACTATTTGGGTTTAAATGGTATGCTTTTCATAGTAATGAAATAATGAATTGCAAAGTAATGCTTACCATGAAAGGACATTAACTTTTTAGCTTTTAATAAAAGTGACTTCTTGCTCTTTCTCTTCACTAAAAGGGCTAAATACTTAATTTAATTTACATTTGTCACTTATTTATTTCATGACCTTTTTTATATAATTTTTTTATTATAAATAAAATTATTAACCCTAGTTTTCTGAATCTAGCAAAAGATGACAAGTCCAAGTAAAACAAGAGGGTCATGATAGTTTGGCAACCAGAAAAAAAAAAAAAAAAAAACAATTAGTGCTTGTTTGATATTAAAATTATGAAGTTAAAATTATTTTTTTAATAGAAATATTATTTAAAATAATTATTTTATTATTTAAATATTATTATAATTAAAATTAATTTTAAATTAATTTTTAATATGCTTTGACTAAATGGTAATTTTAATAATAATATTAAATAAATTTTAATTATTTCTTTTAATATGAATCATTATGATATAAACTTATAAGTTTTAGATATTAATATAGACTTAATGTCTAATGTAATTGAATAATAAAAAATAATTTATATAGTTGAATTTTTGATATTAAGACTTAATTATTATTGTATAAATATAATAATTAGGAAAATTTTAATTTTTTACTGATTTATTTTTGCTTTTATCTTTGAATATTGGAGTAATCTTTTTATGTGGTATTGAACTAATCTTTTAAATTATGAAATTTTAATTTAAATTAAATGAAAATTAAAAAAATAATTGGAAGAATATTGATAATAAATCTTTTCGTGTCGTTTTTAATGCATCACGTAATATAAAAGCTAGTTAAAATAATATGCGTAGAGGCAATGGCAACCAAAAGACAGATGTGAGATCACTATAGTGCCATCTGCCACAATTATGTTGTTATTGACAAGGTGGCATCTTCATAAATAAATACCATTGATTTTAAAAGAAATGTATTATGAGCTCCACTTTATATAAAATAAAAATATTTTATAATAATTAAATTAAATATTTATATTAAAATTTATATTAAAATCATTATTAAATTATATATAATTAATGTGTCAATGTAAATGTAAACCTTTAATATAATAATTATTAAATTCATTCTCATATAATATCGAGATTATAATCTCAATTGCATCATTTATTTTTTTTCATTCTTTTTTTTTAATTTAGTTTATTTTTAATTTTTAATTTTATTTAATTTAAAATTTTCAATTTAAGTTTAATTTAACCTAAAAATCAATAAAATTAAGAAATTAAGCTTTTTTCATTTTTGAGATTAAATTAAGAAATTTAATTTCAAAATTAAAAAATTGAATTTCTTTTTTTTTATTTATATTAAGAAATTTAGTTCATAAATTTTAATTTTTAGGTTAAATTGAGTTTAAATTGAAATTTCAATACTAATTTAAATAAAAAATTAAAAATGAATTAAATTGAACTTTCTTAATAAGTATAAGGACTAAATTAAACATTTTATCTCAAATACTTATTAGTGGTTATAATCTTCCGTATCATTAAAACATATTAGTGTAATAATATGATTGTAATTAGTTTACTAATTATTGAGGCTGTAATTAGTTGATGATTTGATATTATTGATTGAGGTTTCATAAGAGAGAGGTTTGAAGGCATCCTTTTAGAGAGTGGGGTAAGGAAAGGATTCAAAAATAAACACAATGGCTCTAAAAGGAAATGCCCACTAACAACAACTTTATGTTAAAGAGAATTATTTTACAAAGAGAGGATAAGCATGATTGGTGATTAACAAATTGGAATGATGAACTCCATGCAACTTCTCTTAAGTGGGATGCTGCTTTTTATTAATTTAATTAATAATCAATTACAAAGAATATATAGTAGCTCTTCTTGATGCTCTCTTTTGTTCTGCCTCGGTACTTGATCTTCACCTTTTTTTTTTATTTATTTTGAGTATTTAATTTCTTGTAATCGCCGAGATAGTGTTGAATAAAATGCAATTCAATGATTAAGCAAATCTCATTCCTTTAAGTTAGTTTTTAGAATGAATTTAAAAAGATTTATTTTTTCTACGTGATATCAGAACTTATTCTACTATAATATTATACTACCTATACATGTGATTGCCTATAAATTTTACATTTTACATTTTCATATTTAGATATGAGGAGAATACGTTATCCCACATTGAATTGTAATTGTGTTACATATAAAATTTGATAAATTTCTTTTTTTTAAATTAACTTTTAAAATATAATTAAATTCGATACATTTTATCCACAATGATGAATTTGTCCCAAGAATGTGTCAAGGTCTAGGTTTTGGGCCAGTTGATGGAGGTGTCTAACATGAATAAAATTTAGTTTTGGCCTAGTTGATGGAGGTGTCTAATATGAATAAAATTTAGTGACAATTTATTATTATTATTATTGCATCATTTTAGCAAATTCTTCATTGCTATAAGTGATGAGTGTTAATTGGACATTATACAATAGTTTTCTTGATGAGAATGATGAGATAAAATGTGTCATCAACATTGATGGAAAATTTTTTTAATTTACAGTAAAGATAATTTTTTATTAATTTATGTATATTAAAATTAACTTTTGTAAATAATTTTTAAATATTTTTTTAATAAAATCAAATTCTAATTCATAAAGAAAAAGAGATTCATCTCACGGATGGGAGTAATCTTATAAGATTATTTTTCTTTCTTTTATATAAATTTTAATTTAGAGGTGCTGGGCCTTTGAGATATTCAAAGGAGCTCTCGTGACAGTTTTAATTTTATACAAATGTATGGGCTTCGCACTCCTGCGCGGGCTAGGCAGGCGTTGATTAAACATTTAAATTTCGTGTAAATTAAATTATTACAGCCGTTAATATTAAAAAAAATTTACTTTAATTCCTTAATGAGGTTGTTGACGCGTACTCATTTAAATTTTTAAAATAAAGAAGAAAAATTATTATTTAATTCTGTATTTTATTAAAATTAATTATTTAATTTTTTATTTTAAAAATACTTTAATTTTTCTGTTAGCCAAAGATTTTGATGTCATCAAATTAATATTTAGTTTCTTTATTTTAATAAAAACTAATTAATTGATCACTATATTTTAAAAAACACATTAATTATTATATGTAATTTCATTTCATTAACTCTTTAATCCTTTCAATTTTTTTCTACACCAAAATTATCATGATTTTGTACTTTTTATTTCTTCTTTCGCATGTTTTTCCTTTCTCTTCTTCTCTTTATTATATCTTTATTTTTCATCTTTAGATAGATAATGGTACAAGTTATTTGTATAAAAAAGTTAAATATTTCCCCTAAATCTCTAAGTAATTAACATGATACTCAACTCAACTCAACTAGGCTTTTATCTCAAAAATTTGGGGTTGGTTATATGGATTCGCTTTCTCCACTCTAAACGATTTTGGGTTAAATCCTCAGAAATGTGTAATGCTTCTAGGTCATATTGTACTACTCTCCTCTAAGTTAATTTAGGCCTACCTTTTTTTTTTTCTATCCTCTAATTTAATATGTTCTACTTGTCTAACTAGAGCCTCCGTATTTCTACTCTTCACATGACAAAACCACCTCAATCTCCCTTCTCTCAACTTATCTTCAATTGGCACCACTCCTACCTTTTCTCTAATACTCTCATTACGGACTTTATCTAGTCTAGCATGGCCACTCATCCACCTTAACTACTCCGCCTAAGTAGTTTGCGCTTAGCCGGTCCCAAGCCCGAATAAAGGAGGAGGGTTATGGTAGGTGACAACCAGCGTAAAAATTTCGTCACACCTTATGATATGGATTCAAATGATATAAGTAATTAACATGATAATATAGAAAAATTATTTCTCAATATAGAAAATAACAAAAAAACTCATAGAATTGAATGAAAATATTTGAACAATTTTTAAAAAAATAAAAATTCATATTTTGTCTTAGCACATCAAAATTTTTATTTTCATACAAGAAAATGTTTTCACAATATTTTTTTTAAATATATAAATCAACTAACTAATTTTACAAAAATAAAGAGATTAAATGCATGGCAGATCTAATACATGAAAAGAGAGGTCAATTGACGCCTCTTTTCTGTTAAATACTCTTTGTATTTATATATATTTGTATATTTTGACCTCTTATAAATTTAATTATTAATTTATTGAACCCTCATTTTGATGAAATTTAAAATTATTTAAGACAAATAAGCATGTTATGCATTCAAAATTTTTTTTTGCTTTTAAAATTCTATTATAACTTTTTAAATATTGAATTTTATCAAGGCAAAATAATATGATTATGTGTGTAATTAGTTGATGAATCAGTTTTAATTAAATTATTCAATAATATTTTATTATTTAAATTTTATATATTGACTCAGCAAAAAAAAATTTCTAGATCTACCACTGACTAGTATTTTTCAAAATATAAAAGCTAATTAATTAGTTTCACGAATATAAGGAATTAAATAATAATTTGACTATTATTAATTAATAAAAAATTTGACGAAAGAATTAAAGAGCTTAACGAAATTAAAATATAAGGGCTACATAATATATTTTTCAAAATACATAGGCTAAGTAGTCAATTTCGTTACAATATAAAAACTAAATAGTAATTTTCTCAATAAAAAATTATTTTAAAAAACAAATAATTATTTTTAATAAAATAAGCTTTTTTAAATATTAAATAATTATTAAATAATTTATTTGTTTTAAATTTCATAATCTTTTAAATATTTATGATTAAAAATATCCTCAAATCAATTTTTACATATCAAAATTAAATTCCTTTTATGAACTATTTTAAGTTCACAGTTTTCCACATATAAATTATATAATCTTTTAATATCTCATAATTTTAAGCTAAACATTTTGCTACCATTTATTATTTAAGATTTTAAAAAAACTCAAATTCAAATTTAATTGAGTTTAAAAATCCGAAAAAGTATTGAGATCATCAATTTTTTTTCTTTTTAAAACATAAAGATTTAAGTGCATATTTAATCGTTAACGTGGGTGGAGGAAGTTTCTTCTTAATCACTAAGAAATACATTCATGATTGTCTTCAGCTGCTTATTCTATGATTGTCTTCGGCTGCTTATTCTTTTGATTTCTCACTCTTTTTTTTCCCCTCATCACCATTGATGGGGACATGAATTATGGGAAATCAACAAGTTTCTACTAAGTTTTGTCTCAAGCATGCTGTGTAAAAAACCAGCCAACTTTAATTCGATGATATTAGAGTCATTTTTAAGACTGTTAGATTTCGTGTTCAAGTCTTCTGATAAAAGCTGCTAAAAATGATTCTACAGGAAAAAAAAAATTTCCCCCTTTCACTCATCTTGCTCTTATTGTTTTTCCTTTTTATTATTAGCAAAGCTAACAAAGATGACAGATTATATTTGAAGCCAATCAACTTCAGAACTTGGCTTCTTCACACAGTACAAGCATTAAGCATTCTTGTTTCCTGATTCAGAAGTACTTGAGATTTTGCCTAATCCCATCATGATTCTTCTTTCTGCTGCCTCTTGCTTTTTCATTTTTGTTAACTCCTGCGCTTTCCTTTTCTAAAGTGTTTATGGTGCACAGAATCAAGCCATATAATCCCATTACACCTACAGGATTCTATCCTTAAAGATACAGTGAAGTTAAACGACCAAGATTAATAGCAAAGCATAGTCTTTTGCTTGCAATTAAGGAGATTATTAAGTGCTCATTGCAAGATAAACACACAACAAATCTTAGAAGGCACAGATGCTAAAATCACAAACAAATAAAGTAAATAATTACAACAAAAATATTTGATCGTATGGTTCACCCTCTCATTCGGGCTACGCCTACTGGCATGTCATCTTCCACTATTAAAATCCATTAAAAAATGCATCTATAAACTCGAAACCCTCTCACAACACATTAACACAATTATATCCAAGTAAAATCACTTTCAATCACAATAAATCATAGTAAGTAAAATAGTTTACCACTCTCATTCTTCTCTAGACATGACAAAATTATTTACTACTTTAACATCACAATACATCACAAAGGCTGTCATATGAAGCCTACATGGAAAACAGCCATAAATAATGGACAATAGTCTCTTTCTCTTAAACTATATGCCTTTTCTTCATCCATGAGCTAAAACCAAATAATCTCTATGCCATTCTTGAAAGCTACAGTCTTGAGTTTTAATTAGTCACTTTCTTAGAATGTCAACTACCTCAGAAATGTCAAAAAGGGGGAAAAATCAGATATAAAGAGTTCTGAGTTATGCCTACCACCCAAACCAGCCATAAGGAGTTTCACTTATGTTACAATAAAATTCCATTTATTGTTTCATCATTTGAAGAAAAGAAGAGCCATAGCTAAGCCTTTTAATGATATCAGCAATTTCTTGATGAAATTCAGGAAGGCAAGTGTCATAATATTAAAAAAAAAGGAAAATAGATTTGATTCATAAGATTTTCATACAACCTATGAGGAAGCAGAATCCAAATTACACAAGCAAATTTCTAGCTACTTCCATTCCAACACCCAGGTTCCAAAAAGCTGAGTTGAATGCCAAGCATACCTTTCTTTCTAGTATTTTTATTTACATCTATCCTTGCCACTTGTTGGTGCTTAATCTTTTGCTTAATTTTTCGCAGTTTCATGAACTTCCAAAGTCACCTGTTAATCAACTGGTTTGAATTTCATCCAAATGTAACCACCAGTTAGTTAATTATATACAGCTAACTCCCAGTATCTTCTCAACCAGCTGTAGTGGATGGGATCGAAGCTTTCCTCACCATATACTCTATATACAATGTGCAGCTGGCCATAGCTATGGTTTATTACGTTCTTTATCTGCAAGTCAGATCATGTAATCAAACACAACAGCATGAGTCTCAGGCATTAAAAGAGGCAGTTGCTCAATGTAAAGGTAGAAACGCCTCAGGTTCTCTCTTGCAAGGGTCAATGTGTCAATTGTATCACTATTATTAATGACAACCCATAAATCTCTAGAGTTCACTCTCTTAAGGCTGCCACGACAAAAAGGACAGGATTGAGATCTCGCATTCCTGTAAAAATGGAAGTACATTATGACAGAAATACATATCAGCAGCCGATGTTCACTTAAATGCTAATATGAAAGCAATATATTAAAAGCAAATGGCAGAAATGGGAATAGGAGGTACCAGTCGTGGAAGCAGCTGTTACACAAGGAGTGCCCACAGTTAGGCAATACCATCTTTGCACTATCTTCCATGCAAATCCCACATTCATAATCTCCCTCAAATTCATTTTCAGATTGCTTCCTCTTTTCTTCAACTCTGTGTCTGCTCAAAACTTCAGTGCCTCCGCTTCTCCTAGGTTTATCTTCCAATTCAATGAACTCTCCCTCAAGCAGCCTAAGAGAAGGGTATATAATAGCTGCAAGAATATTTCAATTAAAAGCATTCAAATGTCAAAAATATTGAGAAAAGAAAAGAGAAGAAGAAATGTAGCACAGCAAGTTGTTAAGAAGTCCATGAGGAGCAGACCATAAAATTCCCTTAGTGTGGCCTTCCTTTCTTTAGAGGACAATGTTGGCATTCCATCAACATAAACCTGGATAAAGTATGAAGAGCTTCTTTTGAGTTTTTAAGAAGGCAAAAAGGAGCTAAAAACTGCAATTCAACAGTTAAAACATCACAAAAATCTGTGTCAACAAGAGAAAAGGTAATAATAAGCTGCAACAGAACACAATCACCTTGTACACAAGGATGTGGAGAAGGCCTAAATAATTAGGGAGGGCATCTGTGCAACTATAGTCCATCCATTCAACCAAAAACAGGATGAAAGGGGCAAGGGAGCTATATGATAATCTCATATGTACACGATCCCCACCATAATCTCCTGGAAGAGCTGCTGCCCTGCAAAACCCACCCAAACACCCCAATTCAGAAATGAACATTTACCAGTTAACATTCATTCAGCAAAAAAAGGCATTATAATTATACATACTTAAATTATCAAAGCATGCAACTTTACGAGTTAACCAATTCAATGACCAGAATTGGAAGTATAATGAGCATATCCCATTTCCAATAATAGCATTTCTAACAACAAATCCATTAAGAAACCATATGCCAAAGTCACCTACACATTCATAAACCCAAATTCAATTTTCAAAATCACCGACTTTTATCTTTTATTATTTTAATTTCTAACAACCACAATTTCCCAAATTCAAAATTCACCAACTTTACCATTGTTGATGACAAATTCTAGCGCACCTACCACAAATGAAATGGGACCTAGAACAAAAACCCAGGAAAGGACAGAATTGCTCCTATAAAATACCAAAATGATTATGCGTTCCACAGAGTTTAAGTTGAGGGGAATATTATGCCAAGAAGTAAACAAATAAAGTAATAAATGGATAAAAATAACACAAACTTACAGGCTATTGGCATGTTGTATATCAGCTTCAAGAGCTTTGAGAGATTCTCTGAAGGAAGATGATTTATTAGGCTGTTTTTGCCACATTTGTTCCCTCCTTTGGAGTCTTGATAAGAAAATTAGAGACAAAAGAACTCAAAAAAGAGAGAACAGAGAGAGAATGATGAAAAGGGGTAGCTTTTGAGGAGAGTGGTTTTTAGTCAGTTGAGGGAATGTTCGGAGATAAAAGATTAGATGGGGACCTTTAAAAAAGAGAAGAAGAGAGAGAGAGAGAGAGAAGTGCAAGGTTGCTTAGGGTTCAAACTTCTCACGCTTGAAGAAAAGAAAGGGATGCCTTGTCTGTCTAATGCATCTTATCTTTCTTACCTTGCCTTCATTATTTCCTGAACCGCTCATCTTTGCCAATTATTTCCATAATTCCTTGTCTGACTTTTCTTCCTTTTGCTTAATATTTATTCATTGGTACTCTAATTATACCATGATTCCTTAACCCAAAACTTGGGACATTCAGTTTGGACAATTTTTAATGATATTTTATTATTCATCCAATGAGCAAGATTTTTTTTTTAATTCAGGTTAAAATACATTAAAGCCGATGGAATTAAGGTGGTAAAGAGTATTAATTAATATGAATGAGTTGATATTAGAAATTAAAAATAAATCAATTTTTAATTATGAAATTATAAATTTAAATTTGAAGCGAGCTTAAAAAATAAAAAAAAATAAAAAATTACACACTGATACAGTGAAACTACGATGGGTTACCAACAAACGAAAGGTGACAATGTCTCTTTAGTCTTTAGTGACTGATAATTGATAGGGAAAGGAAAGGATAGAGTAATGATTTAGAAAAAAGACTCCTGCTCCATATGCAGCTAATCTTAATTATTGAGAAAAAGCAACTGCATAAATTACTAAATTAATTATTGAGCAGAAATCATATCGTGTCAATATTCGCAAGAACTTGTTTTCATAAACAGTTAAAGTTTCCTTGTTCGCACCTGTCTGGTGAAGGCTCCAGAGGGACTGTTCCTAATCCGTCCCCTCAGTAGAGATGGCAAAAATTTTCTACTCGTCCTGCATTTGATCAATTTTTTTATTCTGCTCCGATTCTGATTTATATAGGATGAAAACGGGATGACTTTCTCCTCAATTTGAAATTCAGTGACTCACCTCATATACTAATATATTATTATTTATTATTAAAAAATAATTTATTTTTATATATTTAAATATTATAATTTTAATAAAATATAAAATAAAATGAAAAAGAAAAAGAAAAAGAGTGATGTAGGAGAAAAAAAATGCAGTTTTGTGTGCATGAACCCAAGCCCAAATCTGGCTTCTCATTAGGTTTTGGGTTTTCATGGACCCAATAGTAATGTGGGTCCAATTGGCAATCCAGCAGGTTTTCTATTGGTAATGGAAGCTGTCCAAAAGGCAAGAGTTCTGGGGCCCAATATAAATCATCTTTTTGAAA
This sequence comes from Hevea brasiliensis, assembly GCF_030052815.1. Classification (NCBI taxonomy): domain Eukaryota; kingdom Viridiplantae; phylum Streptophyta; class Magnoliopsida; order Malpighiales; family Euphorbiaceae; genus Hevea; species Hevea brasiliensis. Next base: position 3,329,375 of record NC_079502.1, read on the forward strand.
TTTTAAGGCTAGGTTGGCAAAAGTCTCCTCATCTGGACCACTGTGCCAGATAAACAGTAAAAGTAATTCTGATTTTGCTCCTCTCAATTTCACAAAATATAATTAAAGAAAAAAAATAGATGGAGTTAATCAGTTTGATTTAATAAAAATTTGATAAAGATATTTAAAATTTTTAATAATATATATGACATATTATTAAAGATTAAATTTATTATAATAAGATACTTTGAATATAAAAAAAATAAAATTATTGAAGGGTTTGAGAAATAATAATAAAAAAAAACTTTATTGGTGCTCAATTTCATAATTGGTCACACCTGTCCATGAAAAAGATAAATGGTCAATGTCTTGATGAGAGAACAAATCCACTTTTTCATGATGTTGGGATGCATAATTTCTGGTTTTTTTGGTCTTGAATTTGTCAAGTTCATAGATTAGCATGGAAATGGGGACCATAATTAGCATACTTTTTGAAAATTATAATAATATTTGTAAAGCTAAAGACAGGTTGGTCCAAATGGGCATAAAAGAAGATTTTGTGGTTTGGTAAAGCAAAAGTAAATTAAAGCAAACTATACTTAACTAATTAAATAGGTCATTAATCCTTTTTTCTTCTTTACATATGCTGTTTGCATGGCCAATGTTTTTCCTTTCTTATTTCCCCTAAAATACTTTAATTGGAATTTTAGGTATGAATAAAGCTTAATTAGTAAGAGCAAATTATAAATATAAATTATTAATACCGATCGCCCACAAAAAATGATCTGTAAAACTTAAACTCTCAACTTAATAAGAGCACTGGGTGAGTTTTATTAACTGAATTCATCTTTATTTAATATAATTTAATATGATTCAATACAATTCTTGATTTAATTATTGATAAAGAATAAGAAGTTACTAAAATAATAAAATAAATTCAATAATTATTTGCTAATTGATTTTATTTTCAGTTTTTGGGAAAAAAAAAAACAATAAAAATAAACAACTCTAAAAGTTGACAGTTCTCTTTTCACTTTTTAATTCAGCTTCATGTGTCACAGTAGCTACTCGTTTTCAAAAGAAATAAAGCAGAAACAACAATGAGATCTTTATTTCTTGGGAAAAGAAGATTCCAAATTGAGGATAGTGGATACAACCGTGAATGAACATTTCACAAATTCATCAATCAATCCAAAAGAAAAGGAAAAAAAAAAAGGTGAAGCGTGAGTAGTGGGGGGGGGGGGATGAAAAATGAGATAGATACTTAACGTCTAAAGATTTTATCAGTAATCACTGAAAATGCTTTAACACAACAATACATCATAAGGATTGGCTTGCCCTCCTGTTCTTCAATGGCTTTATATTCTCATTTTCTGGTTTTTTATCTTTTCTTTGTATCTTCAGTTGTGTGCCAAGTTACAGGTATGTTCTTTCTTGAATCTGCAATAATTCTGTTCTTTGAAGAATTTTCCATTCAATTTGAGGTTATATCAATAAATCTGTTTCTTGTAGAAACAAGAATGCATTTTCTTGCTCTAACTAGAGGAGTGTTAGAGAAATCTAACCCACTTAATTTCCCTCGTCTATTGCCTGCTAGAACAAAAGTCACTCACAAAATGATACTGTAGAAATTATAAGAATGGCAATCTGTGTCTTGCAGGCTGATACTGTTATTCTGCTATTCATTAGAATTGTGATATAGTTACTAACAGTTTTAATGATATGTGTTATGATCTATTTCCACCCATAGAGTTCATCAGTATAGATTGTGGAAGCACAAGTAACTATACTGATCCAAGAACAGGGCTAGAATGGATTTCAGACAATGGAATTATGAACCATGGCAAACCCGTAGAAGTAAAAAATCCAGACGGAAAGTGGGTGCAGTATCGGAGACGCAGAGACTTTCCTATAGACAGCAAGAAGTACTGTTACAATTTAAGCACCAAAGAGAGAAGAAGGTATATTGCTCGTGCAACATTTCAGTATGGCAGGTTAGAAAATGAGGATTCATTCCCCAAATTTGAACTCTATTTGGATGCAACTAAGTGGTCTACTGTGACAATTTTGGATGCTTCGAGAATTTATGTTGAGGAAATGATCATCAGGGCTCCCTCGAGTTCTATTGATGTGTGCATCTGCTGTGCTACAACTGGTTCTCCCTTCATTTCCACTGTCGAGCTTCGGCCTCTGAACCTTTCAATGTATGCAACAGATTATGAGGATAGTTTCTTCTTAAAATTAGCAGCTAGAGTAAATTTTGGTGCTCCAACTGAAGATGCCTTAAGGTAAGCTAATTTAAAGTTTTGGTTACAACCTGATACTATTAGTGGAAAGATGTGCAGATGACATTGTCTTTCTCAGGTACCCAGATGATCCTTATGATAGAATTTGGGACTCAGATCTTGTTAAAAGGCAAAATTTCCTCGTAGGGATGGCCCCTGGCACAGTTGGAATCAATACATCAAAGAATATAGATATTCAGACAAGAGAATACCCTCCTGTCAAAGTAATGCAAACAGCTGTTGTTGGCAAAGAAGGAACACTCAGCTATAGATTGAACCTCGAAGATTTCCCCGCGAACGCCAGAGCATATGCATATTTTGCTGAAATTGAAGACTTGGGAGCTAATGAGACGCGGAAATTCAAACTGATAATGCATCCTGATATGCCTGACTATAGCAATGCAGTGGTAAATATTGCAGAAAATGCCAATGGGAGCTACAGACTTTATGAACCCAGCTACATGAATGTGAGTCTAGATTTTGTTCTGTCATTTTCGTTTGTTAAGACTCGCGATTCTACTCAAGGACCACTCCTAAATGCAATTGAGATTAGTAAATACCTGAAGATCGAATCGAAGACAGAAAGCCAAGATGGTAAGTGCATCATTTCCTGCAAATATGTGGACGGATGTGCTTGATTGATATTATCCATAGAAATAACTATGCATTCAAATGTACTATTGACAGTGGCCGTTCTCAATTTCCTTCGTTCCATGTCTGTTGGAAGTTCTTGGACAAATGAAGGAGGTGATCCTTGTGTCCCAGCTCAGTGGGAATGGGTGACTTGCTCCTCAACTTCACCACCAAGAATCACAAAAATGTAAATTCTTCTCATTTATTGACTGAAAGATCAGGTTACTTTCACACTGTAGAACTTCTAACTAATAACCTCATACATTCAACAAATCCAACTTATCACAGGTAGTATTAGTAGGACCGCAGATTTTATTGCATTTATCCAAGCAGTTCGTTGATATGTCACTGTATTAATAAGTTCATAGCTAAATTCTGAAAAATACAGTAGCCTGTTACAAAAATTGGATTGAACTGACATGCTGAGCAGTGCACTGTCAGGAAAAAATTTGAAAGGGGAGATCCCATCTGAGATTAACAACATGGAGGAATTAACTGAGTTGTAAGTGCTATAATCCTATAAAGTAATAATGCTTGTTCTTATTGATCCCTATCATAACCCCTTCCATTTTCTCAGGTGGTTGGATGGAAACTCCCTCACAGGGCCGCTACCTGATATAAGCCATCTTGTCAAATTGAAAATTGTGTAAGTTTTCCACTTTAAAGCTTTACATTTCCCTCATCTCCACTAAAAGTGCACCTCACAGTGGTGCATGTTTCAGTGGATTTGCATTAACCTAGAAAGCATCTAACAATCCATGTCCTGCTTTTATTTAATGCACATGCAGGCATCTAGAGAACAACAAACTATCTGGTTCATTACCTAAGTACCTGGTTAGTTTGCCAACCTTAAGAGAATTGTAAGTAATACTAAGGACTTTTTTAACTATTATTACTTGCAACAGAGGGCAATTCATATTTCACTGGATATTTGATTACAGATACTCAGGAAGTGCGTTTGGGTGTGCTTTAATCTGATGTAAGCATTCACCATGTAAATGGAATAGGGTATTCAGTAATTGTGAAAATCTTCTGTGGCAGATACATTCAAAACAACTCTTTTAGTGGGAAAATACCTCAAGCACTGTTGACTGGGAAAGTAATTTTTAGGTATGTCACTCGTTACTTCAAAATGTATAGATAATGGCATGGCATAGAGAATTTATGAAGCATGTATCTTGCAGCTACGAAAATAATCCTGGACTGCATAAAGAGACAGCAAAAAGGATGCATTTTAAGTTGATACTTGGAACTTCAATTAGCATACTTGCAGTTCTGTTAGTTCTGTTGATAGGAAGTCTAGTGCACCTGCGTAATCTGCAAAAGAAGACATCGCATCAGAAAAGCAATAACCAAGGTATGCATAACTCAGTTTTCTTGGGACTCAAACTCAGATCTCACAATCTCAAAGACAACTTTAATACCATTAAGCTAAAGCTCATTGGATGCATAAACTCAGTTGTTTCTGCATTTTCCTCATTTTCGTTGTGTCAACCAGGTAGCTCTTTACGCACCGGTATTAAACCTTCAACTGCTTACTCTATTTCTCGGGGTTGGCATCTCGTGGATGAAGGTGCTTCGTACTATATTTCATTCTCTGAGCTTGAAGAAGCTACCAAAAACTTTTCCAGGAAAATTGGAAAAGGAAGTTTTGGGACTGTCTACTATGGCCAAATGAAAGATGGAAAAGAAGTGGCAGTCAAGATAATGGCTGATTCATCTAGCCATCTCACACAGCAGTTTGTGACTGAGGTAATGTCATATTCAGCCAAAGAATTTGTTGAAAAACAGCTACTGATTTCAACTTTCAAATTCGACATGATGAAAAAGAAACCTGATAGCATTATTGATTTATATCATGAACTTCAATATTGGTTCACTATAGAAGCATACTTGCAGGTTGCTCTCTTGTCAAGAATTCATCACAGGAACTTGGTTCCTTTAATTGGATTCTGCGAAGAAGAAAACCAACGAATTCTGGTTTATGAATATATGCACAGTGGGACATTGAGGGATCACGTACATGGTCTGCATATCTGCCATCAACCTGTCTTCTCTCTTTTGATTTTGATAGTAATGTTTCGAATTGAAACCAATGACAAGATCTATGGCAGGTTCTGTCAACCAGAAACGCTTGGACTGGCTAACTCGATTACAAATTGCTGAAGATGCTGCCAAGGGTTCAATATAAAACATCTCATCGCTTGTTTGTTCACTGTATAATTTTCAGGTTCATAGAATAAACACAGGTTTATATGTTTGCAGGCCTTGAATACTTGCATACTGGATGCAACCCCAGTATTATACACCGAGACGTAAAAACAAGCAACATTCTCTTAGACATCAATATGAGAGCAAAAGTGTCAGATTTTGGACTTTCAAGGCAAGCTGAAGATGATCTAACCCATATATCAAGTGTGGCAAGAGGGACAGTTGGTTACCTTGATCCTGAGTAAGCAATACTTGTCAGGTGTGCATAATTAATTGCATTCTCTTCCTGTTTTTGCTTAACTTGTCATGCATGTGCTTCAACAGATATTATGCAAATCAGCAATTGACAGAAAAGAGTGATGTCTACAGTTTTGGGGTTGTTCTCCTAGAACTTATCACTGGAAAAAAACCTGTCTCAACAGAAGATTTTGGTTCTGAAATGAACATTGTTCACTGGGTAGGCACGCTTGCCATTTTCATTCTTTGAGTCGTCTCCAGAGTCCATAATGTCTCGAGTTGGAGTCCCGATCAAAGCCAGAAAACCAAAAAAATGATCTGGGTTAACTAAAGAACTATACAATGCACAAATTAAAGTCTTGACCAACCTGAGTTGTTATTTTGCAGGCAAGAGCCTTGATTCGTAAAGGAGATGTGGTGAGCATTGTGGATCCTGTTCTAATAGGGAATGCAAAAATCGAATCAATCTGGAGGATTGCTGAAGTTGCAATCCAATGTGTTCAACAACGTGCAGTTTCCAGGCCAAAGATGCAGGAAGTAATTTTGGCAATACAAGAAGGCACCAAGATAGAGAAAGGAAGTGATGGAGCCCATAAACTTTCTGGCAGTGGGAGCTCCAAGGCACAATCTTCAAGAAAAACATTACTCACGAGTTTCCTTGAGATTGAGAGCCCTCACTTATCAAATGATTGCTTAGCCCCAGCTGCCAGATAATTTTTCTTCCAAGTCTTGGTTTAAAACTACTCATAACTGTAACAAATAGTCACCATGTAATCATTTGTGTTGTTTGCTTGTGCCTGCATTTGCCCATACCAAATAACGTAGATAAGCACTTTGAACAATTTTTCTTTGTAACTCTAAAATTTTTAAAGGTAACATGTAGCCATCAGGATTTAAACTTCTAATCATATGTACTAGAAGATAATTATTCTATCATTGATCTACTAGTATATGTGAACGAATTTGATTGAGTTTAAATTATTTCAAATTACATGTCATTTTGGCTAACTTGACTTAATTTAGTGGCTAAATATACACCCACCAAGTAAAAGCAGGCCCACTCCTTCAATCCCTACTTAAAAAAAAGTCATTTCGAGTCTTGTTTTTTACAAGTGAATTTGATTGGAAATATTTTGGGTTATGGATTGATTCAAGTTTCCCATCATGTCACTATACTAAAAAAAATTTGAGTCTATTCATGGGTTGCATCAACTTTTTCAAAAAATATTAATTTATTTTTAAAATAAAAATTTAATTGATCAAATCACACTAAAAAAATATTAGCAATTGATTAATCCTTAAAATCGGTTGCTAATCGATTTAGCAATCGATTCAGTCGGTTGCAGTAAAGCTGGTTGAAAATAGTAATCGACAATTAACTCGATTGTCAAATTAATTAAATTTTAAAAAAAATTGATAAAAACTATAATTCTTTTTTAGCAATCAAACTCAGCAACCAAAATATAATCAGTTACAAAAATTTTGATATTTTTAATTTTGTAATTTTGTAACCATTTTATAAATCAATTGTTATTTGCGACTAATTTAACAATAAAAAATTATTGCTAATTTAAAAATTATCAAAAAAATTAAATTTTCAAGTAAAAAATTCAAACAAATAAATTTTTCAAAAAATTACTAAAATAATAAATTATTAATGAAAAATTAGTAAAGAAAATGAATATAAAAATATTATTAAAAAATACTAATAATAACTATTATAAAAAAATATTAACAAAAAATTAAATATAAAAAGATATTTATAAGACAAATTACTAAAAAATATTATCGTATATATATATTATAGTAAAAATTTATTAAAAATTAATACTACAAATAATTTACGTACAAAAAATATATTTATATAAAAATCTTTATTTTATGCCAAAGAAAAATAAATGAAATAAAAAAGATGATGACGATGAAGAAAAAAATATGAGAAAGAAAAAGATAATAAAGAAAATAGATGAGAATGAAAAATATGATTAAAAAAATAAATGGGAATGAAAAAAATGGAGAAAGATGAAAAAAAGAGAAAGAAAATGAATAATGAGAAAAGAAAATAAGTAGTGGAGAAATAAAATAAGTAGTGATTTATATACGTGAATTAGCAATTGATTTTAGCAATTGATTGTCAGTTGTTAATTCGTTTTAAAAATTGAGCGAAAATTTTTAAGGGTAAAATTTTACAACTGATTCACAATCGGTAACTAAAAATAACTAATTTCAACTGGCTGCTATTAGCAATTAATTTCTAAATTGGTTACAAATCAAAATAAAAAAAAAATATAACACTCCAAATTTTTTAAATTTATTATTTTGTGAGTAATATTAATATTTTATTTTATTTAAATTGTAGGAAATTATTTGAAATTTTTCGGATTTTCGAAATCAGGTTTGATTTCCCGAAAATATAAAACTTTAGTGATTTTTAAAAATTAATTTAAAGACCATGTGGCAAAACTAAAAATATATTTGGAGTCTATGAATTTTTCTGAGTTTTCTAGAATTTTTTTGAAATTTTTGGGCCTCGTTTTCGATCCCAAGGTAGAGTAAAAATTTAAAATTTTGTATCCTAAATCGGACCGACCGAATCGAACCAGGCGGGATCGGACAGATTGAATCGGACCGGCCTTTCTTTTCTTCTTCTTCTCTTCCCCGCGCGTCCCGACCCTCCTTCCTCTCTCTCCCGTTTTCTCTCTCCTCCCTCCTCCCCAGGTCGCGCTATCGCCACCCAGCCCTCCCCACCTCGCCGGCGCGCCGCCTCAGCCTTCTCTTATCGCTAGCCGCCGCCTGGAACGCCAAGAACCGTTTCGGCTTCTCGATCGAAATCCAGTCGATCCAGCCACCGATTGGGCTGGGTCTTATGTCAAACACCATCTACACCTCGAGAGCTTTCTATAGACACCAAGAACACTAAAATCCATCCAGCGGTTTGTCTAATTTTTGTCCGGGAAGTTTTAACCCATTTCGATTTTTGGGTTAGATTTCTCGCAAACCGTGAACCCCAAGAGAAAACCGAGAGTACTAGAGCGCTCCACTCGTCGAGAGCTTCGCGGCAATATAAATTTTGAAATTTTTCGATACCGTTTTTCGGTGGGTCCCACGAAACTTTGTAGTGTTTTTCCGAGCATTAAATGAGCTTAGAAAATTTCGTAAAAATTATATACTAACTCCCGTGTTGTGGGCTTCGTGTAGGTACCTTCAATTCGAGGAAATTTAACGGTTGGTCGGGTCTGTGAATTTCTGGCCAGACAGACCGGCTACCGAAAAAGTCTTAGAATTGGATCTAGATTTTAGTTACCCCACCATTGTCAGACGTCCCGAGCGCGTCCCCAAAGTCGGAATCCGCATAGGTAAACCCGAACCTTGCTTTTTCGTAATTTTCTAGTGCTTAAATGGGATTAAAAATCCATAAAATATTCGTGGTAGCTCAGAAAATTATAATTCTTTTTGCATTTGCTTAGTAATATTGCTAAGGACCGCGGAGAAAAGTTATTATTTGATTAGTTTTTGCAAAAATGGTCAATTATAAGGACTAAACTGTAATTTTACATATTGTGATTGATGACTGTTTGGATGAACCCAGGAGGGGCTGTGTGATGTGATTGAGATATGAATATATGGTTTGTGGATATAGAAGTGTGTTTTCCTTTTTACAGGTTGGGTAGGTCCTAGGTATAGGGGAGACTCTACTGAATTTTCGGCATAACTTAGGACGTATTTGGTATTTTCTTGGTTTGTATTGAGTCAGTTGTATTAAATAATTGTAATAAAATTGTCAGGTGAGCCAGAACAGCCTTCCTCCTCCGCCCAGCCGCCACAGTGACTTCGGTTGAGTCAGTGAGTAAAATATTAATTTTAATTGTAATTTTGATATTATTATATATTCAAGCATGCCCATGCATTACTTATAAATATTTATCTATGTAGTTAAACACTAGGCACGTTTTATGTTGCATTCATAATTGTTAAAGTGCTATGGATGTTGTTGTGGTAATTTGGAGCAGTGTGCGTGAGTTGGCGTGCGTGTGGTGTGGTGTTGGCTATGGACAGGACGGGTAGACACGGCTTGAGATCTTCGCTGGGACCTGGTCCTTTGGGGTAGACACGGCTTAAGTTCTTCGCTGGGACCCCGATTTGGTTTATTAAGTGGAAGTCCGAGCTTGAGTTCTTCGCTGGCACAGTTTGGATTAAGAAAGCTGTATAGGGGATCAGCTCCCATATATGTATTGTTTGACATTATCGGGTGTGTGAGTACTCCAAATTACCTTTTTGCTGTTATGATGTGAAAATATTATCAATGTTGCATTTCACTCTACATGGTGCATTAGCTTTAGATAGTTATAGAGATTATGGTTAAAATTGATATTTTACTCTCTGAATCGAATGCTAACTCCTGTTCATTATTTTTCAGGCTACAGGAGGATTATTGTTGTGGTTAACCTGCTTTTCTCCTTCGCAGATTGTTTATTAATGTTTGTGTAATTCTGTTAACTTCTATAATTTCGCATGTGTTAGAAATATTCATTTGATTTGGGTCTGTAATATAATTACTATGTTGGACCTGTAAACTTATTATTATATGCATGTATGTTGGACTGGATGAGGGAGCTGAGCTCTCATTTATTTTTATGACATATGAGTATGTTGAGGATGAACTGAGCTCCCCAATTGATTATATATTGTGTTTACAGGTCGGGTGAGTCAAAAACTCCCCGTTGAAAGGTCCATTTTATGGCCGGATTCTGTTCAGTTGAATTCTTAAAATTGGGCCCAAATGGGCCTTAGAATTGGGTTGAGGAATAGTTAGGCTTACTACGGGTCTCGGGGCTTTAGGCTGGCCCAGGTCCTAGTGCCGGTCCGGCCCATAGATTGGGTAGTGACAAAAAAATGAAAGGGAATTTTTGGGAGGAAAAATCCATTGTTAACAATTGATTCACAAATCGGTTACAAATAAAAAAAAAATTGAGCGAGAATTTTTAAAGAACAAAATCAGTTGCTATTAGTAATTAATTTACAAATCGACTGTAAATAAAAAAAAAAAACAAAAAATTAGCAGAAAAAATTTAGCAACCGATTTGGTTGCAAAAATTAAAGCAATCGACAAAGAATCGGTTATAAATAACAATCGAATTTAACAATCAATTCTTGTAACTGATTACAAATCAATTGCTAATTTTGAAGCCAACTAAAATAATATTTTAATTTAACAGATTTCTTAAATAAATTATTGTTATCAATCGATTTCAAAATTAATTGCTAATCATGTATTTAAGATTTTTCTAATATCAATTAGCAATCAAATTAGCAACTAATTATAAATCGATTGCTAAATCTTTAAAAAATTAACTATTTCATTAAAAAAATTGAAATTATGAATCAAATTCAATCGATTACAAAAATTAGTTGCAATTCTGATTATTTTTTTAGTGTCAATTTAAACCAAATAGCTTTGAACCAAATTATTAAGTTGATTATCAATTAAATCCCTAAATTTTTAAATATTTGAATTTGGATAATCTTAAATTTTACATGAATGAAAATGAATTATAAACAATTTTAAATTAAACAAAAAGGAATTTAATTGACCGGTTGAATAAAAATTTTCCACCTCTACCTACAAGTACAATGACTTAAAATTCTCTATATTTTTCTTTTATCAAATGAATTTTAAAAAGTATTTTTCTTATATAAGTATGTAACACCCCTGTATGCATAGCCTATTATATTTTACTGTTCCAGTGATCGGTGTCGGTCTGGATAATTAATGAGATTAGAATCACATCTAAGACACCTAGATAAGCCCTGAATACAAATAATTAGCAATTGTCAGATAGTTAAGTATAAATAAGAAAAACAGAATACAAAAATTTAAATGAGCCAGGCGTCACAGCGATGGGTGACATTCCCGGGAAGTGACTGCGAGGTCAGTCTTAACCAGATTTTTGAACACGAAAATGTGATGCCGCGGTCCTAAGGACTATTGCGAACACAGTGGAAAAGAGAAAATCACAGAAAAGAATTGTTAAGTAGGTCAAATAATTAGGTCAGGAATCCGAAAAAAATATTGAATTACTTGTAAACTGGATCGACCCGGCGAGGGGCAATTTGGTCAATTTATCCCTAGAGCTGACTCCTGACCTAACTGTCCAATAAAATCGGAGAAATGAAAATTTCGGAATATAAAATTAAATTAAAGAACTATGAAAAAATAAAGGAAAAAGAAAAAGGAAAGGATTTATGACCTCATTGTGGTGACATCATATATGATGTCAAAAAATCAATTTAATTTCTTTAATTTTTTACTAAGTCAAAAAGCTAGATAATTATGCAAAATCAAATGAAAAAAAAAAAGAAGAGAAAAAGTGTGTCTTCCACACCCATTTGCCGTCCCTCATCCCTCTCTTTCATCTCTCTCATATTTTCACCATAGAAGCTTGATTTTCAAGCTCTCTAAACCCCCAAATTAGCCATAAATCCCCCAAAATCTCCACTAAAACCTTGTTATTACAAGTAGATAAGAAGATTGAGGAAGAAAAAGAAAGGATAAATTGAAAGAATTGGTGAATTATAAATCAAAGAATTGAGGTTAGTGTTCTTTCTTCACTCTCTATTTGAATTTATGTTAAATAGCTAAGTTACACTTGGAATTAACAAATAATTAAAAGAAATCAAGTGTGTGGGATTCTTGTGAATTTTGGCCAGCATATAGGAGGAGTGAAATTTCTTGAATTTGATGAAATTGAAGGGTTAAGTGAGTTGAATTAAGTATATAGATTAAAAATATATACTTTGATTTCATTAAGTGAGTGAAATTAGTAAATTAGGGTTCTTGAGCTTTAGAAATTGGGAGAAAATTTTGAAAAATGGTCAATTGGTGCAAATGACCCTAATTGAAGTGAGAAATGGTCATTTGGGACCATTTGTTGTATGTTTGATTTGGTAGAAACCAAGTACAATTTGGATTAGTTAGGGTCACTATTCTGGCAGCTTGACCTAGGTCTCTTTCGGGAAATAAAACTGAAAATTTACCAACCCAATTGGTGTGAGGCCAATTGGGAATGAAAATAAACACATAATGGCCTAATTTTCATTTAGGAACTATACCCAGAAAATGACATTAGAATAGTGAACAATTAGGTCAAATTCGGGTGTAGTGTGCTGCCACTGTACCAAAATGACCAAATGAATCATTTGGCCATAACTTGGGCTATACAGGTCCAAATGATTTGATTTTTGTGGCATTGGAAAGGTATGATATAGAACTACAACTTTTATGAAGAAACCAACCCAAATTCTGTCCATAACCCAGTCATTTTACCACCCAAATTTAGTGGTCCAAAATTGCCATAACCAAATTAGGTGCCCAGAAATTATGGGTAGACCAATCCAGCTAGCCCTGTTCAAATGGCCATAACTTGGGTTACAAAACTTCAAATAGAGTGATTCAAAAAGGGAATTAAAGTTAAGACAATAAGGAACAAGTTTTATGAAGAACACTTTTTCAAATTCTAACAGTAACATAACCAATATAATAGTACAAAACATGACACCAAATCTAAAAAATTTAAAATTGTGCCTAGGAGACCTAAAAATCTAAGGAGCAACTAAAACTAACAAAATTAGTAACCAAAATATGGTATGTGGGTGAAATTGAAATCCCTATACCTATTAAGTATAAGAAAGTCAATAAATTGACTTGAATAGTATTGTGAATAGTAACCCCGAAATGCAAATTTTAAAGAACGTCAATTTAAGTATATTAGAGCTAGAAATAAATATATTTGAATTTGTTTTTGGATTTATTATAAGTTGTAAACTGAAACACTGTGAAATTTTGTGTTTCAGTTGAAAGGAATATCGGGAAAGAACCCGAGACATCAAGTCAAGGCCTAGAGGCTACTTGCACGAGGTTTGTGCGCAACATAAAATATTCTTTAAATTTCCTTTGCAAAGTGCATAAAATGAATTGTGATTTATTTATATTGCGAAATGGTGATTGCAAAGTGCATGTGTGTTAATTGTCATTAAATGTTTGGAAAATTATTGAGATAGTTTTGAAACCACAGTATCATTACCATATATTTGAATATCTCACTAGCATGACTAGTGGGAGGAATTAGTTTTGAATTTTGATTCCCTCTCTGGCTGAAGTGTTGAGGTGTGTGCCAATAGAGGAAGAAATTGAATGGGTACCCATAGATTGTGCTGGCTAGCTTTGTGATTCCTTATAAGCCTCTAGCTATTGAGATGAACATTGTACTGAAGGCATGATATAACTGTGTGTTTTTCTGAAATTTGTTTTTCGATTTTCGAAATGAGAATGTTTGATTAAAAGTATAAATTGTGTTTTGTATTTGCTTTTCATTTTTAGCACCTTAATTGAATAAATGTGATTTGATTTATGCATAAAATTATATTTTAGTATATTGTGCACCACTGAGTCATAGTACTCAGCGATAACTTTTTATTGCTGTCGTAGGTAAAGAGACTGGTAGAGCAGCTGAGTGAGCTGCTAAGGACTGCTGTGCTACTTTCAGATATTTTGTCGAGTATAATTTTTATACCCTGATTATACATGATTATTTTTATGTAATTAGCTGTATGTGCATTTTATAGACTAGTCATGAGCAGTTGTACAGATTTTGTAATATTATTATTTTAGATTTTTAGATGTAAATTTATACTGATGTATGTAAATTAATTTTTCTTTAATGCAATGTGTATGAAACCAATTATCTCTATTTTTGGAAATATTTGAATTGAAATTCTTGAGTTGTTAAATTTTCATTTGAATTATGGGAGTGAGCTAATTTGTGTTGATTTGAGTTGAAATAGTGATTGTGATTTGATGAAGTATTACATTGGAAGTGTTTTCTACAGGTAAAATTTTCTGTTTTTTCAAATATAACAGGCACTCTGTCGAAATTTTTTCAAAATTTACGAAAAAATAAAAATGGACAAAAATTTTATCAAATCTTTAAATTTCAAGTAAATATTTTTAATACCTGCTAGAAAAGCTCACCACTTTCAAAAAGTAAGAAAATTGTTTTAAAATCCCTTGTAGTATATTTAATGGGTTATCAGTAGACAAAGTCGGTAATTCATTAAGTATACTACGGGATCATGTTATGCTTTATAGAGTGGTAATGTGTAACAAAGTATCTTCACAATTCAATTATGATGAGATTGGGATCTAAAATAACTTGCAAAAGTTTTTACCACAAGTCTCCCTTTGTTATTATAAATGATATGATGAGTTATTTTGTTACAAGATTGATGAGGGATAATTATTATATTGTAACTTTTAATTACTCAATGATATTATTTGAATACTTAAAAATAATAAATTAATATTTATTTTATTAATACTTATATCTTAAGAAGTTAAATATCAATCTTAGAGATCTAAATTAATAATTACCATTTTAAAAGATTAAAACTTATTAATGTAACGTTTAATCCTTAATTTTTTTAATTTTTTACTAAACACATCCTTACAATTAATATTATTTAACAGAAGTCACTATTTAAAAGGCAAAAATAAATAAATAAAAGACACCTACTATAGACTTGGTTCTCAAGAAGAATCAAACAATTTTTGCATTTAACAATGATGTTCTCAATGGGTATTAATTAACTCATTTAACATATTTAAGTTCAAATCTCCAATTCCCAATTATTTGCTAAAAAAAAAAAAATTAATTACTCTGCCACATGGTTAGGTAGTTTGGTGAGCCTTGTGGTCCAAGGTTATTTTAGGTCCTGTTTGATGTTGTTATTTGTTGACTCTTACAAAATAAAATTTATTGAACATAAATTGTCACTTTGAATGTTCTTTGGTGAAAGGGAATTTCCTTTCTAAACCAAAAAAAAATTGGCCAAATCATTGAAAAAAAAAATGCTTTTTCCTAAAACTGCTTTTAATGAGAACTCAGCAGCCACAAACAAGACCTTAAATAAATGGACTAGGGATAGGGCTTTTTCAATTTTGGCATATGTTTGTTAATAGTATTAATTAAATTAAGAATCATATTAATTAAATAAATAATTAAATCTTGTATTACAAGTTGAAGAGTAAATAATTGGTTATTTTAAAATCATTAAACAATTATTAAATATGATTTGACCACATAATTAGGGATTTTCTTTGTATCAGAAGCCTAACTGTCACCAAATTCATCAAGGCAACTTAAATATTTAATCATTAACCACATAAAAAAAATCCAAATTAAATATGATGATGAATAGTATACCTAAAAATATTAAATCAATAAATACTCCTCCAAACAAACCCTTTTGATCCAATATGTTTTTTTTTTAATTATTTTTACATGAAATTGTTCAAAATTAAGAAACTGAAAATCTTGATTTTAAATTCATGGGTTTTATTTATAATTTGAAAATTTATGAAATTAAAAGTAGTTTTTTTTTCTTTCATTTTATAAAATCTCATTAAGAGATTTAATTTTTTTATATTTAAATGATTTTAATTATTTGAGAGTTATGTCAAGTTTGGGTAGTGGGGTGGCCATTCACGACAATGATTTTAACATAATCGCACTGAGTAATTATTATATGCGGTCACTTAATTTTATGAATATTATTAAATTTTAATTTATTACATAAAATTTATTAAATTTTAATTTAATTTTATAAAAGTTATTGTAATCGATAATTAGTAATTTTATTTATAAAATAATTGATAAATTAATAAATTAATTTAAAAATATTTAATTTACTGTTATAATAATTTTTATAAAATTAAATTAAAATTCAGTAAATTTTATAAAAAAAAAATTAAAATTTAATAACTTCTATGAAAATACTAATAAAGTTTAGTAATCGCATATGATATTTACTCTAATCCCCCTCTGACGGAAAAGAATTAGTCTTTTATTCAATCGTAGGGCTGAGAAACATTATATATTTTTTTTAAAAAATAAGACTATAAAAAAATTTACAAATTCATTCCATCACTATGATAATTGTGGGCTTTTTTTGGTTAATTGCAAAGAAATTATATGATAGATAAGGTTTTGCATATTATATTATGTTGACCACTTCAATTCATAAAAGATAAGTCATACATAAGATTTAAAATTAAAAAAAAAAAGAAAATAAGTTCTTTAAATAATTAGATAATGAATCATAAAATGTCATAAAAAGCACACTAAGATATTCCAAAGATTAGCATCATTACTAAGGTCCATGTGAAATAAGTTATATAATGATCATATAACAAAAATAATAATGGAGTTTATAATAATAAGAGCATTTAAAAGCAAAGATTATGATAAGAACAAAATATTTAATAGTTTTCAAAAAAATATTTAATAAATAAAAATTAAATAAGAGCAAGGTAAACAATACACTTAATGTTGTCCTCTTTCATCCTACAAAAAGAAGTATTTTTCTCGTTTGGAGTTTCTCTCTCTCTCTAACCATAAAAAGCTATCAGAATTCAGAACCCACAAAGAAAGAAAAAAGGAATTTTTAGCAGAGCCGCCCCAGAAAGAAAGCTAGAGAGAGAGAGATGCCTCTCTCTCCTTTTTAACTCAATTTTGGTTTTTGGTGGATTAGGTATATTAAGACGTCAAGCCCAGTTGCTATTCTTGGACACTGCGTGTGTGTGTTTGTGTGTAAGAGAGAGAGATGGAGATGATGTATTTGCAGGTGGGCAGTTCCTCTTACCAGGAGTCTCTCAAAGTTCTCGAGGCTGATATACAGCATGCTAATGCATTGTAAGTGTTCAGTCTCTAATTAAATTTTGATTCTTTTCACTTTTATATGTTACCACTCTCTCTCTCTCTCTCTCTCTCTTTGGATTTTAGTATCTTTCATGATGGAAATCTTCATGATTTGGCTTGGTTGTTCTTCTGATCGACGGGGGAAAAAGGAAAAAATTTGGGGCCTGTGTATGTTGTTTTCATGCTCAATTTTCATTTGGGCTATGGAATTTGTAAATTTTGGGAATTTTTGGAAAGCAATAGTCAAGTGGGAATTTGTAAGATAACATAAAGAGACTGCAGTTTCTAGGTTTGATTGTGATTATTCTGCTTATATGCACACAAGGATTTATCTTGATGTTGGTTCTGTACTTTTTGCTTAGTCAATTTTAGCTCAACTTGATTGCTTTGGCTATTATTGGAATATCAAGCAGAGATGGATAGAATTCTCTGTCTCTCCCTTGTTTGGTTTTTAGCAAAATGGGCTAAAAGCTGTGTTCTTGAGATGTGGTCATTATCATGCTCGTATGAAATTAGAATCTAAATCTTAATAACAACATGGATTGACTGAACTAATTTGCAACTTTATGTTTATCAGGGCTGCTGCAATTCCAAGAGGCAAGAGTGGTGCACGTCTTCAGATGAAATTAGTTTGCAATCAATGGACTCCCTTCTTTCTCTTTTTGCTACAACGGATAGATTGTTCTTGCATATGTCTACTCCCTAGATATCTAAATCTCTTTCACATACTTGTATATAAGGTAGGCTTTATTTTTAGCGTATCAATTTGAATAAGATCCTTTTCCATTTTCTTCTTGTATGTAATTTGTGCATTTTTGTATTCTTTGCTCTTTGATGTCATGCAGGTATATGCAGATGGTAGACCAAACCTATTTACACATGGAAGGAAAGCAACAATTAAGGAATTCTATGGTATGTAAAGATGTTTGCGATTGGTATCTATTTATTGCGCATCAACTACTTTGCATAGAAATATAACTGAAGATCAACTAGTTTCCACTTTCCAGCAGTCACTGTTATGTATTTGTTTTGATTTTGTTCATTTCTAAAAAAACTCAAATTGTAGGTGTTATATTACCATCTCTTCAACGGCTTCATAGTAATCTGGAGGAGTTAGAGGATGTTAAGGAAGGGCATTTGGGAATGGAGAGTTTGGGGAAAAAGAGAGTGGAAAGAGATATTAGGCTTGCCAATGTTGATATAGAGAGAGAAGATGAATGTGGAATTTGCTTGGAGCCTTGCACAAAAATGGTCCTGCCTAATTGTTGCCATGCAATGTGCATCAAATGCTACCGCAATTGGTAACCAGAAATTTCAAAATATTTGTTATATCAACAATCCTCTTGTTAATTGTTATGCATACTTGATATGGAATAGAGTTGCCTTTATTCACTTTTCCTTCTTATATGCAGGAACACAAGGTCGGAATCCTGCCCTTTTTGTCGTGGGAGCTTAAAGAGAGTTAACTCAGAAGACTTATGGGTGCTCACTTGTAACAACGATGTGGTTGACACAAAAACAATATCCAAGGAGGATTTGTTGCGCTTCTACCTCTATATCAACAGCTTGCCAAAAGATTACCCAGATGCTCTTTTCTTAGTATATTATGAATATCTAATGTGAATTAGAGAAGATGAGAGGAGTGATGTACAGAGAGCAAAAGCCGACCCTCTAATGTAAATAGAGTCTGGTAAGCACACGATTGTTCCTCTGATTCTTAGACCAAAAAAAATAAATCTCAACTGATGTTTGTTGGAGTTTCCAAATTCAATTAGCCTAAGCTTTAATGTCAAAGCTCTTGTTGGTGGAAAGGTACATTTCCTCGTGCGTAATATGGAAGAGGCTCTTAAAGGTTCAATTTAAGCTCACAGGCTTGTTGAAAGTGCACGTAAAAGCACTTCTGTACTTGTTTATGCTTTTCAATGGCAAAACCAACTTGTGTTTCTCGCTTTGAACGATCATAATGGCATTAATTGGACAAAGCCTTGCCGAAGTTATGGTGGCCTTCGTTTCATTACAGTACGATTTGGTTTGACCATGTGAATTCCTTCTTGTTTACTAGTTCTCACCACTTGTGATTGAAATTTGCCAGCATTGATACATACAGAATTCTTTTTGTTAAGGCTACTTGGTCTCTTTATACAGCTACTGCATGCAAAAAAGAAGTCCAGTTGGAATGTAAAATTCCGTTTCCCTTTTGGGGATCCAAACCAAGCTACTTATGGCCCAAAAGGCAAATTAATGTCCAATGAGGCCTTGGTATGGTGGTTAAAACTAGGCAAGATTGAAGCTTTGGGATTCAGAGGCCTCAAAATTTTCATCATTAACTTTGTATTTGCAAATATTCTTAGATTCTAGCCACTTTTACTTGCAATTAACATGATTATGATTAAGATATATTTTGTATTCTTATTTCTGAAAAAAAAAAAGCAGTTTAAACAAAGATTTCCAATACAATTTCACTCAGCAATGCCTTTAATGTATGAGCAAATATACATATATGCCTTACCTATGCAGTTTAATAGGTTCCTGAAAAATTTTCCAACTTTATAAAGCTTTTCTTGGCAATCTCGAGTTTTTAAGTAATAGCTATTGGGTTATGGCTTATATTTATTAGAGAGAAATTTATTGTTCACTGGCCTTGGCAAACAGGAGGAGCTCTGCTACAAGAGCCAAAATGCCCTTTTTAAATTTCCAATATAAATAAAACAATAAAAAAAAAAATACGACCATGGTTTAATAACTTAAATTAACAAAACAAAGTAGCAGTTTGATTTTGTTATCCAGTAATTAGTAAGCTATAAATTGAGGTAAAGGATACAATGCTGTCAATTGAAAGCAAATTAGACACTGGAAATTTTTATTTTTAGCCGTTAAAGCCTTAATGGACAATACATTTAGTTTTCCAAAAACAATAACTACATCAGAGGCGGATTTAGAAAAAAAAATTTCTGAATTCAAAGGAAGGGTCAATTTACCTTCCATTTGTCAATTGAAAGTAATAAAAGGTACATGCCATTATTTTTTCTCTAATTTTAAATGAAAAAAAATGAGGAACCTCACAGTGGAAATTCATATTCTTAACCACTGGGGTCTTATTTAATACTATACTAGTACACTTGTTGCCACAGCAACAGGTACATTACATTTTTTTTTTTTTTTTGTCTGCTTTAATCAACTCATCAAATTATGGACAGCAGTAGCCTAAGCAGCTTTACTACTCTTACTCTTGATTTCAATCAAGCTGTCAAACGATGGGGAGCAGAAGCCTTGCTTGAAGAAAAGTTCAGCTAGTTGTTTATGCATAGCTTCAGTGAAGTGAATCCCATCCCAGCTGATGTAGGATTGTGGATTCTTACAGACACTGGTGCCAGTTGATCCACAAAGAGAATGCAAGTCGAAGTTGAGTAGTCCTCCTCCAGCTCCACAGCATGCCTTGAAGGGCTCTTCAAATTGGAATTTCTTATAGTTAACCAATATTGTTTTGTATGCATTCCAGGTATCTGCATATATGATCACTGCATCTTTGTACTGTGACCGAATTTCTCCCAACTTCTTCTGGAGGAAATCATTATGAGCTTGTATCAATGCGTTCATGCCTGATGAACATCCCATATTGTCGCGATCCCTTGGTGGGTTCAGTTGCAATTGTAATGGGCAGCAACCTGCTGGTGGAAGTCCTTGAACCACAATATACTTTGCACCTCTATCCAGAATTGCCTGCCATGGAAAATCACAACATTTTAAGAAGAAAAATTTGGGTGAGAAATAAAATCTTGATATTATTCCAGCGAGGTTTAGTTTAGTGTTATGGAGTTATTTCCAGGAATTTGAAGTTTTGAGTTCAAACTCCAACAATAAAAATCTTGTTCTTTCCAATGCATACCTTGAGAATTTTGCCAACATGATCCATAGATGCTTCTGTAAGTGATTTAGCAGATAAAGAAGATCCAAATATGCGTGCATAATCACTAAGGCCAAGAGCACCAACCCAGAAGAGGGAGTTTGCTAAGTGAGCTTTGCATTGTGCCTCATCCTTATCCTTACAATCCACACCTAGAAGAAACTTGTTGAACCAATCTATTTCAGTCAAGGTGCTCTCAGGTTTTGCTTTAAACATTAAAGAATGTGTAATTTTGTTAGTAGCAAAGGCATCTGCTGAAAGACAAGTTGATCCTGCTATTGCAAAGTTAGCGCCACCAGCGAAGTTAGCCGATTTTTCCTTATATCCTTGTAATGAAGGCAAACCAAGATCGTCGCAGAGGAAATCGATAAGCAATTTACCATTGCTCATTCTATGGCCATCTGACTTGCCAAACATTTTACCAACAAAGGATTTGAATCCATCCATGGTGGCAGCATTTCCAGTATCGGTAAATGCGTCTCCGAAAGCATAAACTTTTGCAAACTGTCCTTGGAAGTTGATACTTGAATTTGAAGCAGAGGAGCCTTGGCTCTGAGTTTGTTGGCTGGAAGAAACAGTTGTTTGGCCGTTAGCTTGGCCAGAAGCAGCAGCACTACTTTGAGTTTGTTGGCTGGAAGAAGCTTGTTGGGAGGTAGAAATGGAATTATTTTGATTTTGTTGATCGGAAGCAGAAGTGTTCTGGCCTTTATCTTGGCTAGAACCATCGTTATTTTGAGACTTAGACTTATTTTTGTTTTCTTGGCTGGATGAGGATGCATTTTTATCACTAGCTTGGCCAGAAGAGGAATTGCTTTGATTTTCTTGGGAAGCATTTTGATTGTTTTTCTGGTTCTCTTGGGCAGAAGAAGATTTCTCATTTTGTTGCCCGGTACTCTCCTTTTCGTCTTGGCCTGAAGAACTTTGTTGGTTTGAAGAACTTTGGCCTGAAGAACTTTGTTCGCCAGCAATAGTACTTTCCTTTTTGTCTTGGCCTGAAGAACTTTGTTGGCTTGAAGAACTTTGGCCTGACGAACTTTGTTGGCTAGCAGCAGCACTTTCCTTTTTGTCTTGGCCTGACGAACTTTGTTGGCCAGCAGTAGCAGTACTTTCCTTTTTGTCTTGACCTGAAGAACTCTGTTGGCTTTGGTCTGATGAACTTTGTTGGCCAGCAGCTGCAGCAGTACTTTCCTTTTTGTCTTGGCCTGAAGAATTTTGTTGGCCTGAAGAACTTTGGTCTGATGAACTTTGTTGGCCAGCAGTAGCAGTACTTTCCTTTTTGTCTTGACCTGAAGAACTCTGTTGGCTTGAAGAACTTGAAGAACTTTGGTCTGATGAACTTTGTTGGCCAGCAGCTGCAGCAGTACTTTCCTTTTTGTCTTGGCCTGAAGAATTTTGTTGGCTTGAAGAACTTTGGTCTGATGAACTTTGTTGGCCAGCAGCTGCAGCAGTACTTTCCTTTTTGTCTTGGCCTGAAGAACTTTGTTGGCCTGAAGAACTTTGGCCTGACAAATTTTGTTGGCCAGTAGCAGCAGTACTTTCTTTTTTGTCTTGGCCTGAAGAACTTTGGCCAGAAGAACTCTGTTGGCCTGAGGAACTCTGTTGGCCTGAAGAACTCTGGCTTGAAGAACTCTGTTGGCCAGAAGAACTCTGTTGGCTTGAAGAACTTTGTTGGCCTGAAGCACTTTGTTGGCTTGAAGAACTTTGGCCTGAAGAACTTTGTTCGCTTGAAGAACCTTGTTGGCCTGCAGAACCTTGTTGGCTTGCAGAACCTTGCTTGCTTGCAGACATAGAAGCACTATGTTTACCTTGAAAAGAAGTTTCAAAACTTACCTGCCCAGAACCAGAACCAGAACCAGAAACCTGGCCATGACCATAAGAAACAGAAAATGACGAAAACACAATCAATAGTGAAATACAAAGTAAGAAAAACTCAAATTTCCTCATCTTGTAGCCTCAACTAAGGACTTTGTTTTTTCTTTTTCTTTTTTTTTTCTTTTTTATTTTTTTTCAGTTTTCTCTTTATATATGTATATATATATATATATATATATATTTTTTTTGTTTTTCTAATTGATGAATAAACAAGCAGGGCTTTGTACATTTTATACCTTTCTTGATCCTAAAATTAGCAAGTTAAGATCCATGGTTTGAGGAGGCTAAAGGTCTTGATTATCCTTACATGTCTCTCCATGAGTTAAACTAGGGAGGGAATTTCTGCCTTTTACTTCTTCTCATGACTCATATTGGCCTTTAAAATCTTTCTTAAAATCAACCCAAATATCACAAAATTTGGAGACTTGCCCTTCATTCTAGGAAACAGATTTGAATGTTTAACCCTAATTTTATTACCCACGTGCTGTTTAGCTTAGTAATGATATATTTATCAACCCCCAAAAAAAAAATAGCAAAGTAAATTATATTCTATTATTTTTTTAATTATTTTATAATTCTGAAGAAGATTCTATTTTTTAAGTACTTCCAAGAAAAACAGAAGCCTATCATATTTTTTTTCTTTTA
Organism: Hevea brasiliensis; assembly: GCF_030052815.1. Taxonomy (NCBI): domain Eukaryota; kingdom Viridiplantae; phylum Streptophyta; class Magnoliopsida; order Malpighiales; family Euphorbiaceae; genus Hevea; species Hevea brasiliensis. The sequence continues at coordinate 3,352,894 of NC_079502.1, forward strand.
ACAGCACAATTTTAAAATGGCTTAAATTTTTTAATTGGTTTAGGTGTACTTAATTATCAATTTTGATAAAAAAATCTGAGTTCAAGATTTTTTTTCTTATATCAATTAAATTTTATATCTTTGATTTTGCTGAATTTAATCATTTATTGTCACTTTTACAAAATAAAATATTTTATTAAGAAATTCTTTGTTAGTTTTTTATTCAGAGTCAATTGTATAAAAAAATAGTTTAATAGAAAAATTATAGATTTTTTTTAGCATTAGGGAAGAAGATTTTGATAATGATATAGATTTGGACATTAATCTTTACTCTTAAGTTGATATCATTTTATTATTAGGCTCAAAAAATCAATTAAGATAAAGAATATTATTTTTCCTCTTACAAAATAAAAATATTAATGGTAAGTGAAAAAATTTAGATTATTTGAATCAGACTAAATTGATTTTTATCGGTTCAGTTCGATTTTAAGTTAAAATTATTTTTTAATATAAGAAATTTTAATTATTAAATTTAATTAAATCGAAATTGAATAATTGAATCAAAATAAAATTAAAATCATATATATATGTGTGTGAGAATTTTTGGTTGATTTAAATTAAATTAGACTAAATAAACATTAATCTTTTTCATTACCCAAAATGTGTACTAATTACTTATATCATTATATATACATATATCTAATAAAAAGAGCTATCAAATTTTGTGCTAGAATTACCATACTTGTCTCTTAAAATTAATCAAATGACATATATCTATGAATACAAGTGATATGGATTGAATTCTTATAAGAATTTATCAATTTCAAGGGGTGTTTTTGGGCAATTAATCACTATAAATGATAAATGAAATTCAATTAAAAATTCAACAAACATTGATAATTCCAACGATGAAAGCTTTTATCTAAAAAATTTCTTTATTTTTTAAAAAAGTTGAAAAAAAAAATTAGAACTTTCTCATTACTTTTATAAAATTTTAAAATTTAAATAATGCTTTAATTAAAATAATAATATAATTTATTTTTTAATAATTAGGTTATTCACTTTTTTATACCGCACATTACTAAATTTTGACTAAATGTTTTATTAAATTTTTAGTTTAATTGGTCCAATTTTATAATTCTGCCAAATTTTAAAAGTAAATAAATTTTCACGTTGAAAGTAAGTAAACGACGTCTCCTCTTTCACAAATAGAGGGTGTTGCTTTATTTTTGGGGTAATTTTTACTGTCACAAAATTTTATCTTATATTTTATTTTTATTACTTAATTTTAATTTATTTTATAAAAAATTTCTTTAATTTATAATAATAAATTTTTAAATTAAAAAAATTATTTTAAATTATAATTTCACGTCTATAAATATAAATATAATTTAAATAATTTTTGATAAAAAATAATTTAAAAAAAAAAAATAAATTATTATAATACATTGATATTTTTTATAATAGATTTATATAGTAATTGAAATGATATTTTTTTTTTTTATTATGGAAGGATGGATTGTTTGTTTAATTTATAAACATGTTATAATACATTAGAGAGATTTTTATATAATAAAATTAAAATTTAAAAATTTTTTAATAATAAATTAAAATAAAGAAATATGGGTAAAACATAAAATAAAATTCAGAATGAGATGTAAAAATTGCCCTTTTATTTTCCATATTTATACTTGTAGTCAAATTAAGACGTCTTCATTATCCATTTTTTCAACTATTGTTCGCTTTCAGCGAGGAGGATGGACTCGCAAATCCAAGTGCTAACAGCCAATGACTTTTCCTTTTCCTTTTCGCCTCAAAAACCATGGGGAATGGTCAATCTTTAGATTTAGATCATAAGGGTGCAAGGTTTTTGGTAATATTTTGATTTCCTAGAATCCTAGTAACCCAGAAAAATTTGATCACTGTAAATGCTAGAGAATGGCAAGCTGTGCAGTGGAAGGAGGTTGCGCTACCGATTACATTGCTATTTCCATAGCCATCCTCTCCATGATTTTGTGCGTTTTCCATCTCCTTCTTTTTTTAAAGAAAAAATTGTTCTCTTTTTTTTTCTTCAGTGATTTTGCTTCGTAGCTGTCTGTGTGTGTGTGTGTGTGTGTGTGTGTTGGGGGGATGGTTGTGTGGGGGGTGGTGTTTGTGGTTAGTTCAGTGGTTTTTCCCAGGTTAATTTGGGTTCGCATTTATTAGTACCGTGATGAATTTGTTGCTGGATTATCTAAACCATGTTTTCTTTTGAAGAATTTTGAGATTCTATTCTTTTGCTTGGTTTGGGATGATTTCCTTTTTTGATTGTTAGCTGTTTGATGCTATGCCTTAATGAATAAGAGCATTTAAAATAACCAGTTTCCGATTTTGCCACTGGTAAAGTTATAAGCTTTTTGTTGTTTTTGTTGGCGGTAAGAATTTCTTCAAATTGCGAGCGTTGTTCTCTAGTAGAAGTTAAGCTTACCCTATACCTATAGATTCCTCTATTGAACTTGATATGAACAATTAGAAAGATCGGCTATTCTGCTTCTCTAACTTTTGCCTTCCACAATTTTTGTCCCACTTGCGTGCTTACATAATCATTATTATTTAACATTTGATGTTTGTGTGATGCATATAAAATTAACTTCAGCTTTCATCTGTGTTGTTTGTGAAGATATTGTATGTTAGAGACTTAGGGTGTGCATTACAGATGAACCAACTAAGAATAAATTCCTAGCCATCATAGAGGCCCTTAAAAATGCTCAAAAAGGAAAGGTGGGTGAGGGACGGATGCAGAAATTCAACTTAGAAGGTCCAATTAAAAGATGGAACTTTCCTTCATATTAGGTGGATATCTTGTTATGTTATGTCGTAGTCCTGAATTAGAATGAAGGTTTTCTATATCCACCTGAAGTTACTCAGCAATTATTTGCTTAGGTGTTGGTTGAACAAATTGATTGACTGATTATAATATTATGCAATGATTGAATTATTTTTTTTTTATCATTCCATAATTATAAAAAAATTTTAATAAACATAGTGACAAAAATAAACATGATAATTTTTTTTAAGCTAAATTATCATGCAAAAATTAAATGGAATTACTGTTAATTCAAAAATACAATGAATGTTTAATAATATGAATTATTGAACTTAAAATATATTGATAGTTTAAAATTAAAATGTTTGTCCAATTTATCTCAAAACAGTAAAGTAGAATTGATGGAGAATAAGAGGCCAAGATGCAATGACGGTCTAGAGTTTTTTCTTTTGGAAAGAAAGTTTGTGTTTCACTGTTGGTATCTTTCTTTTAATAGGACAATAAAGAATTTTTTTTACAAAATTATTAATAAATTTCTAAAAACTTTTAAAATACTAGGAGGTCCATCCAGTGCGCCATCAAAATCTAATAGATAGTAATAGGATTTTTTTTTCTTTTTGAGAAATATCACTATACCAATAAAAAATTCAAAATCTCAAAGCCAATAAAAAATTCAAAATCTCAAAGGGGAGGGGCGCGCAATGCCCCCTGCCCCCCTTGGCCCATACATGGGTCTGTCCTTGGGTGTGTGCCTACGTTAGGCACAAAAAAAATAGTAAAAATAAAATAATATATCATATAAGACAATTGTTTGTATCCATATCAGGTAATATTTAACACTCAAATAGGCAAGTATTTTTGAATTTCAAATGAAATAAAATAAAATATTTATAAATATTAATGTCTTAAAAAACCAAACTATATTTCAAATTCTAACAAGTAAATAAATGGGAATAATCCATTAAAAGTCAAATGAAATAAAACTAAAGATAATAATTAGCATACAAGTAGCACTATTTTTGCAATACAAATAAAATAAAAATAAACTATTAAGATACTAATGTCTTGAAAACTTTTTTCTTTTTCGTTTATGGACTGCCCAATGAGAGGGTGTTGTGCTGATATGATTGGATGTGGTTGTTATTAGGTTAAAATTAAAAAAAAGAAACAAGGATGAGTGAAATGTGCTTGGGGCATGCTTGGGTGCACCTTGCGCTTGGTGCAAGGTGCGCACCTTAGGCATGTCTTGCTAACATCGCCATCCTTTTGCTTCTGAGGCCCTGAGGATTGCGCCTGCTGTGCCTTGCTCCTCAGGCGTGCCTTTAACAACAATAGATTTGTTCTTTAGTTTTGGCCTTTAAATAAATCCCTTGATTGAGAGAGAGACGGAGAATAGTGCTTAGGGAAGCTGAGATAGGATTGTTCATGGCAACTTAAATTTAAACTGATATTTTTAAGAGTTTTCTGGGTCATCATGATGCAGATCATGAATGTATTTGGATATGCTGCTTGAGGTGTATTTTCTTTTTCAGAGCTCAACTTGCTGACTAATGAGCTTTGAATCTTCCATATAAGGGTGAGTTGGGCATATCAAGTCTAGGGGTCGCAGAAGACACTATAAGACTATGGGAGATAAGAAATTTTTAACATCAACCTCTCTCTCTCTCTCTCTCTCTCTCTCTCTCTCTCTCTCTCTCTCTTTTTGCGTGTATGTATATATAATCCAATATTTTACATTCCAAGATATATCATGTTCAATTTCAATATTTTATTTTAATGTTGTTGTGATCTGCATTCTAAGAGAGAAGTTTTATTACTATAAAGATAAATTTGCCTCCTTTTACCAAGTGGCACGTTTTTTTTCAGGCTTCTTTCACGGTCAATTTTTCCCTTTTTGGTCCACAAGGTTCCTCGTATTAATGGCAGTGGGTTCTGGATTCCTCTAATTCAAATTTTTGGCAGCTTCAACCTATTGTTATCAATTGTGGTAAACATGAGATACGACTCCACCTTGTTATTGTTCAGTGGCTTTATCTATTTGGAAATTCATAATGGGCATTTTAACATTGTAGCATGTCATGTTTTTCTTATCTTCTTCTGTGTAGATGTCCATCAATATCCTGAAATTCAAAAAGAGGCATTGGTGGCAATCGTGCTATGTTTGGGCAGGTTATCTACTGCTTGCAATTTCATTTAGACCTCTTAAGTTACATTTTGAGAATATTGCTGGTATTCAATTTCGTACTTGCATATTTCTTTTAAAAAATGTTTTATGAAGTTTGTCTTTTTTCCTTTTCAGTCTGGTTTGAAGGTCCACTGGGATTTGGCTTGCTGCTTTGCTGTCGCATAACACAGGCTTACCAACTGTATTACATATTTGTCAAGTGAGTGCAAAGTGTACTGATTAAATAAATTAAAATTAGGAGTAGAACTTGCCATAAATTGCTGACTTTTTTACTAGCATTTGATATAACTGTATGACAGCTAGGTCACCATACTATTCCCACTGCTCACAGATAGAGAGATTTGTTGGTCCCAGAGTTCTTCCAATCTAACCTATTTAATAATTAGCTTCTTTTTTTTTTAATTCTTGTACTATTTAACTATCAATGAAATTTTACACTAACTATTTGATAATGATATTACAGGAGGCAGTTACCACTAATTAGATCCTATATTTTTCTTCCTCTAATTCTCTTGCCATGGCTTGCTGGGGCTGCACGTAAGAATCTTGCAAACATTAATCATTTTACTTATTTGGAAATCAACTCGCTTTCAACACGTCACCCTCTCTATCTATTGTAAATGCTTATTTCTAACAAGAAGGATCATCTTTCTGTTTGTAGTTATACATGTGAAGAAGCCACTGAACACCCGATGCCATATGGGAACTCATTGGGTCATTCCTGCTGTGTGCCTTCATACATCCTATGTTGCTTCTTTGGTTGGATTCACAGGGGCAATTCGACATATAGAGTTCAGGTTTGATGAACTCAAAGACCTGTGGCTGGGGATACTTGTCTCAGCATCATCTATTGGTCAGTTTTTTGCCAGTTCTTTAGGCGGCTGTGTGATTAATTTAATATTTAATTTTTTTTCTTTTACTATCCTTGTATACCAAAGAAGTCATCAGACCCCTTAGTTTGATCAACCAGTCATCTGGTGAAATGGAAAATTGAAAAATCAATGAATTAACTATATTATTGCATAACTAAGCTTAATTTAAATATTATAGCTGTGGAAATTCTACAAGGAATCAAATATGTCTCCTATGGTTAGCTCTTTTGGCTGCTGTCTACATTCATTAGAAAGGTTGTACAATGTATGTGAGCATTATGAAAAAAATGTTTATTCAAATTGTTTTTTGCTGTTAATTTGATGGCAGATCATTTCCAAATTCTTCTTTAAGATGATTAGTAATGTAGTTTTTGGATGATAAATATCTACCACCTTGGCTTTCACTTTTTAACTTGTAGTTTTTTCTACTTCCAGGAGTATGGGTGGTTGCTTATATTTTGAATGAAATTCATGATGATATCTCATGGCTTCAAGTTGTCTCCAGATTTTTTCTTCTAATTACTGTAGGTGTTATTTTCTTTTTCTTTTATACCTTCATCTACCTGTTGGCATGAATAATTGATTTCACTGAAGTCATTAGGCTTCAGCTTATGCATATTGCTAACAGATCTAAGGTATAATCCGCAGGCAAGTATTCTTGTGCTGGCTTTCTTCTCTATATCAAGTTCACAACCTTTGCTTTCACAAATCAGCTTGAGGAAAAGAGAACCTCTACAATTTGAAACAATGGGCCAGGCTTTGGGAATTCCTGATAGTGGACTACTAATGCAAAGAGATCCAGCTCCAGTCATAGATCCTAATGAACCACTGGACAAGCTTCTTCTGAACAAAAGATTCCGTCAGTCTTTTATGGCTTTTGCTGACAGGTTTCTCTCTCCTCTATAGTTCGGTTAATAGAAATTAATACTTGTGGTCTTTCCTTGAGAGAATTTTTTTCATGGTGTTTCCTCGGATACTTCTTAACAGATATTTTCATAATTTATTTTTCCTTGGAACAATTTGGAGACTGGAGAAGCTTAGATAAAATTTCAGATGAAATAAGGAAAAAGGATCAATCTTTGAGTGTAATATTTATGTTTTTATCATAATTGCAGTTGTTTGGCTGGGGAGAGTGTTCATTTCTATAATGAAGTGCATGAGCGTGGCAAAATCCCAATAGATGACACAGTAAGAAGGATCTATATGACCCGGCATATTATTGAGAAATATATAGTTGCAGGTTTGTGATTTTAAAAAGGATAAATATTTTGCATTCATTTGCATTACATTCAATATTATTTCCCCGGTGCTTAAAGTACAATTTATATCCAACTAACACAGTTCTTCTTCTAGGATAGGCTTACATTAGAGATAGGGAGTTGTTAAACTATTGATGTTGGTTTGCACTTTGGAATTATGAATCAAACAATGAAGAATTATATTCTATGGAATTCTTTTTTCATTTTCACTAACTTTAAATATTCAGGATTGCATTTCTCTCTGATACTTCCAATGATTTTTCTACTGCATAGGTGCAGCAACAGAGGTGAACATATCTCACCGAACGCGGCAAGAAATATTGACTACAGTTGATCTAGCACACCCTGATCTCTTTAATAATGCAATAAATGAGGTGCTGCAGCTAATGAAAATGGTGGGTTGCTTAAGTCAATGTAATATTGCAATTTATTTTAATAGGCAATATATCTCCAAATTTGAATACATATCTGAAGTAGCTATTTTATCCCTGAAGAATTTAGCAAAAGATTACTGGACATCCATGTTTTTCATCAAATTCAAAGAAGAAGCCAATATGAGATCCAATGACCATGACCTGGAACAGATGGCAGGTTGGAACTTCTCTCCTAGATTGAGTTCTGTACATGGCACTGATGATCCATTCCATCAAGAACATCTTGTGAAGGGCATTGATTCAGACACAAAAAGCCAAGAATTGTGAATATTGTGCTGGTTTACTGCAAAGTTGATTCAGCGATTGAGCATGGCATACCAAGTATAACAAGTGATGCATAATGAACCCTCAACATAAGATTCAAAATATGATGAAATGCAAACAAAAGGAGTGAAAAAGGATGAATAGAGAGAAGAAGGAGGTGAACTGCTTATTGAGGTGGGAAACTAATGCATCTACTACATTTATACAGACATGACCATGTTAAGTGTCATCGCTCAATGTTATACAGGCAAAAATGTTCATTTTGTTAGTGGGGCCGGCCTCAGCATGACCACATTGATTTAATCTGAACAGTGACACTTGAAAGTAAAGTAACCCATCTCCCCAATTTACTTCCAGGATTTTCATGTAGTCCAGTAGAAAGTTATTAGATAGATGCATGGACTCTGGTGGCAGACAAGTCTTATTTTGATTAGACATACGTTCATGTTAAATACTATTTACTCTTTTGGAGGGAAAGTGCCCATTTCAGCAGCTATATATATATATATATATATATATATATATATATATATATATATATATATATATATATATATATATTTGATGTTGATGTTATGGATATATATTTATATAATGAAACATTTAGGGGAAGGGCATGTGCGCTCTCTCTATTATCTAATTTGAGCATGTACGTGCACGGTTCTTGATCATTTTCACACATTTCATTTCACATGCGTGCCTCATCAAATAGAGTATAATATGCAAATTAGCATCAAATTTTTGTACCCACAACTTGTCTTTAAATTCAAGCAAAATACATGCCCACAGCTCAGTTTTTGTACTCAAAACCACAGCTGATAAGAAAATGCTTTCAGCATGCAGCAACCACATTGCAGCCCAACCCTCATTGCCTCTTTTTGTCTCATTTATAGGCTCCTCGCTCAATCTCTCCCTCTTTTTTCTCAACCGTGTCTATGCAACATTCTCATACCGCCAAAGAATCTAAGAGAAAACTATGGCTCATGGGTTCTCTTCACAGGAGCCACTGACGGTATAGGCAAGGGCTCTGCTCATCAACTAGCTTAAAAAGGCCCAAACCTAATACTAGTAGCAGAAAGCCCAGCAAGCTCAAAACAAATCCAAGCAGAGTTTCCAGATAACAATATCATGATTGTGATTTTGATTTTTCTAGGGAAGTTGTAAGTGGGATTCAAGTTATAAAAGATGCCACAAGATTATTCTCCGGCTTTTATGTATCAAGATTAAGAGGGTATTTAATTTATTTATTGAGTGTAATTAATAATTGATAGATATCCAAACAAGTGAACTAGAGTGTTTGATAAATTTTAAAAAATAAAACTGATAGTTGATGGGTAGCTAATATGATACCCATCAGCTGCAGTTTGTATTAGCTCTATTTTTAGAACTGTTTCTCATTAGCTAATAGCTGATTTGATTTTATTTTTTATTTTGATCATATTATCCTTTTTTATTTAACTCAAAAATTAATATTATTAATATTTTTATATTTATAATTTTAATATTTTAATTAACACATTTCAACTTTGTTAAAATATTTTTTATTAATAACATAAAATGTAAAATATTTATTTATATTTAAAAACTTAAAATTAATTATAAGTTTTTTCTTTATTAATAATAATAATTACTTTATTATTTTATTTATATTTTTTAAATTATTTAATTATTTTTTTTAAATAATTATTTTCTTATTTCAATAATAAAATAAATTATATAATATATACCCTTATTGATCATTTCACATATCAACAACAACAGTTAAACATAATTTTATCAAACACTTAAAATAAATCAGCTATCATCAACTAACAGTAATAGCTATCAGCTAACCATTATCAGTTGTATTCAACAGTTAAACCAAATAGGCCCTAAATCCCTTCCTCAAATGATCTTAAAGGTACATTTCTCTGCATCATTATGAAATATTCAAAATAAATAATATTAAAATTAGAGGTGAGCAGATTTCTGTTTAAACGGAAAAATTAAATCGAACTGAGTCAATTCGGTTCAATCGGTTTGGTTTTTAAAATTCAATCGGTTCGGTTTTATATTATAAAAATTTTAGTTATTTTAGTTTGGTTCGGTTCGATTTTGAAGAGAAAAAATTAGTTAAATCGAATCGAACTAAATAGTAATTTTATATATTCAAATCGAATCAAATCGAATCGAATCAATTTTTAAATTGATTTAATTTTATGGAAAATTTATAAATTATATATATATATATATATATATATATATATATATATATATATATATATAGTTTAATTTCATTAATTAATGATTATTAGGTTCAAATTAAAATCAAAATTAGATCAAATAACTTGAAAATTAAGTCTAAATTAAAAAATCAATAAAAAATTAAAACCGATCAGTTTGAATTGAATTGAACCGAAATAGAGCTGTTCAGTTCGATTTGATTTTTTATCCATTTTGATTCAATTTGATTTCTAAAATATATAATTCAAATTTCATGATTTAATTCAATTCGATTCAAATCGAATGCTAATTCCTAATTAAAATTCTCTCTCATAAAGTCAAACCAAGAAAAAAACAGCTTTCATCCTTATCAATTAGGGATAAACACTCATCGATTTTAATTGAAAAATTGAATCGAATCAATTTAATTAAGTTTTTTTATTTGATTTCTTGATTAACTGATTTAATATTAAAAAAATATTAATCGAGTAAACAAAAAATAAATTATATTATCTTTTAAGGGTAATTTATAACTCAACGTCGATGTCTAGACTTCTCGTTCCACGTTGTTAGTGCGAACAAGTCATCAAAGTGATGAATCAGCCCACGTTGTAGAGTTGCAGTTTTCTCATTTATATTTGAATTCAACTTTTTATTAACTATATGAAATTTTATTATGAATAATATGAAATTTTTAATATTAATTTGATTTTTCACGTTTAAATTTTAATATTAACAAATAATCCATCAAAATAATTAATTTATTTTTTCACCTTTAAATATTTAAATTAAATAATTTTAATTTAATATAATGTATATATGGAGAATTATATATATTAGGGTTCATTTTTTAAACAGAAAGGGATGATAACGGATCAGATTTTTGTGAATACTCAATTCGATTGAACTCTAATATAACGAATTTAGGTAGTACATAATCGAATTTAGGATGAGTTCAAGTTTAAAATTTAATATTCGTAATGGATTTGAGTTGGGTTCAGATTTTATAAGTTGAGTATCTATCATCCGAATCTGTTTATATAAATATTTAATTAAATATAATATATATATTTTTAATAATATTTATAATTTTTTATATTTTTTTATTTTATATAAAATAAAATTAAAATATTTTATGAAATTAATAAATTTTTAAAATATAAATTATTAATAAAAATAATTTTTTATATAAATTATAAATTAAATATATAAAATTAAATTAATTCAAATAATTTTCAGATAATAACAGTTAGGTTTAAAATGAATTAAAATAAAAAAAATTAAATTTTAAAAATATTAATTAAAATTAAATTTAAATGGTATGATTTTTGAGGGTGTCCTACCAATTGCCCTAGATCTGCCATTGATTACAGTACGTACGTTTCATTAACGCATCCAGTACTATATACCTTTGTCTGTTTTATGCGGACAAGCTGCAGAAAATTTCACGGCAATGGAATTGCTAGATATCATCGTAATAACCTTCAGTTACCTAGGTTTCGTTTCTCTCTGCAAAAATATTGTGAGATTTTGCAGGTGGGTATGGGTCATGTTCTTGAGGCCACCAAAGAATTTGAAGGAATCCTATGGTTCATGGGCAGTAGTCACTGGTTCCACTGATGGAATTGGCAAGGCTCTTGCATTCGAGCTCGCATCAAAGGGTCTGAATCTAGTTCTGGTGGGTCGAAACCCTTCGAAACTTGAAGCCACAGCTAAAGAAATACGAGCAAGAAATGGCAAGAATAATGATCAACTGCAGATAAAAACAAGCGTCATAGATCTTGCAAGGTCTAATGGAGAGGAGATATCAAGGGCAATAGAGGAGTGTATTGAAGGGTTAGATATTGGTGTTGTGATAAATAATGCAGGATTGGCCTACCCTTATTCCAGGTTCTTTCATGAGGTTGATTTGGAGCTGATGGAAAGCATTATCAAGGTGAATGCAGAGGCAGCAACTTGGGTCACTAGGTCAGTGATTCCTGTGATGTTGAAGAAGAAGAAAGGTGCAATCGTTAATATTGGGTCTGCATCATCTGTAGCCATCCCTTCGTACCCATTAAATGCCATCTATGCCTCCACCAAAGCGTATGCTTTCCCTTCCTTTTTCACTTTTGTTGTGCCCAAATATGAAAGAAATCAATTTAATTCATTATTGCCCTATATTCTTTACAAGAAAAACCAAGAAATACAAGGATGTTTGAATTGTTTGCTGTTTTCTTTGATATTCAATTCTTTTGGAGTAATTGCCAGTGTTTGAATCCTACCATTATTATGCTGATCTTATGCTAGTTTTGCATATCAAAGAATCGGCAAAGAATGGAGATTTTCTTTTTATATGTACCGGGAATCATATGCTTTTTAGACCTCTCTTTCTTCTCTAATCTTATCATTTCCTCATCCTCAAAACTTTCATTTCCATAACCTTACCTTTTGCAAGTGTACTGTGTACTCTGCCATTTCTTGCTGCTCGCTGTAATTCAGATGTGACCTCATTACTGTTCTTGCCACTAATGGACAATCTACAATTAATTTGTTTCAGTCTTGTCTATATGACAAGTGACCTTACTCCCATTTGAGGTTTTCTTGCTTTACATGGCTACTTAACATGTTTGCAAAACCAAAGTAGCAAGAAAAGAGGAGGATGTCTCTGTCAACTGAAATAAATGAAGCCATCTAAATATAATTAGAGCATGTTCAATATTGAGGGAAGAATTTTTTTTGTTTAATATTTTCTTTAATAGCAGTACAGTAAATATGGATGGACTAACCTATATTTCTGCCAGCAGGTACCTAGCAATGCTTTCAAACTGCATCAGTTTAGAATACAAGCATCAGGGAATTGATATTCAGTGCCAGGTGATTAATTAATCTCTAGATAGTAATTAATGCGTAACATTTTTGTAATTAATTAAGCTGTTGATGGTGATTTTACATATGGGATTTCAGATTCCTATGCTTGTAGCTACAAAGTTGATAAGGATAAAGAAATCAAGCTTGATGGTTGCATCACCTGAGAAATATGCCAAAGCAAGCATAAGATGGATTGGTTATGAGAGAATATGCTGCCCCTTTTGGTCACATTCTGTGCAGTGGTTCATTCTCCAAGCATTGCCTGATGCTTTACTAAATTGGTCTCTTTTCCGATACTATCTTGGAATGCGCAGCATGGGACTAAAGAAGGACTCCTCGAGAGCCAAGGGAAATTAGGTGTGCTGTAATATTTATATATGGTTTTTCAACTCTATTTATGGTGGCTAGTTGTACTACAAGAGGTGCATCTTGTTAACTCTCTAATGAAATATGCTTACCATCATCCAAATTGCCTCTCATATTTAGCATTGGAACCCAGATGAAGATCTAAATATCTGTCTAAATAATAACAATAAATTCTTGGATATTTTTGGAAAGCACAAGATTATTCATCTGATTCTCATCCTGATGTTGAGGAGTTTTTAGTATATTTTAAGACAGATTCAAGAAATCATCTCAGTATTAGATGCCTAATGTCTAAATCTTATGATAAAGACTGATCCTTGAAGAAATTTAAGTATTAGAGGCCAAAAGGATGAACAGCTGACACGACAGCTAGCAATTGCCTGGAAACTGGGAAGGGGGACCAGGGCCACCCCTTGTTTTAATTGCAAAACTCAGTGTATTGGAGTTGGTGGGGTAAATATTCCATCATTTAATTTTATGAATATTTTATAAAAATTATTAAATTTTAATTTAATTTTATAAAAATTGTTAGAATTAAAAATTAAAAATTTTAATATTAATTTATTAATTTATAGATAATTTTATAAATAAAATTATTTTATTTTATTTATTTAAAAAAAAATAAAATAAATAAAACACATCTTGCTATTTCTCCAATCATTAAATTTTTTTTTCTCATCAATAATAATTAATCAGATAATTTTATTTATAAAATAATTAATAAATAAGTAAATTAATCTTGAAAATTTTTAATTTTTAATTATAGTAATTTTTATGAAATTAAATTAAAATTTAATAATTTTTATAAAAAAAATTAAAATTTAATAATTTTTATAAAAAATTCATAAAGTTAAATGATTCCACATGATAATTACTAGTGTCGATGAGTGGCTGCTGGGTGTTCAATTTTCACTTCTTTTGCAGTAAATGAAAGTCCAATTCTGATGGATAGTTGAACAGAGAAATTGTATCGGCAAATACAATACATCCTCCTCTTTTCTTCCCTCAAATGGCTCCAACAACCACCGACCTTTCTGTTACTGCCACCTCTAATTTTTCTTGAATACAAGTAGAATACTCTTTGGCCAAGGGGATCACTTCCAGCCTTCCTATCATATTCCTGATCGAAGGGAAATTAGAAAAGAAGCTCACCAGCCTACATGGAAGCCACTTTGTTTGATTCAATAAATTTAGGGTATTTACAGGGACTAAATTATTACAAAAAGTGAAATAATGTTATAGTTTTTAACTCACTAATTCCCTATTTTGTCAACAGAAACATATCTCAAAAACTAACTTATTTTTCATAAAAAATAAAGAGATTTAAGTAGTGATTTTTGTCATACCTTACTGAGCCAGTCCAAATCCTGTCCAGGAACTTGAGAGTGTTGGATGATGGGATTAAAGTTTCACATTGGATGATTAAGAATTGGAAAGAAAGGAGCCTATCAAGGCTTGAGAGGGAGTTTTGTGTTCCTACGATCAGTCCAGGAGCCTGAAAGTGTTGGGTGATGGAACTGAAGTCTCACATTTCTAGGAGCCTGAAAGTGAACTAGCATGGCCTGTGCCTTGTTTCGTAACTGAAAGAATTTGCATTTTTTTCTTTAAGCAAATAGTGATTCTGCATAACTATTTCAGCTTCCAAACAAGTCTTGAAATGGACTGGCGGATATTCCAAACTAAAGTTGTTTAACTAACTAGCTTCTTCTTTCACCTAGCTCGGAACCTTGTGATATACTTTTCAAATATCACCAAATTTTCTTTTTTATATATATATATATATATATATATAAAAAAATAAATTCATTAATAATTTTCAAAGTTTCAAGCATTACAAATTTCTTTCCTCACAACAAATAATACATTGTGATTCTACAAATTTCTCTAAAACTTTTTTCCTTATCTCTGTAGGGTTCGTTCTCGTCTTTGCTGCTTATTGGTCTTTCGCTGCCCCTCCGAGCAGGGGAGGGTTTCCCTTCCCCCTAACCCGGCCATGGGTTCCCCCTCTTCCTCCGATATTGGGATGTATATATTGTTATGGTTCTTTTGAGCAACTAGGTTTTCATGCAAAGGGATGATATGTGCTACTCGGTGTTGTGTTGCTTTTTCTGTTGTTCTTCCTGCTTATGCATTGCAAGTTTTATGACAGAGAGGGTATTGGTGTGATTTTCGGCTTGCTGATGACATGAGGATGTGCTCTGTGTAGAGGCTGGTATCTCATTAGATTCTTTATGGGCCCGTAAAGCGTGAGTGGGTCGCCGAGAGCTCTGCCACCTCCTCCTCCACCCTGAATTTCTCTGATTTTTCTCGGCCTGGGATAATCTGCTTGGAACAGTGAAGCCTCGGTTTGAGGCTCTCTTTGATTTTCAGTTTGGATTTTAAGTTATGCATGGTGACTATTCTTGGGCGGAATGGTAAGAAAATATTAAAAAATAATTTAAAATTAAATTTGATAAATTTTAATCATAAGAATATTAAGTCAATAAAATAATTTTTTTTTAATTATTTTTTTTAATATCATTTAAAATTATATTTTTATTCAAAAAAATAATTTCAGACCTCCAAACTAGAGATGACAACAGGTCAAATTTTTATGAATATTCGATCTAATCGAGTCCTAAAAGATAAATTTAAGTATTATATAATTAAGTTTGGGATAGTTTTGAGTTTGTAAAATAATACCCGTGATTGATTCGGGTTTGGGCTTTTAAATTTAATTATATTTATATAAAATAATTATAAATATTTGTAAAAGCAAAAATATATTTACATAAAATAATTAATATAAATTTAATGAAAATATTTAATTAAAAATTATATTTACCCTAATATATACATTTTTTATGCAAAATTTATTTATATTATTTTCAAGCTTTAGATTGATGAAATTCCTGTTTTTTACCTTAAAAATAAAATGAAGGAAAATAGCATTTAAAATATTAAAGGGGCTGAATAAGATAAATCTGAATTTGAATAATTTTAATTATTTTGAATTGCACGTTATCTCTAATCTTTTTTCAGTTGGTATGTAAATTATTTTTAAAAAA
The DNA here is from genome assembly GCF_030052815.1 of Hevea brasiliensis. Lineage (NCBI taxonomy): Eukaryota > Viridiplantae > Streptophyta > Magnoliopsida > Malpighiales > Euphorbiaceae > Hevea > Hevea brasiliensis. The sequence goes on from NC_079502.1 coordinate 3,369,158, forward strand.
ATTATTTATTTAATTTTAAAATCAAACAAATTAATTGAATAAACTTAAATATATTATTTTTAATTAAATAATTATGCTGATTATATAATTGAAAATTTACAATATTTAATTTTATAATTAATTAACTTAAATAATTTTCAATTTATATATATTAAAAAATTATAAATATTTTAAATTAAATATATTAAAATTAAATTAATAAATCATATTAAATTTAATCAATTCTAATATTTATAAAATATTAATATTTTAATTTTTTTTATATTTAATTTATTATAAATTTAAGATATAATATATATAGAATATATATAGAATAAGGACGAGTCCAAATAAAAATTTTCAATTTTTCATATTTTTTTGATCTTTGGCTCTAATTTCAAACAAAAAACAAAATATATCTTATTTCTGATAATTTTTTTTAATTATCCAAAAATGAAAAAAAAAAGGGGACAATGCAATTTACTCGAAAGAAGGAAGCAGAGGTCCTGTCCTCTTGTTCTGGTATGGCTGTTCATCAATAGTTGTTAAATGCGGTGGTTTTCAGCTCATCTACTTTGCCACCCTCTGCCCATTTCAAATCTTAATAAATCTCTCACTCTAAACTGTTTCTGCCTAACCCTACTTCTTCTCTGCTTCACTTCGCCCTCTGTTTTTCTTTGTTAGCTACTGTTTGTGTAGTCAATTCTCACCCATTCCCACCAATCTCAAAATCCAATATAGGAACAGGGATACTCTCTTTTTTGTCTATATTATTCTTTCTTGAGCAAAACCCACTTCCCAGATCTCTCTCTTTTCATTTTAGATCGAAGAAAACAGTTGCTCTCCAAAATGGAGCTTTGTTTTGTAGATAAGCTCAAAGAACAGCCTTACTGGCTTCTTGTGTTATTCACTATGGGTTCTTTATCAGTTTTGAAATTCTTCTTCGCTTTCCTCAAATGGGTTTACGTCAATTTCCTCAGGCCGGCCAAGAATCTGAAGAAATATGGATCATGGGCTCTCGTAACCGGACCTACTGACGGTATTGGCAAAGGTTTCGCTTTTCAATTGGCTCGAAAGGGTATCAATCTGGTATTGGTTGGTCGAAATCCCGATAAGCTCAAAGATGTTTCGGATTCTATTCAGTCCAAACATGGCAAGGTCCAAATCAAGACCGTTGTTGTTGATTTCAGCGGCGATATCAATGAGGGTGTTAAGAAAATTCAGGAGACTATTGAAGGATTGGATGTTGGTGTCTTGATTAATAACGTTGGGGTTTCATATCCCTACGCGAGGTTTTTCCATGAGGTGGATGAGGAGTTGTTGAAGAACTTGATCAAAGTAAACGTTGAAGGCACTACTAAAGTTACACAAGCTGTTTTACCTGGTATGTTGAAGAGGAAGAAGGGTGCTATAGTTAATATGGGTTCTGGCGCAGCAGTTGTCATTCCTTCTGATCCTCTCTATGCGGTTTATGCTGCCACCAAAGCGTAAGCAATTGTTTTGATGTTTCCCAGTGATTTAAGTCCTTAACTAGGGATTTGAGAAGGTTAATCTTGCGTTTTTATTTATTTTTTAATGGTCTAAGCAGTTCTGTTTTTGCTTGTTTACAGGTATATAGATCAGTTCTCCAGGTGCCTTTATGTTGAATACAAGAAAAGTGGGATCGATGTGCAGTGTCAGGTATTATTTCTTAATTCCAGAATATTTTGTTAGTTAATCATTGAATAATCATTATATAGGTATTATTTTCTGAAATATCATTATAATTGATTAGGATGGCTGATATCTAAGTGAGAATGAATATTCATATTTGCTGTTTACATTGGAAAATTGCAAGAAAATAGCATAAACAGAGCAGCTACTTTGACTTTCCTCTGTTTTCAGACAATATATGTTTCTTCAGTAAGAAAGGAAAGTTGTTCTAATCAAATCTAATTTGCTTATTAGAATTTCATATTGATTTTTTGGTTTCTTGCATTTAAGGCAATAATTTACATGTCAACCATGATTATAACAATGGGTTTTCTTAATTAAAGTTGTTAGGTAGGGGGATTCTTTTTTAGATCAAAATAAGAGACTAGAAGAAGAATGCCTTCATTCACGCATGAATTACTTGTGTTTTAGTTTTCTTTCGATAGCTTTTATCAAATGAGAATGAATATTAATATTTGCTTTTTTCATGGGAAATTTGTAAAAAGAGCCGCAAATTAGGGTAACAGTGGATGGAAAGATGGTGTATATAGCTACTCTGCTCATTCTTCTGATATTTTAACATATCAGTAGGCCCTATCTTTATTCAAGATTAACCTCTGAATAAAACTCTTTACCACCTGAAGTATGGATTGATAGAAACAGGGCAGATGCTTTGCCTTTGCTCTGTTTTTGCACAATCTAAAAATCTATGTTTCTTCAATGAGAAAGCAAAGTTGGTGTAATCAAAAGGTGATTTGTTATTATCATTTCATATTGATTTTAATCGTTTCTTTTATTCAAGAAAATAATTTACGTGTCAAACATGATTCTAATTATGTGATTTCCTGATTATAGTGGTTAGGTAAGGGTCTATCTTTGCCTTCATTCACCCATGACTTAATTGTGTTTCAGTTAACCTTTTAGTGTTAATTTTATAGCATTGCCTTACCTACCAAATAACTTATGATAACCATAGCAAATGTACTGGGCAACTAGCTTTTGACTTCCTTTTATATGATGGGCTGATGCTGTTTTGACAAGGCAATCCACTACATTCTGAAAGGATGGATCTCATAATGGGCTCCTTATTTGTTTGTATGATATTATACAAAATGCTATATATATTTATATATGATAGAAATCCTATTTTTATTCATTAACGGACTTCATCTTTTTTTCTTCCCCTTCTTTTGGATATCTTTCTCGTACCTAAAGATTTCACCCACAATTCTGCCCTTTATGTCAACTGCCCAGTGTCAATGATATGGTAAGCACAGATGAAATGAATCATGTGATGAGAGGGCCAAAAATGTAGGTTATTGATTAAAACCCTTCCTGCTGATACATACAAGTTTTTGTTTTTCCTATAACTGGACGTGAAGGTTTAGCGGCTCCAGTTGTAGTCTGTTAATGTGTGTACATATTTAAAGCATTTAGTTTCCACTTCTAAATATAGTGTATCAGTTAATTTGGTTTAAGCACATGAACCTTTCTGCTACAGTGAACTATACGTTTTCAATTTCTTTTGCTCAGTGCTGTTATAATCAAACAAAAAATTTCTTGATCCAGGTTCCTCTCTATGTGGCAACAAAGATGGCATCAATTAGGAGATCTTCCTTCTTCATTCCATCAACAGATGGCTATGCCCGGGCAGGTTTGCGATGGATAGGCCATGAACCTCGTTGCACACCTTACTGGCCCCATTCTCTTCTTTGGGGCTTGTTATATGCATTGCCTGAATCCATTATTGATGCATGGCGACTCCGCTTTTGCCTTGGGATTCGAAAGAAAGGACAACAGAAGGATTCTAGGAAGGAGGAGTAAACAGTACTCTCTTGTATTAATCGAGACAGGGTAGCTAGCCATGGTTGGCTGTTCAGTTTGTGGATTGAACTCTTGGAATTTAATCTTTTCTGTCATCTTTCCTACATTTTCTTTTGCATTTTAGTACTAAGAACAACCTTTTACCTTTTGCATGTACTCTTATGGAGAAGTTGCAAAACATTAACATGCCTATATTATCTTGAACTTCGGTTCTTGGGGGCCTTGGTTTTCTCAAGACATGGTTCAAATGGTGTGAAATTGAAGAGTTCAATCAATCTTTATAACGAAATACTGTTGGAAAAACCTGAAATACATGCATTCCCCTTGTCTCCAATCATTCTTCATGCAATTTGGAAGAGCTACAAGTCTGGCTAAAAATGGAAGTGTCATGCTTCTTGCGGGTCCTCTATTGATCAAGAAGCATCATGTTTTGAAGAGTCATACAATAGAATTGTCAATGCTAAAAGAATATATTATTGTTTTGAGTATTTTCTTTTACAATAAAATAAAATTTATACATCTTTTTTTTTATATTTACACAGAATAAGTCCTATAAAAAAAAATTATAAAATACTACTGATATAAACAAAAGTGATGCTCCCTCATTCACTTAAGCGGGCCTTTCTTATTATTTGGAGAATGAATTTCATATAATTATGAAAATTGGTACATGTATACTAAATACACTTAATAATTTATGGGTATTATAAATTTAAACAAGAAAAATAATTCAATTGAATTTTTACAAAATCATATAAATTTTAACTTAATTTTTATTTTGTTAATAATTTTTTAAGTTAAAATAATTAAATTCTTTCATTTATTGAATTCCTTTAATTAAATTATTTGTAAGAAAAAAATTTAATAAAATTATCATAACCTCATATTTGAGTTTATTTTTTAAAATTTTTTTAAGTTAAAAAGATTAAATTTTTTTATTTTAAATATGAAAATTAATTAAAAAGAAATTGAATTGAATTCTTAAGTTGAGCTAAGAGATTTTCCTTTAACCGCTAATCAAGCCTCTTAAGAAGGAAACACTTTAATCTTATTGTAAGCCAGCAGCTCACCTGATCATTTATACCGAGCGCGTGGCGACGCAGCATTGCAGAATGTAGAATTACTCTTGTCCGGTGTCGTTTAGATTTTATTTTATTTTTCTTCCCATTACCGCCGTGCCGCTATAGAAAAATGTGAAGAAAGATCACCGTAGAGCATCTTCGCCGCTTCACAAACCCCAAACGCTAAACATAAAACCCTATCACCGGTTGTTCTTTCTCTGAACACACCGTAAGTACCTGAGTCATGTCAATGGCGAAACCTAGTTCAGCTTCCAACTCCGATGATACGACGCCGTACCGCGCCGTGTTCATAGACACCGGCCTCGGCACTCACTTGGCTACTATCGTCTCCAGCACCGACACCGTTACCGATCTCAAGCGTAACCAATCATCCATTCAGTTCATATGTTTTTTTAACATTTTACCCCTTGAACATCTCATATAGCTTCACTTTATATTTTTTATTTTTTATTTTTTTTAAATTCTCTTTTGATGTACACTATAATGCCTTGAACAATCCCAGTTCTGTTTTGAAGTATAAATTTGTTTTATTTATTTATTTATGATGTGTTTATGCTTTTAATTTGCAGAGAAGATAATCCATGAACACCCACTTTGCTTTCCTCAATTTGGGGAGATTAAAATCCATGCTATAAAGGTATAGTCTTTAGTTGTACTTTGTTTTATGAGATTTGAACTTGAGACCTTAGGCTTATGCTACTAGAGATGACGGGTGTGTGGTTGCTAAAGCTTAATGGTGTATTTAGTTGTGCCTTAGACTGCTTGGTTGGATTTATATTATTTATGTCAATCATTTTGGCAATATTTTCTGAACTTCAGGTAAAGAGGAGGGAGTGTTATTATCATTTATCGGATTCCATGTTGGTGAAAAGTGCCTTTCATGGAGTTAATAAAAGTTGGTTCATTAGTGTTGATGCCTCTAGTGCAAAGCAGCATGATGATAATCAGCATTGCCTCAATCTTGATTCTAACAACATGGTTGCTTGCGATGGTATCATCAGCAATGGTTCTGCTCAAGGGGTTAAGCTTCTTCTTGATGGTCATCCTGAAAAGTTGTCCAATGTTATGGATAAACAGCACTTTGATCCAAAAGCTGTTGTTACTGATCGGTTGGGTTTGGATGTTGCTGGGGGAGACGTTTTAAATAATTTGGAGATAGGAGTTGAACATATGGGTGACAATAATGACGAAACTAAATCTGCACATATCAACAATAGGCCAGATTCTCACACACAAGAGAAAAGGGATCAATGCGATAATGAAAACGAAAGTCAGAAAACACCAATTGGAGGTAGGGAAAGCGGCTTCAAGACTGGAATTGATGATGTGCAGGGCAGCTTACTGCCAGAAAGTGCTTTAGAAACTGGATCTCGTACAAAGAAAAAACGTAAAAGTAGGAAAAGATGTAAACATGCTGTACGTGACCTAACTTTGGAAGAAACCAATGCTGCATTACCTGAATCTGGTAAGAATGAATCACAGCAAGAGATTATAGCGTCACAAAGTTTTCTAGAAAATGCAATTGGAGTAGTTCCACAGGATACAGTGACAGAAAATGAGAATATTAATGATGAGCCAAGAATGGTTTCCTATTCTAATGCCAATAAGGGGACTGATTATGTAATGCCAAGTGCAAGTGTTCTGATTGAGGGGACTGGAATGCTAGAGAAACATAATGAAAGAAAAAATGATAAATCGAGAAAAACTGACATTGATGTGCAGTGTTTTAAATCAGTGGAAGATACTTCACAATCAAAGCCAGTAGCAAAGAAAAAGCGTAAATTTGAAGAAGAAAAAAAAGATGATGAATATTTGCTGAAAGAAGATCGAACTTTGATTTCTGATATGCTTGAGACTCCCACAATCTCTCAGCACTCCCTAGTGGACAAACTGAAAAATATAGATGGCATTTGGGATGGTTCATCTACTGACACTCCTGAAGTTGTCCATTTGCAGTCAGTATATCCAACCAATGAAAAGAGAAAGAAGAAAAAGAAATCATCAAACACTCTTAATCAAGAAATTGCTCCAGTTCCTTCTTCTGGGGCAAATGTTAGGGAAGAGAATTGTGGGGAACCCAAGGATTTGGGTGAAGAATTTGATGCAGAACTTGTCCATGGAAAACACGTCCAGGGTGTAATAAGTTCTGAGCTTGTTGTGGTCTCTTTGAAAGAAAAGCATAGAAATCCTTTCCAAGAAGCAAACTTAAGGCCCTCTTCCCAAGGTAAGTGGCATGGATTGCTTGTAGGGGCGGAGCCAGAATTTTTTTTTTTTTTTGAGGGGGCCAAAAAATTTTTAAGTGTGTCAATGGTTTAAAAATTTATTGAATATAGGATGAGAAATAAATAATTCTAATATTTCATATTACTTATATCATAATAAAATAATATACTTTATTTTTTGGGGGTTCAATAGCTAAAATGAAATCATTTTTTCCCTAAGTATACAAGGAAAATTTAAAAGGGTTGGGGGAGCCTAGGCTCCCCCTAGTCCCCCTCCCTCGGCCCCTGATTATGTGTGTAGGCAAATTTCTATTGTTGCTTAGTGTCTTCCTTTCTCCATTCATATGAAATGAAGGCAAAATAGATAAGAAGACATCAATGGCTGATATTCTTGTGATCTTTTGTAGAATTTGATATAGTCAACGGAGAAGCCAGCAATGTGGAAGGCAGACATAGTGAAATTGTGGATCCTTCAAAATCTTCAAAGAAAAGAAAGAAGTCCAAAAAAGCAAAGGATATAGTGAGTGGAACACCGTCCATATCTGTTAAGGAATGGGTTAAAGGTTGTATTAGTGGTACATCTCCAGCTGAGCCTAATAAAACTGCCAATAGAGATCACTCTGATGATAACAATAATAAACAGGAATTCAATGTACCTTCAAAGGACAGGAAAGAAGCATCAGAAATAGATACAATTAGTACTTCTTTTTTGGCTACTGATAAGGAAATTGATGATGTAATCCAGAATGTGGTGGAATCAGTGCAGCAGATCAGAAAAGGACAAGTGGATTCTGAAAATATGAATGGGAAATCAAGAAAGAAAACTAGGAAGAAGCGGAGTTCAGATGTAAAGGATATTACAGAATCCAAAAAAGAAAATGAGAATGTTGGTGATAAACCTGCTGCATCAGCTGATAACGTAGGGGAGGTAGCTAAGGTGATGAAACAAGCTAAGTTGGCAAATACAGATTCCATAATTCAATTAAATGGATCAAATTTGGAGGGTGAAAAGGATATTAGGGTTGAAAATGATCCTCTCAGTACTCAATCATCCCAAGTTAAACCACATAGACTGGAAAGCAACAGTGAGGGAAGGTGTCTCAAAGCTGTTGTCAATGTTAATCCTTCTGAAAGTGGCCGTGCAAATGAAGATACTGATGATAAGGAAGTTTGTTGCGAAAGTAACAGGATCAACTTCAATTATTATTTTGTGCCTAGCCAACATAGCCATGAAATTGTTGGTTCTGCTGAGGTGCTTGTTGACAGAGCAACCGAAACGAAGAGATTAGATGGTAAGATGAAAGCTAAAAAGAGCAAAAAGAAGCATGATGCGAATTCTCATGGTCCTTCACCTGATTTACAGAGTTCACAGGGGTTAAATGAGAACCATGGAGTTGGAGCAAAGCCTCAAGCTGACAACTCTAGTACTATAGTGCTTCAGAGTTTATTGTCAAATTCAAAGTCTGAAAAGATCACGTGTCAACCAAACAAGGAGCTTTTGAATGCTTCTGATAGTTTGGTAATAGCTTTGCCATCTAGCAACTCTGATGAGTTCAATAATGTTCGTGAAGAAGCTAGAAGATCTATCACTGTCGAGCCCTCTGGGATCAGTGCCCATGCAAAGAGTAAAAGGGCTGCGTCAAATTCTAGCTTGGAACGTTCTAAAAAAACAAATTTTCTGAATACAAGAGTTAATGGGCATCAATCGCATGAGGATGACAATCATATGAATGGTAAAAAATCATCCACGATTAATACTGGGGAAATTGTGAATAACTCACAACATAAGAAGAGCTTAATAGGAGTATCAGGTTCAATATTCAATGATGATAGTAATGAGGCTTCTTCAAATGAAGCTGATAATTCAGATGCCAGCACCAGAACTCAATCAGATAATTCTTCTGACTATTCAGATGAAGAAAGCAATGCAGATTTTAACTTATCCCAAAATGGTAATATGAAATATGTTTTGTGGACTTATTAGCGCCTATTAAGGTTGAGCAAATGACTATTGTCTGATCACTTGCGTGTTTGCATTGTTGTGCCTTTTAGAATGAGTGAAAATATAACAGATGCTTGTTTTCTCAATTTATTGCCAAAACTGTTAGATGTGCATCAGTTGGTGCATGTCTGGTTTTCAAGGAAAGCCTAGACATGTCAACAGCTTTGAACAGATAGTATATCTGGCACTAGTATTATTACTGATATTGTTTTTTTTTTTTTCACTTTTTGAAATAAATAATATGCTAAGCTTTCATTTAAATTGAAATTTGTTATAGGATCTCACAGCTGGAAAAGAAAGGAGGGAGGTGGAAAAGCATTCTCAAAACCATTGTGAGTGAAAGCAGATTCCTTCTCGCATTGTTATCATTCAAAAACAAAGTGTAGAAATTAATGTCTTTATAAAGAAATTGAATTTTCTGTACTTTTTTCAATGTGATCACTCTCTTAACTTTATCGTCTTCCTTTTATTGAAGCAGCTCTTCTGGCATGACCTTGGATACAATTCTTAGAAGTTCAAGCAGATACAAGAAGGCCAAGCTAACAGCTTCTCAATCACAACTTGAGGACACAGAAAGCCAGCCTGTTGATTTCACCCCTGAGAATGAAGCAAACCCTTGAATCACCCAGTTGTTTGTCATGTTTGAGTTTTATATTCCTCCAGGAGTTTTGTTTTCTTATTGGTGGTCTGCAGAGGCGTCCACTGTTCCTGGAATTATTTTTGGCTGAAAACAGAGGGGCTTCAGGCAATCAAGTGATTTTTGTTTCACCTTGTTTGTGATATGGAAAGCACTACAAGGACACTGGAACAATCTGACGTTTGAATGCTTGTTTCTTTGAAATTGGCGGTATAGGCTGTGCGCATGACATCAAGTTTTACATTTTGTTCTATCATTCTAGCCTCTTCCAGGAGTTGGTCTGAGAGAACCTTTTCACTGTAGATCCTAGACTAGATTGAATCTTTTGGGTAATAGAATGCCGTAATTATAGAAGAATTAATTCATAAGAAAAGGGGGTTTGCAAATTGCAATGAACTTGGCCTATATATAATAAACAATTAATTAAGCACTTGCACATGAAACTTCAAATTAGGGAGGGCAGAATTGGAGGAAACAAGAGGGGAAAAAAACAAAACCAAAGAGAGTTTCATTAACATAAGGTGCAATTACAATTAAATTTTTTCTGCCATTACACCTTCCCAACAAAACCCACAGGCACATATACAAATCTCTCACTGAGACCTCATCCTGTTGAGTTGGTTCAAAGCCGGTTGTAGAATATTGTAGAGCACCCAAAGAAGAGCAGGAGCAACTACAAACAACAGAAGCTGACCCCTATTGTCACTAGTTGCATCAGCAATCATGGCAATTTCACTAGCTGATGCTTCTGGGGCCAACATGAACCCTGATGTGGCCAACCCACCAAGACCAACCCCAATTATCACTCCCTTTGTCTCTCTCATGCGATTCAGTTGGTTAAGTGCTGGTTGGAGGATGTTGAATAGCACCCAAGCTACAGCTGGTATTATGGGAAGCAAGAGTGCTAAGCCACGGTTGTCCCCTTCTGCTATTTCTGCTATTTGTTGGGCAGCCAAAGCAGGATCACATGAGCTTAAGGTAGAAAAGATAGCTCCAGCTATGGCAGTACCTGCAAGAGCTGTCTTCTCTCCTGGCTTTGAGATGGTTAGACCTTTAGGGAGGTCTTGCATGGAGAGAAGGGAAATGGGTTTTGTGGATGGCTTGTTTTTTGTTGAGTTAATGCTCAAGCACTTGGCATTGAGCATTGCCATTGTAGCCATAGTTGCTGCCATGGATTGATGAATGATGGGGTGGCTCTAGTTTTTCCTGGGTGATGATGATCTTGAGCTCTACTGGATTGGAATGATGGGAAATTTTGACAAGACAAGATTGTAAGGCCAAGACAGGGAAATGAGGTCCAATGGAATTATGGTTTCTGGATTCTTCTCTTATCGATAGAGTGGAAATGGTAAGATATGGACCTCACATTTCAATCTCTTATCACTTGCTTTCAAGATTCTTAATCTAATGGGGTTAATGTTAATAAGGTCCATAACTACCCTCTTAGTGGCCTAATTGTACAAATTGATTGTAAAAAGATGGGCTTTTTATTCACTTTGAACATCTTTTATTTTTAGCCCTTTCCTGCTTTTACCTTTGCACATGAGAGCCCAAAATATTTGGGCAATCTGGCTGAAACCAAATTGAGACTAACATGGAAGCGTTAGTTGGAACCTAGAGGCCCAAAAACCCTACCTATTTGCATAATATTTGCCCATTAAACTAAATTAATGTAAAATTTATTTGAAATTAAAGTTGAAATTACTTTTTTTTAAATAATATTTTAAATGTTATTAATAAAAGTGATTTGAGAAATTTATTTATGTTTTTTAAATATTTATAATTAAATTAAATAAAATTTTAAAAATTTTTATTAAATATTTTAAGATATTATTGTTTTAATAACAATATCAAATAAATTTTAAGTAATTCATGTACTAATAAGGCCTTTTTAATCTTTGAGTTTTTGCTTATGAATGGGTCATTTGAGAAGCAATTATAGAGATTTTTTTTTTCTCTTTACAAAATTAACATTTTTAATCTTATTTGAAATTAAAGTTGATTTTTTTTTTAAATCAACAAGTAATTAAATCAGTAGCGTAAAATTGATCTTCAGATGAACTTTATTTATAAGGCATTCTTGAACCGAACATAGGAAAGTTACGTGTTTAAAATTAAAAAAAAATAACGTTTTTGATTTTAAAATTTAAATTTATTTCAACATTAAATTTTTATAAATTCTAATTTAAATATTAGATATCACTAATATTAGCACTCCTTTTTTTCTATCAGAAACTAATCTTAGCACTCTGTTTAAATTGGGATTTTATAAAATAATAAGAAAATTTAATATTTTAAAATCATATATTTGAATTTGAGAAATCCATAATTTTGTAAGATATATTTTTAAAAATTTTCATTTCTAGCCATTAAATCAATGATTTAAAAAAATTTTCACTTCAAATATTTTTTTCTATATAATTATAAAAATTTTAAATTTTAAGTTAAAATACAATTTAGTACCATATATTTTCGTATTTTTTCAATTTAATGATTGAAGAAAATTTTGTGACAAATTGATAATTAAAATATTAGCTATCAGATGTAATATGTTGACATCAGAACCACATCTGACATGCATGTTGATGCAGATGCTAGCATGCCCTTATAATATGGCACTAATATTAACATTCCACATCTGACATAGCGCTGATGTCAATATAATACATCAGCAATATGTAAGCACACTCAACGGTATTAGTTACATTCCTTCAATTTAATAATGGGGCGATAGTTCAATTATCGATTTATCACAGAACTTTTTTTAATCATTGGATAAAAAAAGCACAAAAATATATAATACTAAATTGTATTTTCTCATGTTTTTATTTACTTTATTTCTTTATCTCATAATAATATTTAGAAATGCAAGTTGCCTTTGATTAACTATTATTTTATCAGAAATGATTCTCAACTCAAGTTGATCCATATTAAATGTGGATCAATGAATCTTCAATAATATAAAAAATCTTTAATACCTTTCTTTTTTTTGGAGGCAACTAATTAAAATTTTCCCCTCCAATTAACTTTTATTGCTTTTTGATTTATGAGCAAAGAAGGATATATTCATTCTCATTTCAATGAGTTGTTTTAAATAAAAAATAATAATAATATTTCTATTATACTATATAACTATATATTATACACATATATGACATATTATTATTTTGATTTTTTTTGAGTAAATGTCAATAATTAGTCTTTAATTATATAAAAATGTGAAATTTTACTTAATTTAAATTTTAAAAATTTAAATTTTTTAATGTGTTCTTCTATGTGAAATATCATTTTTTTATCAATAAAGTTATTACTCTTTCTATTGCATTCAACAACTTTGCTCTAATTAAATTAAAATAATTTATAGAAGTTATGTTATTGAAATATTAAAAAAAAAAAAGAGTTCAATCTATCGTCCTAAAAGTTTCAATTAAGGACGTTTACGTTAATAGTATACCCTAGAACATATCATTTAGTATGTATCTTGTACATATTTTATTAATAAAAATGCATTTTTCACTTTTTCGTTTACATAATATATTTATGTGTAATAGAAAATGTCCATTGATATTTTGTTAGAAATTATATTCTTAAGTTGTTAAGAATATGAGTGACAGTATTTTTAGCACAAAGTATCATAAATTGGTTCACAATCGATGATACTTCACAATAAGGACATGACTTATCCAAAAAGATTGTAATCATGTTTGTTCCCAAGTTATTTATATGAGATGTAAATAAGATGGAATTGTGAGTCTCATGCCATATAATAAACATGATAGGCACTTATGCATGATAAGTAGGTCGAACCAGTGACATTTATGACATGCACATGGAGTTTACTCTTGTCAATGCATTGTAATAAATCATATCAGTGCATATAATCTTTATACCTGAGATAACACAGTTATCTTGTATATAGGTGGTTTGAGTTTGATACTGCTTTCATACTTGTACTGTGTATAGGTATATGGGCATGTGTTGGCTCCTACTAGTTATATATGGAGGTAGGTGTTGATCAAAATAGAATTTGTTACCCTAAGTAAAGAGAGATAAAGTCCTATTTTCATTTAATTGTTCTTGATGTTTCAAGTTCCTAGTCAGGACAGACAGATTTAATCAGAAAAGTATTTCTGATGAAAAAATCTTTTTAATCAAGAATTATAATGAAAAGAGAATATAATATTTATAGCAACTGGAGTTTGACATTAACCATGGCTCCAGCTGGAATTGTGATTTTATAACAGAGAGATTTTAGTGCATGGTAACATATGATTATAGGTTCATTTAAAGGTATTCCTTTTACTGATTGAGTGGTCATGGCATGCTATGCTAGGTGTCAATCATGGTCTATGAGATACCTAAAATGATTTAGATAAATCATTTATGGTAAGAAAGAGTTCTGATGATATTAAGAGTTAATATCATATCTCATTGCCAATCAGTGATGAGTCTAGTAAGTCACACACATACACAAGATAATCACCAAGTTAAACGTGATTTAATTGATTAATTAAAGAATTTAATTGATTAATTAAATATGTTTGGTTTGCAATAAGATTGTAAAGTCCATAGCATAACTTGAAACTAAATCTAGATTATTGGATATATAGTATATGTTAAATTTATATTTAAAGTGTCTAAATATGAATTTAATTAATAGAGATTAATTAATTAATTTATATTTGATATAAATTGATTAGAATATGAGAAATAATTATTTTGGGTTAAAAACTCAAAATTAAAACACAAGTGTAATTTGGTCATTTCACAGGGTGACATGTGGTACCATGAGATGGTGACACATGGTACCATATAAGTTTGTCATTTATCTTCCTATCATGCAATGTGATTAAAGTCAATATTAAATCTAGCTTTGACACTTGGCTTACTGTGATTAGGTCAATTAAGATTAAGATGCAAACAGGTGATGACATGTGGCAAGGGTTTTAAGTGATGATCTAATTATATAAAGTGATGTTATGAGAAAATAAAAAAAATCAGCCACTCTTCTTATTTTCCCACAAGTGTGCCGCCACCTCTATGTTCTCCTCTCTTCTTCTTCTCCTCTCATCAATTCAAAGAGAATTGTCCAAATTCTTTTGAATTAAAATTGCTAGAAATTATTTTTAGTGTCATATACACATCTACAACCTCTCTAAAGGCAAATCCCTAATTTTTAATTTGTTAACAAGACTTGAAAAGCTGGTTTAGGGGCTGCCCATTGGTAATCTTGGTGTGGACAAGCTAGAGGGACGACTCTTGGGGTCCTAAGTGTTTCACAAATGTACCAATTACATCTACAGTGCATCAAACGATTAGTGCACATGTTATTCTTTTAATATAGAGTTCTAATGAATTAATTTGTTAATTCAAAAATCTTAAATGGCAAATGTAGATCCTAATACATATTAAAAGAGTTTTAATATGCAATTGAACATTGAAATCAATTAGGTACATAATGGACATGACATGATGCATGAAACCCTATAAGAAATTTTTGAATTCAATGTTCTAATTTAACAATTTTCATGCTTCCGCTCCTACAGTTTACAATAAGTATACGGTCATCCAAAAATTGGTAAAATTGAGTGTACAATTTTGGATCATTTTTTAAATCATGAACGTAAGTCATAGATCACCTTATTCTAATCCGAGCTTGATTAATATTTTTAAAATTCGAATATATTTCAATCCCGATTATTATTATCTGAAAAATATCTGAACCTATTCAATTTTTTATATCTTAATTAAAAATAATACAAAAATTATTTTTATTAATAATTTATATTTTAAAAATTTAATAATTCCATCAAATATTTCAATTTAATTTTATATAAAATAAAATATATAAAAATTTATAAATATTATTATTATTATAAAAAAATATATATTTTACATTTAATTAAATATTTATATAAACAAGTTTAGATAGTAGATACCTAACGTGTAAAACTCAAAATCGACTCGAACCTGTCACGTATATTAAATTTTGAATACAAACTCGTCTCAAACCCGATCATATGCTATACAAATCCATCATATTAGGATTATGTTAGATCGGATATCCACAAAAATCTACTTTGTTGCCATCCCTAGCGCTACCTCATACCTAGACTTATGTGAATATATCTAATTGTCTTTATTTTATAATCATATACAAAATATAAATCTAAAAATATATAAGTAGATCATTTTAATTATTATTATATATATAATAATTAATATATATAAATATTATAAATATAAATTTATAATAAAAGATTAATTGATGAATTAGAATTTTATTCTCCATTAAATAAGAGATTGTATGAAAAAATATTTTTTATTAATATTATTATTATTATTATTATAAAAACATTAATATTTACTTAATAATAATTTTTATACATTATGTTAAAATATTTTTCATAAAAATAAACAAGCAGTATGAGTGTATATAATAAAAATATATTTATCACAAAAGTATTGATAAAATTTTAGAGTCAAAGAACATTAATTGAAATTTTAATTTTTAATATATATATATATATATATATATATATATATATTTCTTTTAAGACCTTTTGTTATAATAATTAACTAATTTAATATCAAAAAATTTTATTTCAATTATACTATAAAATAAAAAAATAAAAGTATATAAAAAATAAAAAAGAGTAACATAATGAGAGAGAATTTTAACATCAAAATTAAACTGTGCACATTATTTAAAATATATATATATATATATATATATAGCATTACTCTTATTTTATTTATAATTAAGAAAAGAAAAATTGAAGGATACCCACGATTTTAATTGAAAAAGGTCACCTGAAAAAACGGATATTTAATGGGCAGAAACGTGTCACACTTTTCAAACTCTCAGTTCCAGAGGTGGAAGCTCACGTCTCCTCCTCCACCTCCCCCAAATTTCGTCTCCGGCCACGACACCTCACCCGCTTACTCCGCGACGGACTCTTTGACTCCGAGCTCGCTATCCTTAAACCTAGTCTTTTACATAGATACCTCACCCCTTCACCTTCAAATCAGAGTAACAAATACCAAATGTTCACTTCTCTGTCTTCCTCGTTACCCAACCTCGTCTTCTCGCCCTTTCCTGACCGAACCAGAACCCCAAACCTTCTTCTTCCCCGCGCCCAATTCGCTTCCCTTTCTACCCACAAACCGTTTCTTCGTGGGTCGGCCTGTGTCGCTCGTTTCTGGTTCAAACCCGGTCTGTTTCCGGACGGGGATGGCGCGGCTGAGGGGGTGATTACGGACTTGTTTAGTAGAGCTGAGAGTATTCTTTATACGATTGCTGATGCTGCTGTATCAAATTCGGATACAGTTACCGCTACAACCAAACAGAACAATGATTGGCTCTCTGGTATTACCTATTATATGGAAAGTGTTTTAAAGGTTTGTTCTTTCACTTTCACATTTTTTGTATAATTTTATTGAGCCAGGGATTCTCCAGTTAAAATGGCAGTGTATTTCAATTTCATTTCAGGTCTTAAAAGATGGGTTATCTGTTTTGCATGTTCCTTATGCTTATGGGTTCGCTATTATACTTCTAACTGTTCTTGTTAAAGCTGCCACGTTTCCTTTGACTAAGAAGCAGGTTTGTGTCAATGTTGAAGCTTTTCTTTTGAGTTTTTGTGTGAAGAATTTTGTATATGTTTGTAAATTTGTTTTGGGCAGGTAGAATCTGCAATGGCTATGCGATCCTTGCAGCCTCAGATAAAGGCTATTCAGCAACGGTATCCTGGAGATCAGGTGAATGTTTCGTTATGTATTGTCAGTACAAAGTACAAACTAACAGCAGTTCTATAACTTTTGAGCTTCTCCCTTTTCATTGATCAAGTTTATTACTTGCGTTTACCGGCAGGAGAGAATTCAACTTGAGACAGCCAGATTGTATAAACTAGCTGGCATAAACCCATTTGCAGGTGCTTTTCTATTACTTGGTTATTACAGATTTTCTACAGTCTCTAACTGAAAATTATGATTCATTGGGATATCACTATGCTTTCATTGATGATTTGAGTGAGTTTGGACAAGCATTGATGTGTTTACAAATACTGATAGCTTGCAGAAAAATTCAAGCACTTATAAACAATCCCTCTTCTCTGTGAAGTTAAGCAAACTTCTATATACGAGCTATCAGCTTCAGCTTAGTAGCAATAAAAGTTTCTAAGAACTGATTCAAAATTTTTTTATAATTGGGAACTTCATCTGTACCCACCTAGAAGACACTAATGGTTCTTTTTAAGGCTCCGGCTTTAAACCTTTTCCAGTTTGTTTGTAGCATCTGAATAAAAATGTTATATTTAGACAATTAAAAAAAGAGAATTTTTACAGGAACTATTAATTCTTTTTTATCTATTCACCTTCTGCAATTTATCTCGACTGTAACTGCATGATTAATGGTGTTACTTGAATAGATTTTCTTTTCCTCTCAATAGGAAATAATCTAAACTCACAGCCTCTCTAATGTCTTTTTACTGTTGTTGACAGGATGCCTACCTACTCTTGCCACAATACCTGTGTGGATTGGACTATATAGAGCCCTTTCGAATGTAGCAGATGAGGTACCATTCTTTTCTTATTAATTTATTGATTGTTTCTTTTTTGTTGCTTTTAGCTCTTTGGCTTTTTATTTATTTCTCTCTTCTAATTGAATCCCTCTGTCTGATATGAAGGGACTTCTTACTGAAGGATTCTTTTGGATACCATCCCTTGCTGGTCCAACTACAGTTGCAGCTCGTCAAAATGGCAGTGGCATCTCTTGGCTGTTCCCTTTTGTTGTGAGTTTGTTGGTTCAAATTCTGTATTCTTTTTATACAAAAATTAAATATGTTTGAACTTTGTGGGTATCATACTTGATGCAAGCATCTTGTTGCTCTTCATATGATAGGAATGAGTTGAACCATCATTCTTTTTACATTAAAGATTTATTGATTCTATCATGCTCTCCTTGGTTCAAAAAAAAAAAAAAAAATTCTATCATGCTTTCCTAAGTGCAAATTGTATTTAATCAAATAATGCAGTCTTCAGAGAGTTGGTTTATATATATATATATATATAAGAAAAAGGATCAAATAAGTCCATGTACTTTCAGTGATTGTCAAATAATCCCAAAATAAATTTTGGGCCAAATAAGGTCAAAACTTTCTAATTAAGGCCAAATAGACCCAATTTTTGGCCCAAAAAAAAAATAAAATGTTATTTTCTCTATTTTTTAATAATAAATATCATTAAAAAATATTTTTAATATTAATAATTTTTGTTGTTCTTTCTTTTTTTAATTTTATTTTAATTAAAAATAAATAATTTTTAATATTTATTAAAAAATAATATTTTATTATAAAAAAATTAATATTTTATTATTTGAGGATTTATTTGGCCTTAATTAGAAAGTTCAGTTTTTCTTTAGCCCAAAATAAATTTTGGGCTTATTTGGCCCTCAACTGAAAGCATAAGGACTTGGTTTTTTCCATATATATATATATATATATATATATATATATTCAGAAATTTATAGTATTTTACTTAAGATTCACTTTCTCTCATTTCTTCTTGTTCTTAAAAAAATAATAAATCAATTTCTAGTCAAGTTATCATGCCTAATGGTTCTTGTCCTGGAAATTAGAATTGTGAAAATCTTGATGGTTTGATTTTTCCCCCTCAGGATGGACATCCACCGCTTGGGTGGTCTGATACCTTGGCATATCTTGTCTTGCCAGTATTGCTGGTTGTTTCACAATACATCTCTGTTCAAATCATGCAATCATCACAGGTAAGTCATTTCCCAAATGTGAATTTACTCCTCTATATATATATTCAACTAATTTGTTGTACCAATAGTTCAGGTCTGTCGGATATTTTTTTCTTCCAATTTTTCCTTATTTGTGTAGATGCCATTTTTTTAACTATAGGCTATGATATCCAAACCTTTTAGCAAATTAGAACTTTGTTAGAGCCTATGTGTGTCAAGTCAAAAGAGAACTGAACTGGTGCAGTCATTTGTGACACAACTGAACACTATTGTAAATTTTTTTCTCGTGAATGATATGACAAGTTATTTATTTATTTTTAATTTTTAATCCAACCAAGAAAGTGGTGTTAACATGGACCAGGAAAAATCATTATATTTTATCAAAGCATTGTGTTTTGACTGACTTGTTTCTTCTACACATTTTAAGGAACTTAGTATGTACCCAGCCCACGAGCTAAAGCCTCAAGTTGGAATGGGTTTGGGTGAAGAAAATAGAACATGTCTATCTGATTTTGCCAACTTGTTTCTCTTTTTTCATCAAGTTTCTCGATGATAGTGTAAACTTTAGATTTTTGTGGTTTGCAAAATACTAATTTGATGCCAGAATCCATTACATTTTCATGTTTTAGCACTTGTTATTTTTTGCAGACAAATGATCCAAACATGAAGAGTTCTCAAGCAATAACGAAGATCCTTCCACTAATGATTGGTTATTTTTCTCTTTCAGTTCCTTCTGGTCTAAGCCTTTATTGGTGAGCAGATGCAAAGCCCTTGAATTCTATGAACATAGAGTCATCTCCTTTTGAATATTTTTAGAGGCATTCTCATAAAAAATGTTTCCCACCATATTTTTCCATATATATTGTTTTAGAACTTCTTTGTGATGTTGTGCAGGTTCACAAATAACATATTGAGCACAGTGCAACAGGTGTGGCTTCAGAAGTTGGGAGGTGCAAAGAATCCTGTGAGCCAAGAAGACCAACTCTGGATTCAGAAGTCAGTCTCTGAATTAAATTCCACAAAAACAAAGGCTGGACAAGTTGAAAAATTGACACCAGAAGATTCCACAAAAACTAAGGCTGGACAAGTTGAAAATTTGACACCAGAAGGGTTACGTCCTGGCGAAAGGTTCTTCGGTTTTTCAATCTTTGCCTTATTTTCCACCAATCATGGTTGTTTATGGTCTAAATCTGTCTATTCATCAGATTTAAACAGCTAAAGGAGCAAGAGGCCAAAAGAAGACTACAAAGAGAAGAAGAGAAGAGGAAAGCTGAAGAGGCTGCTGCAAAAAGTAGTTCAATAGTAAATGGTAGTCCTGAAAATGCATCTGATATGGATAATGGAGCAAGCATGGCTAGTGCTGATGTAGTTGACGAG
This sequence comes from Hevea brasiliensis, assembly GCF_030052815.1. Classification (NCBI taxonomy): domain Eukaryota; kingdom Viridiplantae; phylum Streptophyta; class Magnoliopsida; order Malpighiales; family Euphorbiaceae; genus Hevea; species Hevea brasiliensis. Next base: position 3,389,733 of record NC_079502.1, read on the forward strand.
AAGTCTGCAAACAGCATTAACAATTCCTCTACTGTTGGAGTTGTAAAAGTTGATTTATCTGGGCAGAACCTTAAGAAAGATGAAAAGACAACTTCAATTTTGAGTACGGAAAAAGGTGAAGTTTCCAATTCTGAGGCCTCTGGAAGGGTTGAACATCAGTCCTATGAAAATAAACAAAAGGTACAATTGTAGCAATGCTTTATGATCTGGAACTGACATATTCTTCATTATTTGATAACAATCAGATCAAATTTGTTGTTGCATTATGAATTCATATTGTTGTCTTGATTTGTGCAATACTTAATTGTTCTTTGTTCTTCATGGTGCTTATTTGTTTTGTTGAATGACTGAGCAGAGAAGGGTGAGCTGGCTGGAAAATTCTTCTTCTTGAATATCCATGGGATTTGGTCATGCATAAATTTAGATTAGTTCATGCACATGCAAAGGGAAGGGAGATTGACTGAGGCAGTGGTGGAATTTACTTGTGTATGGCTAGTAGATTTGTGTTTCTTGTAGCAACTGTCTTTTGGTGTTTGAAGTGTGGACAGTAAAAATCTCATTTATGGGGGCATCTATTTTCTTCATTATGTGGCAAAAATGCATGCAGAATGCAATGAGATGTTTGTTATATGAATTATTATTAAATTTTAGAGAGTGCTAGGCAAATTACATATTATCATTTTAATTCGGGCTTATATAAGTGATTGGATTATTTTACACATCAAAATGACTAGTCAATTTTAATATTACAATCCAACCATTTATATATAGCCCTTTCATTTTATGTTCTTTCAATGTGGGACAAGTATTCCCAACAATTACCAGTCAATATTGGTGGCATCTTGTTTGGATCATATTGATACCAGAGCTGCTCCACAGTAGGCATGAGAAATAAAGTTGACCTCTAATCATTTCCAGCTAATGCATTGCATCCATAACCAAAATTTCACTTTCTTAGTTCCTATATTCATACATTCGATCGTCATTTGTGAACCCTGGTTTTTTCCCTCCTTTCAGGGGTAGCCTTCAATGTTGAAATTTGTTTCTTTATATTTTGAGAGTTTGATATGGGAATTGTAAATTGTTTCCTACATTTAATTCTGATTTTTAAGTAATCAAAACTTATCTTTATTTATTTCTTTTCTACTTGTGTCATTGCCAATTTATAACACTCAGGAAGTAGAAGTACATGGTAGCATGATAACAGATAGCAAACTTTCTGAAGAAGACGTGCATCAAGCCACAAGGGAGCGATGAAAGAGGGGTATGGCCACTATAGTGGTATTCCAAATGAAGCAAGATTAACAGGCATTATTGTTTACACGTTATGTTGAATGTGGAGAGCAAGGTTTTGTATCCTTCTTGCTAAAAGGAGCATGTGAGCAAGCAGCCTTCACTTGTATCTCTTTTATTTTCTGATTGGTGACCTCTCTGAGGCATATTGGGTGTAAAGGATTGGTAGAATGGTTAAATCAGTAGAAATTTTGGGGCATCCCATTTGATAGGAAATTTTTTTTTTTAAGTGGTCTGTATCAAAGGCAATTTTATGTACTTTCAGATTCTTGGAAACAAAATTCACTGTACAAGTAGAACAATAGGAGTTAAATCTTTTTTCCATCTTTTAGAAGAAGAGAAGAAATAATGAATTATGTGGAGAAATTTCACAAATTAGTTTTTGCACTTATTTTTTTAGGCATATCATGCAGAAGCTCTTGCATATTATCATAGAAAGTTGATTTTGCTGCATGTTGTATAAGAATAATGGACTATTTTCATATGATATTTTAGTTATATGATTGCTTGTCACCAGAGTGAAGTGACGGGAAGCCATGCTCATGTTTGTTATCATGGCTATCAAATTTCTCAGCTTTCACCTTAAGCTTGGTGCCATGGCCAGTTGGCCACGCTTGTTTATTGTCCTGGTGCCATCACTGATGGTTGCAAGAAACTCGAGGGTAATAATTCATTTGCAAGCAGAGTGGATTGGAAATGATGTTTTTGATTGGTACTTTTTTTTTTGGGTAATTTGCAGAGCATTAAATAGTTGTATTCACTGTTTATTATTGACTCATACATCTATTAGAGAGCATTCTAGCATTCAGGCTTTTAGACCAGACAATAAAGTTTCAAGAATTGCTAATGCTAATCCCCACTGGTGGCCTTAATGGGCTCAACTTATTTGGTGCTAATGGGAAACTAGCATGGAAGGTAGACTGATCTAGGTCTTGTTTGGTGTTGTTATTTTAAACTGCGGCTTAGAAAAATTGAGAGGTCTAGATGAATATGCTTTGAATGCCTTGCCGTAGACGTTGCAACTCTTCTGGGTTTTGCACATATTTTACAATCACTAAATTAAAAGGAGCGAAGAGAAAATAAAGTAATTTAAAAAATTATTTTATTCTTTTAATATTTATATTGTTAAAACATATCAAATTATTTTTTAATATTCACAAATTTATTTAAAAAATTAGTTTTCTCTGTTTAATAACAATATGAAAGAGATCCTTAATATGAAAAAGTTTTGAGATCAAATTTTAAGGCTAATATTCTTTATAAATATATATAAAAAATGTATTAATCCTTGGTGATGAGAGACAGAGTAGGATTTTTGAGCTAGAATTAGAAATGATTATTTGTAGGGGAATTTATAATTTCATCCCTAGATTTTGTCTTATATTACACTTGAGTCCCTAGATTTTGAAAAATAATTATTTAGTCCTTAATTTTTATACTATATCACATTTTAGTATCTAAATTTTGATAAATAAATTATTTAGTTTCTTTGATTTTAATATATAAAATAATTTAATCCTTGTAACTTAAATGTTTATAATAATGTCATCCATTGATAGGAGAATTAAATTATTTTATATATTAAAATTACATAGACTGAATAATTTATTATCAAAAATTCAGAAATCAAAGTGTTATATAGTGCAAAATCAGGAACTAAATAATTAATTCTAAAATTTAAAAATTAAAATACAATATAGAGCAAAACATAGGGACTAAATTGTAAATTTCCATTATATGCTGAGATGACAAATGATCACCTGAGCCAAAATATAACAATTATTAGTGCTGATATTTGGGTTGACTCAATTGTGGCATGTCTCTCATTCGGTGACTGACTGCATTACCTAGCCCATCCTGATTCTTATGAACAAAATTTTTGAGAAAATCTGCATTCTTGACCAGGAACATGGATCATTGCTTGCTTCCTTGCATGTTTCTTTCACTTCCTTCCACCAAGTGACTTGGCTTCTTGAATCTTGAGTCTCATTTTCCTTATTGTGCTTTTTGAGAATACATATCATTATTAACAAGTTTTAGATAAATAACATTCGAATCATTTTTCAGAATTGTGAGATCTGAGTTTTAATTTCTTATACGCAATAACGAGACAGCAGCAGACGCTCAACTTGTAAAAGACCTTAACCTGACCTTTTGATGTATCAAAATGTTGGTACACATGCTGGTTAAGTAAGTTCCAAGCATTCTGCTACTTGGTGAGGCATGATGGTAGGAAATCATTTTGGTTCCTTTGCCAATTCGCAATACTTTGATGCATAAAAAGATACATGTCAATCTAACAACTATACTTATAAATGGGTTGTGAGGAAATTCAGAATATATTATACTAAATATATTAAACAATTTCATGTCATATTAAAGATATTATTTTGTGATTATATAATGAACTCAAATGTCTTTAATGTAAACTTTAAGGTATTATTTTGTCACTAAGTAGTAATAACCTGAATTTCTTTTAAAATATAAAATTTGTATTTTCTACATTATTCAAATATTATTTTAAAGCTATCTAGCTAAATTATAATTTTGTAATATATTCATCTATGCATAAATTTTAATGCTATTCTTAAACATATTTTGCAAAATCATTTTAAGGTTTCAATTTTAAATAAAATATATATAAATTTGTTTTAAAGTATTAATATTATCATGCTTTTTAATTATACTTATATTTTCATTTATATTTAGTTAAATGAAATAACATAAATATTTGGTTACAGTATTTAAATTACTAATTAGTGCATTTTAAGGAAATTTAATCAAAAGTTATTTAATTGTTTGTTTTAATGGATTTGGTGAAATAATAATAATAATAATAATAATAATAATAAGTTAAAATGAATTTGGACTAATTTGAAAAAGTTTTGGATTTACATGAAAAATCCTTCGAAGATTAGGATTTAAAATAAAATTTTACATAGATTTGTGCATGTGTAGAATGAACCTAGACACCGCTATGTCCAGGTTCATCCCTGCCAATAGCTTTTTTTTTTTTTTTCTTTTTCCTTCCCTCCCTTCGGCTCTCTCTTCCTCTTCCCTTTCTTCATTCTTATTTCCGTTCAAGGGCCACAACGCCGGCGTACCTCACACCTCCTCCCTTAGGCGACACTGGTAGGAGCTCCAGGCGGCAAGGACACCATCAGTGGGCGAAGCAGCCGCGTTTTTCGACAATGGCAGCAGCTCTAACGGCAGGCGAAGAGAGAGAAATGCTAAAACTTCTCCGGTCAATTCCGGGCTATTCTAACCTCAATTTCATGTGAGACGAGTGGCTATGGACTCCTGACGAAACGGGCTCCCTTTTCTGATCATCGGTGTCGCAAACCATCATCGGATTTGCCCAAATCGAGGAGAGAGAAAAATGAGCATTTTCGACCTTTTCGACCACTTTTCCGGCAATTTGACCGTTGGATCGAAAATCTGAGATCACCAATGGACTCAGGCCGACGAAATCTTCGAGATAGGACTGGTCTCGCTCCGATCGAACATCATTTGAAAAAGGCGATAATCGGACAGTCCAAATCGCTTTATGAGTTTTTCACACTTTTTCGATTTTTAAAATTTAAAAATAATTTTATGATAATTATTAACACAATTTGGACTTAATTTAGGTGCAACCGGATCGAGGATAGCTCACTAGAGTCGGGATCACATTTTCAGCCGGATCCGACAGCCCGTCTCAGAATGTGATTGATATTATAGTCAATTCTAACATTTTTAAACATTCTGGACGCGTTCCAGGTGTCAAAATTGACATAGGTAAATTCGAACTCCAAGTTGCTTATTTCCGGCTAATACCGATTTAGAATAAAATTCATAAAATATTCATGGGTGATTAGAAAATTATAATTCCTTTTGCATTAGCCTAATAATATTGCTAAGGACCGCGAGGTAAAGTTTTAGAATTTTTAGAGCTCATATGGGTAGTTTTTGTAAAAGGGGTTAATTGTAAGGACTAAACTGTAATTTTTCACATTGTGATTGTTGATTGTTGGATGGGCCCAGGAGGGGCTATGTGATGTGATTGAGTTGTGAATGTGAGATTTGTGGATATAGAAGTGTATTTTAAACCCTTTTACAGGTTGAGTAGGTCATAGGTATAGGAGAGACTCTGCCGGATTTTCGGCATGACTTAGGGTGTCTTTGATCTTTTCTAAGCTTGTATCGAGTCAAATATATTAAATAATTGTAATAAAATTTTTCAGGTGAGCCGGGACAGCCTTTCTCCTCCGTCCAGCCGCCGCAGTGACCTCAGTTAAGTCTGTGAGTAAAATATTAATTTTAATTATAATTTCAATATTATTATATATTCAGGCATGCTCATGCATCACTTATATGGAGTAGTGTGCGTTCGTTGGCATGCATATGGTATGGTATTGGATATGAACAGGACGGATAGACACGGCTTGAGAGACACTCACTAGGACCCGGTCCTTTATGGATAAGTCGAGGTAGACACGGCTTGAGAGACACTCGCTGGGACCCCGTATTTGGTTTATTAAGCGAAAGTCCGGCTTGAGAGACACTTGCTGGCAGAGGTTAGATTAAAAGAGCTGTATAGGAGATTGGCTCCCATATATGTACTGTTTGAACAGTGTTGGGTGTGTGAATGCTCCAAATTGCCTTTTTGCTGTTATGATGTGATGCATATAAAAATTTTGAGAGTGTTGCATTCCACTCTTTAGGATGCATTAGCTTTAGATAGCTATAGAAATTGTACTTAAAATTGGTATTTTACTCTCTGAGTCGAATGCTCACTCCTGTTCACCATATTTTTTCCAGAATAACCTATTCCTTTCCTCTCAGGTTATGAAAAAAAATTACTTAACTATATTATTATTATCTAAATTTGTAATTTAGAACTCCGCATGTATTAGTAATAGCATTAATCCTCTCATGAACTGCATGAATTTAAGCTTTGTATTAACAAATAAAATTTTTTTATGAGTTTTAAATAGTTTGTAAATGATGTAACAGGATTGAGCTGGGTTTCCCTAATTTTAGTTTTTGATAATTACTGGGTTAAATTGATCCGAAATAAAATTTTAACAGTTTAATTTAAATTATTTTATATGCATATTGGGCCTAAATTATGGGCTTGGTCATGGGTTTGAGAGCAGTAAGACTTACTACGGGTCTCGAGGGCTTTATACCTGTCCAGGTCCTAGTGCCGGTCCGGCCTATAGGTTGAGTCGTGACATAAGTCATGAATCCAATGTTTTTCTTATTTGGGTAACTTCCAAATTATAATAAAAATAGTGGTTGAGTGAAATAAAAGGGTATGTGGTGGGGAAGAAAGGAATAATTTAGTGAGCGTCTTTATTGAGTTGCACAAAGATATGAAATAAAAAACAAAGTAAGTTTTCACATGGAGACATGAGGTAGTCTATTCCAAAAGTAGTTTTTTTTAATTAACATATGATAAATCTTGTAAATAATGGATGATGAAGATGACTCCATAACCATCCTTCATTATTGTTTCAATGTTCCAAACATTTTCCATAACCTATATATTAAAATTATTTAGACGGCTTAACTTAGCTTGATTTAATAGTTAAAAGCATGTTATTCAGATTTAAATATTCACTTCTTTAATCTACCTACTTAAAAAAATATATATATTTAGACAAGTATACAAGTGACATTTACTCTTTCAATTCTTTTCTTTTTCTTGAAAAAAAGACCCCAATATGAAACACTCTAGGGCGGCAACAAAAAAGCTAAGAATGCCCAAAGTGGTATTTTTCCTAACTCCATTAGACCATAAATTACATCTAACATGAATTATTAGTTGCATTATTTAGAAATTATAATGATTATTTGTGGAGCAAAGTAGAACTTTTAATTTAATGAAACCATACCGTTAGTGTTTAGAGTAGAATTTAAATAGTGATCATAATTTCATGCCAGTTTTCACATTTGTAATGAAAATTTTAAGACAAGATAAGAGAACATGCTTTGAGGGTATTTGGCTTAACTTATTAAAATTAGTTCATAAGTACTAAGTGTTTATAAGTTAATTTGAACTTATAAATATTTAAAAGTTTAAGTAATTATATGTTTGGTCAAAATTTTTATAAGTAACATATAATCAGTTGATATGTTTGGTAAAAAATAACTTATAAATAAATTTATCATTAAAATGATAAAAATAATATTAAATAGAATTTATGATGAAATTTAAAAAATTAAATAAAGTTAATATAGTAAAATATTAGTCAAACTAATTTATAAGTACAAAATTTTTAAGTACTAAAATAAAAAATTAGGTCTCTCAGTTTATTTTTTTTTTTTAACTTATAAACTCAATTTATAAATTAAAAAATTGATATAAATAAATAAGTTGGTCTATTTTTAGAGTTTATAAGCTAGTTAAATCAATCTATAAGTTAAGATAAATACCCTCTTAGTATTAATGTTAGAGCATTGACAAGAAAAATATTTTCTTAAATTTTTAATTAAAATATATTAAAAATTAATTTATAATCAAATTTCATATATTTTAATCATAAATATATATATATATATATATATATATTATTTTTAAAATTATTAATATTAAATTCTCTATGTATTAAATCCATATAGAGATTTTTTCAACAAGTACAGCCTTCTAAAAAAAAGAATCAAAAGAAAGGTTTAATATAATAAGAATTTAATTTGTGGTGCAAGTTGTGTGTTCCCTTTGCTAAATTTAAAAAGAACCATAGAAAGGCCTTATTAACCATAGAAGAACATCCAAGAATATTTCTTCTTCTTTATTCTGTTCAAACCCTCCTTTCCTTTCTATGCCAACCAAAATCAAAAGCAAATCTACTAAAAATATTTATTTATTTATTTATTGTGAAATATCAAAATTCTCCTCAACTTGCATATATGTAATTGTACACAAATTCTCCATCTTTCTAATTTAATTAATTTTATTTCATTTAAAATTTTTTACCTTTAAAAATAATTTTAATTCATCATTATTTCATCTTTCTTGAGAATAAAAGAGGCAATTTTATGGGAAAAAAAATGCTCAATTTCACTCATCCACTATTTGGAATCTAAAACTTTATAAAAATTTAATTTAATTAATTTCTTTTTTGTCAATTTTCATATTTTAAATTTAAAATTTTATTTTTTTAATTTAAAAAATATTTTTTAAAAAATAAAAATAAATAATTATGTGAAAATTCAATTATTATTTTTTTTCTTCCAAACTAAGTATTAGCACATTCTATTAGAGCAATAACATGTCAATGTCAATTTTTAATCAATCAGCAAACCCACAACATCTGAGCACAGGATTGCACATGATTTCAACTTTGGCATCCCTAACAAGGTTGACTAAATTCACTAATTTCTCCAAAAAATCTATTCAGCAATGTAATTTTATGAAATGGGTAGCTAATTAGACTGCTAACTGTTAAAAAATATAAATTAATAAGCTTGTTTGTGATCCCTCCATTTTCATATCCATTATCATATGTTAAGATATATATTATATTCTCCAACTTCTGGTCAGGCAAAATTAATAATTTAATGATAAGTATTTTTTATTTTATTAATAAATTTTATTCTAATTATTAATTTTAATAGATTTTATGTAAGTCTAATCAAAATTAACAATTTTATATACATTAAATTTTACCAAATAATTTCTCCTATTGACCTGAAAAGTTCCTTACATCTTGCGTTGCCCAAAATAATGCACCTTGTCACACACGTCCACTTCTGTCTAGTTGGAAATTAAAAGTCTTCTTTTGCAAGCTGGGCCGTGTTTAAAGGCTATCGCTGATTTGGCAGGTACCAGATTTAAATTATTATTATTTTAGGTACCATTTGATAATTTTTATTATTAACCGTTTTAATGATTATTAATTATTTTATTAATTATTAATAATTAATTATTTATATAAATATTATAATATAAGTGTTGGATACCTATTAAATATAAAAATAATGATATAATTTTATTAATTATAATTAAATTATTCTCTTAATTTTTAAAAATTACGAGGAATAATTTTTTATGAACGGTCTCAATATTTGAATACTAATATAAATATTATATTATTAAATAATATAAATAAGAGATATAATATTTAAATTTTAATTAAAATACTAAAACTTACTTTAAAAGCTATAGATTATAAAAAAGAAAAAAAATCTTCTTTTGCAAACCCACACAATAACATGCTTTTTCCCCCAAAATTTTACTATTTATCTTCCATTTTTCTGTGTGTTGGTATATCATTGTTATTATACACTGCAAAATTACTTCTAATCCTTAAAACAAAGTTGATTTTGATTAAGAAAATAGATTGCAATCTATTGGAAAATTTAAATAATAATCAATTTCAGAGTTTAATCATAAATTGATTTATATTGCTTAAATTTTTTTTTTCTAAACTCAACTCAATATTTAAAATTTCAAAAACTAATTAGGGGTATTTAGTAACTCCAAATTGAGCGATAGATTCTTTATCACTAAATTATATTATTAACGATAAATTCATATATATATATATATATATATATATATTTATAAATAATATAAATAATAAAATATATTTTCATCTAAAAGTTATTCTCTTCTCACTTTATATATATTATAAAAATATATATAAATTTGTGCTTTGCTTAATTGATGATATGGCGTTGTTCATAATTAATTTAATATTAAAATGTCACATTTAGAATAATAGAAAAAATTTAAATATTTTAAATGCGTAGGCGGGGCATAAATATTTTTATTAATAATTTATATTTAAAAATTAAATATTTTCCTAAAATATTTAAATTAATTTATTTAAAATTAAGAGCTCAAAAGTTTTATAAATATTATAAAAATATATATTATATTTAATTATTTATTTATATAAATAAATTCAATTGTTATTATTAAATTTTAGTTTGTTTTAAAAATCTCTCTCTATATATAAAAACAGACATATATTCTCAATAAGTCCACACATAGCATTCTCTTTCAAATGCTAGCACTTGATACTCTCTATTATATATTCATGTAAGTTATAATTTATTTAATAGTAATCATTATTTTTATAATAAGTAGTTAAATAAGTTACAATATATTAACATATATTAATTACGTATATTTATATATATTTATACTTATTATATATATATATATATTAATTATTCCTATTATGAAATTTTTATTAAAAATTTTGAGAGAAAAAAGTAATAAATATAAAATATCAAATAATTAATATAAAATTTAAGACATTATATTGTTTATATATATTAAAATAAAAATAAAATATATAAATTAAAATTATTAATAGTCACATACATTAGTACGAATAATTTTATAGTTCAATCATATAACATTTAAGTTTAGGGGTGAGCATTCGGTTAACTGAACCGAACCGAACTAAACTGAATTTTCAACTAACCGAATCATTAACCAACTTTAAAATTATTAAGCAAACCGAAACATATTGAAAGAAAACTAAAATTAATCAAAATCGAAAATATTTGATTGGTTATCAGTTATAACTGAACTAACTGAAAAAAAAAATATATATATATATATTATTAATTATTTAATAAAATATTAATGAAATATATTTATATTTTTTATGTATTAAAAATAATAAATATAATTTAATATTAATAAGATAATAATTATAAGTTAAATATTATTAAAAAAATCATAAAAATAATAATTATAAATAATAATATTAATAAAATTATAATTAATATATTAGTTAATTGAAATTCCATTATTTTGATTAGTTCGATTATTTAACTGAAAATGAAAATTTTTATTACTATTAATAAAAAATAAACTAAATTGAACTGTATTTACTTTTATCGAAATATTAAATTTTATCGGTTCAGTTCGATTATTTGATTATAACCAAGTAATGCATACCCCAATTTAAGTCAAGTTTATCACATTAGGATGGAATGAAGTTTCAAAAATATTTGATTTATTTTCGAATAAAAGGTGTACCTATTTTCTTTGCATTAAAAATTGAAAAAATACTTTCAATAGAAAAATAAATGATTTTTAAATAAAATATTTTTCTCCCTAATTTTGAAAATCTTATTAAATTTGAAAATATTTATATATATATAATATAAACAAATAACTAAATAATAAAAAATATTTTTTATAAAATAAATAAAATATAAATGTGAAATTTATTTTTTATATTATACATATATTTATTTATTTATTTATTACATGAGGAGAGTTAAATATATTGGATGTATGTAATATAAATTTAAATTTATATAAAAATTATTTTAATTATTATTAAATTAAATATTTATATTAAAATATGTATAAATTTATATATAAAAATTCAATTTACCATTAAATATAATCGTCCTCGTGAGAACTTCAGCTCTCCACAGATACACAGCGTAATAAGTTTACTAAAATCCAGAGTAGATTGTCGCAATTTTACTTGTTTCACCACCTACGAGACACCTCATCGGCTCATCTCTTTATATAACGTATAGACATAAAGCAGAGGGAGACACTTCTTCTCTCTCTCTCTCTCTTGCGTTCACTGTCCTTCAACAGAAAAAAATCCATTTCTTTTCTCTTTTCTCTCTTGTAATAACCTTCAAAAAAGAACCAATTTGCAATATTTTTCTGTTTTCTTTCACTCTTTGAGAGAGCAGAGCAATCTTTGATCAGAATACTAACACTCTGCTCTCCAATTTGATCTAAATTTTAAAGTTTTTTGCCTAAGAAGCCTTGAATTTCTATTCAATTATTGATGGATGCAGCTGGGTTTTGAGCAATCACGGGCCTTTATCATATGTAATCTTCGTTTCTTAATTGTTATATCACGATCTGTAACGATCCTAATGTACAGATGACAAAGCTGTTAAAGCATGTGTTTTGTGTTCTTTTTTTTTTTTGTCTTGCGATTCTCTTGTGCTTCTTGTGGGTGGCATGGTCAAGTGTACTCAGTCTATTATCTGATGATGTTTTTATGATCTGGGTATGTTAAAAAAGCTAAAATTTTTTAGTTCTCTTTGTGTATAGAGTGTTGATAATCACATCCCCTGTTTCTGGGTTTTGAAACCATGGATTCTGATTTTGATTGTGTGGATATTATTTGATCGGGTCGACAATAGACTTTAATTAATTAATTTTTTTGGGGCTGTTTTAATGAGTTTACGTGAACAGAAGTTTCTCTTTTGATGTTGGAATTCTTTGCTTTCTGAGTTTCTTTTGGGTGCGGAATATCCTTTCATCCAAGAATAGTACTCTTCTATTCTAAGTTTCCAATTCATCCTGTCGATGATATCCGCGAGTTTTGTTACTATTTCTCAGTTACGTGTTTCTATAGGTTGCCATTTCGTCTCCAATTCAATTGGATGGTCTAAATTGCTTTGGACAAGCTTAATATTGGACCATCAGGTCTCCCTTTTTGCTTCTCTAGGTTTTATCTTTTTTGCTTGTTCTTTCATTAGATTATCTAATTCATTAGTTTGCTAAAGTGTTCCCTTTTATTTATATACACATCAGTTGATACCTTAAAGCACCCTTTGCTTTTCTTCACCATTTGGTTTGAGTTTTTTCTGATATTTCAATTTGTTTTCAACTTCCTGCCATGTAAAGAAATTTTCTGAGCGTATTTTCACTTGTAGGTTTGAGAATTGAAGCTTGCTGATTAGTGCATTATTTAAGGTAGATACTTTGGACCAAGATTTAATTTGCTATATAAAACTAATATCAGTAATAAATTTATAAACTATAGGTGATATGCTGGATCATTGGAGAGACTAATTTAGTGATTTTGGTGTCTTTTTTTCTATTAATTATCCAGCAACTTAGATAGTCTTTTCTGCCAAGTTTGGGCACTGCAATAATTTAAGCAGTGCCCATGGATGCCACAACTAGTGGAACCTCAAGTATACAATATCATAACATAACCGACCAGCCCATTACTGCCATTGTTGCTGCTCCTATATCGACATTTCAACGAAATCAACGCCATTGTTTTGGGGACTCCACTCCTGGAGAATTCCCCTTGGCTGCTAATCCATCCATTGTCCTCCATGTGCTTACTGATTGTAATTTGGATCCTCAAGATCTTGCAAAACTGGAGGCAAGTTCCCTTTTGCAATTCTTTTTAATTATGAAACCATTTTTAGCTGTTAGAATTGATAATGCTGCTGATTTGATTTTGAATGTGTTTATTACAGGCAACATGTTCCTTCTTTAGGCTGCCTGCAAATTTTGCCCCTGACTATGAATTGTCCATATCAGAGCTTGCAGCTCTGGATATGTGCCAAAAGAGAGCCATATTTAAGCCTATGACTCCAGAAGAACGTCAAGATTTGAAGCAAAGTTGTGGGGGCTCATGGAAACTAGTTCTGAGATTTTTACTGGCCGGAGAAGCATGTTGCAGGAGGGAGAAGTCCCAGGCGATAGCAGGACCTGGTCATAGTATTGCTGTGACATCTAAGGGCGTAGTGTACTCCTTTGGCTCTAACAGCTCAGGACAACTTGGTCATGGCACCACTGAAGAGGAATGGCGACCTCGACAAATCAGGTTGCTAATTCTATGATCATTACTTAAGACCGGATATTGTGAATGCAGGAAAAAAGCAAAGGGAGATGGTTGTCTAGAGAGAGTTAATGGAACTTCGCTATGTTGCAGATCCCTGCAAGGCATTCGAATTATCCAAGCAGCTGCTGGACCTGGCAGGACAATGCTAATTAGTGATGCTGGACAGGTGTATGCCTTTGGAAAGGACTCCTTCGGTGAAGCTGAATATGGAGTTCAAGGAACTAAATTGGTTACGACTCCACAATTGGTTGAATCTTTGAAAAACATATTTGTGGTCCAAGCTGCAATAGGGAATTTTTTCACTGCTGTATTGTCCAGAGAAGGCAGGGTTTATACATTTTCTTGGGGCAGTGATGGCAAACTTGGTCACCAGACTGAGCCAAATGATGTGGAACCTCATCCTTTGTTGGGGGCACTTGAGAATATACCGGTGGTACAAATTGCAGCTGGATACTGTTACCTTCTTGCTCTGGCTTGCCAACCTAGTGGGATGTGAGTTCCTCCATCTGTTTTACCTTAAGAAAACATTCCTAGATATACCAGAGAAAAAAAAGGGAAGAAAAATCTTCTTACAGTTGCATTTTAATCAGGCATATGGTTGAATGTGATATTGTAGTTAAATTCATCGAGACAGTTCTGCAATTGATTTCATCTGGCAATGACTTATGTGGCTTCATGACCATGATTACTAATTAATTAGTTATAACAATGGATGTTGTTTCTAAGTTATGTGCAATTCTGTTTTATGTATATCAGGTCAGTGTACTCTGTTGGATGCGGCTTGGGTGGGAAGCTGGGGCACGGATCAAGAACTGATGAGAAGTATCCTCGATTAGTTGAACAATTTCAGCTTTTGAACCTTCAGCCTATGGTGGTTGCAGCGGGTGCTTGGCATGCAGCTGTGGTAGGGCGAGATGGACGGGTTTGCACATGGGGTTGGGGACGTTATGGGTGCTTGGGTCATGGGAATGAAGAGTGCGAGTCGGTTCCTAAGGTTGTGGAAGCATTAAGCAAGGTCAAAGCTGTTCATGTTGCTACAGGGGATTACACAACCTTTGTGGTTTCTGATGAGGGTGATGTATACTCATTTGGTTGTGGGGAATCGGCCAGTCTTGGACATAATAATGCTGCTGCTGCTGCTGCTGTTGCTGATGGACAGGTATGGTCTTCTCCTTCATGGTTCCTTGTTTTGTTTATTAGTTGATGTGCTTTAAATTAATATAATGGGAAACAAAATGCCCAAGTTGCTGATACTTAAACAGGTCTTGAGTATGCACAATGTCTGATATAAGCCTCCTTAATTAACCCTTTGAATGCAATAGTAAATTGGTGGTTTAATTCCTGAATATTTCTTTTAATTTTGTTTGTGTTCTGCTGACATTAAAACTAAAGATTATTTACTTTCTAGCACCCTATCAGTTGTATCAGGTGGACATTTGGGAACTTACCTATTTAGAGAAGAGATTGATGGTTGTTAGTAACGTAGCGAGCTGATAAGAATTGATGTTGCATTAAGTGATTAAATTACTGATGTCAAAATCTGTATTTTGTTTTTCTTAGGGAAATAGGCATGCTAATGTGTTGAGCCCAGAATTAGTAACATCACTGAAAGAGGTGAATGAGCGAGTGGTACAGATCAGCCTCACCAATTCCATATACTGGAATGCTCACACATTTGCACTTACTGAATCTGGAAAACTGTATGCATTCGGAGCAGGAGACAAAGGGCAGCTGGGTATAGAACTTGTGGACAACCAGACTGAAAGAGGAAATCCAGAACGGGTGGATATCGATCTAATTTAGCCATTAAAATGGCTTCCCCTTGCAATTCCTTACCTTTTAACTTATCAGCATGAGCATTGCAGTCTGCATTTGGGGCCCAGATTTCCCTGTTTATTTTGTACATAGAAAAAACAGAAAGAATTGTGAAGATTTAAAAGCTTTTAGGTAGCAAAGGCCTAACCTCATCCTGCATGACTTGATTTCTCAAGGAAATTATGGTTAGTGCTTGGGTCTTGTTAATAGTTCTTACATTTGTTTAAGGTTCATTAATAACTTATGCTGATTTGCATTCCTAATTCAACTTATGCTCATTGGCTGGTGACTATGGCACTCGCTATTCACTGGTAGGCTTCCTAGGTACCCAAGCCCTGAACTAGATCTGGGCCCACGATTAGGTTCACCTCTTATCTGACCTCTTGAGAAGAAGGGGTGTGGTTGATGGTTTTTCTGATTTATTTATATTATTTTCAGAGTCGAAAGTTACAAATACAAATGGGATTTTCTTTCTACCCTGGCCCTGCAAATCTGATTCCCTGGCTGTGATTCTGAGGGCACAACCCAAATTCCCAGGAGCTTTAATGTCTCATTGAATTTAGACAACCTGATCCCAATCGAATATTGCCTCTGAAATTTACACATCCCCGTTAGCCAACGCCTGTAACTAGCTTTGAACATTTGTCAATTCACCCACTTCTAAGTTTTCAGAAGTTGAAAATGATAGATTTTTCAAGTTATAAGATTTTAAAATTGGATCAAATTTTGATGTGAAAATGGTCACCTCCTATCATTTTTGAAGACAGTTGTATATTATTAAATTTTTTAGATTAAGTTTATTATATACTTTCGAGATTATAAATGAAAATGTAATATTTGACCTGAAATTGTATTAGATGATTTTCGACCCGATTCAAAATTTGATTTTAATTAATTTTAATTACGAGTTGAATTAGTTTCCTTTGCAGTCATGCGGCTTTTCCTGCCCGACGAGGGTAGGGGACCTTCCTTTCCTACCCAATCGTGGGTTGGGTTTCTCTTCTCACCCAGTGACGAAGTCCGAAATTTTAGCTTAGTGAGCTTAATTAAAATATATAATTTATTAATAAATTACTTATGTAAGTTTTGATTGAAGAAATTTATTAATTAACGATGATAATCGTTTCATAATTATAAAATAAAAATATTTAATAAATGCAACAAGAAAAATAAGTGCTTTAATTTTTTTAAAAAAAAGTTAATTTGCTAAAATTAAATGGAATTACTATTAGTTTAACAATATAATGTAAATATAATGAATGATTAATATTGTGATTTGTTAAAGCTAAAATATACTGATGATCTAATATTAAAAAATTTATCCAATTTATTTCAAATATATTTCTTTAAAAAAAATTATAAAAAGCAAATTCAGTTAAAATTATGGATTAAATAAAATAAAAAATTATGAAAAATAAATTCAATTAAAATTATAGATTAAATAAAATAAATAATATGGTTTAACTTTTAATATTATGAAAGATTTTTTTTTCCTATCTTGAGTATGAAGATATTTTAGTAAAAAAAAATATCCAAAATGATAATGAGATTACAAGAAGAAAGCTATTATTGTTTTAAATTGATGAAAAAATATGAGAGAATTATATTAGATTTTTCTTTAATAATATTATTCAATAATTTAAATTTTAAAGAACAAAAATCGTTATTGTAAATTTATTAGATGAGAAAATAATAAAATAAAATTGATGAAGAATATAGGGATAAAAATAATAACGATTTAGATTTTTTTTGGTACAAGAATTTATATTTTATTATATCATTCTTTTAATAAAAAATTTAAATTTTTTTTTATATAAAATTACTATTAGACTCACTTAAAATTTTTAAAATTTAAAACTCATCAAAATTTAATAAAAGAATTAAAAAAAATTTTAATTATTATTAAATTCTTAAAAATTTTTAAAATTTGAGGGGCTCAATCCCCCCTTGCCTCTCACAAGGCTCTGTCTATGTCCCCACCCTCGAGTGAGTGTATAAATGTTTATTTTCTGTTGCATGTGGCAGATTGTGCTTTAAGGAGAGATTGTCTTTGGATTCCAGGTTGGTTTTCCCTGTGTGTATGCAGGAGGGTTATGGTGCTAATGGGCTAGTCTTCCGATGCTGGGTTCCCTCAAGGTTTGATCTTCGGCGTGTTTCTCTGGAGTGTCCATCCAAATCTACAGTGGCCGACGCTTAAAGCATTAGACGGCTGTGGAGCTTGCGACGCCGCCTCCATTTGCATCCTGGCACACCCATGGTTGGGTTTTCAGTGGTGGGTCTTGGCACACTCAGGTTTGCTTATATTATAGGGTTTTATCTTCTTGGGGTCTCGGTTCTGGCTATGATTGTGTTATAAGGTTTTATCTTCATAGATTAATTTAATATACTTATCTTTTCAAATGTATAATAATCCTTCTCGTAATTATCATAATCATTCTTTCTGTCCTTCAATAATTAATTAATGATAAAGTATTTGATTATTGATTTAAAGTTAATGCAAATTGAAAGGCTAACTACATTAGTTCAAACTTATAATTATAAGTAAATAAATAAATATAGACTTTATATATGGCCAAACCTTTGATCATAATCTGAAAATTTTTATCTACTCATCCATTATGAACTCAAGATATAATTATGTGAGACTCATGTATTTAAAATGTGATTTTCACTATATATCTTATATCTTAAATTTATGGTAAATCGAATTTAAATGAAAAAAATTCATCATAATCAATAATGGCTTTTTTTCTTCTTTTCTGCCTTTCAATATTATTTTGTAGATTTTATGTCCTTACATATAAAAGATTTTATTTTGGGTCAAATTATAAAATTTTATTAATTTTTTTTCCTATGCATGGCAACTTAAAAAAAAATTAAAACAGTAAGTAAGAGAATGTAATTATTTCATGCATTTATTATAATATATAGAATAAAAGTTTGGATGTCAAGAATATTGAATACCCATATCCACAAATTACCTATGCCTATATATGCTAGGACACAGGCACTAGGCTAGCCTAAAGCGTAGTGGCCTTAACTAAGTATATACATTCCCAACTCTAAGGCTCATTGGCCCACAATATCAAGAAAAACAAAACAATAGGATTAAAAATAAAACTTTCTTTTCAGAGTTTTTTTTTCGACACACACCTGTAATAATAAATAATCAATTTGGGAGCTCGGCTCACCCTCCACATACCAACTGAGAGAAAAAAAAGGTTAAAAAAAAAAAAAAATCCTCTCAGCAAAAAAAAAAAAATACAGGAGAGTGCGTTTCGACTCAGAGAGCATATGGATCCTCTCTCTCTCTAAATCCAAAAGTTTCAAAAGACAAAAACAAACTTTACTTTGATAAACCAACAAATCAAATCAAAGTAAAGAAGAACTCAGCGTGACTACCCCTCGAGGGATCGTCGGTCGAGAGAAACAAGCAGTGTGACTACCGTCCTATCTTTTCTCACACACTTGAATGACATCATTGTGGGGGGTGGGGCGGGGGAAGAAAGGTATCTGCTCACACGAAAGACGTCGCTAGTCGTGTTTAAAAAATCAGTATCTCTCCCTATACCTAGACCTGCACAAGCAAAAGGCTCAAACACACTTACTATTCACATCATCCATATGTCCACAACTCAATCATCACACACCCCCTCTCCCGACCACCAAATCAATCAACAAATGATCTTTACCATACATTTAAATATTTAAAAATGATAGAGCCCATGTTACACAGTGTAAATGTGCGAAGGAAATGCTGCTATTTTGAGAATATTAACCAGGGTTGAGCAGAATTCAGTTTAAACTGAAAAATCGAATCGAATTGAATCAATTCAGTTTAATTTGTTCGGTTCGATTTTACATTATAAAAATTTTGATTATTTTGATTCGATTCGGTTTTAAAAAGGAAAAAATCAGTTAAACCGAACTGAACCGAATAGTAATTTATATATTTAAATCAAATCAAATCAAACCGAATCAATTTTTGAAACTGATTTATTTTTATGAGAAATTTATGAATTATATTTAATCTTATATATATTAATTGTTTAATTTCATTGATTAATGATTATTAGGTTCAAACCAAAGTCAAAATTAGATCAAATAACTTAAAAATCAAGTCTAAATTAAAAAATCAATTAAAAATCAAAATCAATCGGTTTAAACTGAACCGAACCGAACCGAAACAGAGCGATTCGTTTTTTCACCCATTTCGATTCAGTTCGATTTCTAAAATTTAAAATTTAATTTTTTAAATTTAATTCGATTCGGTTCGGTTCGAACCGAATGCTCACCCCTAATATTAACTATATGGCATGTGAGTTGATCTACCCACCTGCATGAAATTTATTATATGAAATAAAACATTTTTCCTCTTTCTCATGAAACTTCAGAAAATTAAAAGAGATATGAAAAACCTAATAAACCATACACACACTCTGCTTTTGGAAACACCTCAAAGCCACATATGGAGGAGCTTTAATTAAGCGAAAGCATTATTTCAACAGATTGTTTGGGTTCAATTTGTATTTGGGCTGGATTTTTTTTTTAATAAAACATTTAGAGATAAGAGGAATTTTTTTAAAAATTGTTAGAGAATTTATAGTAGAATTTACGCATCACTCACCCATAAAGAATTTCAATAATAATTAATGACATTCATACTCGAAATAAAATGTATTAAAAGTTGAATCTTTAACTACGAAATTTATACTTTAAACTTTTTTGCTTTATAATACTGAAATTTCTTTTTTTTTTTTTTAAATAAAAGCATTTATGGCCTTCAAACATTGCACATGCTACTCATCTAATGATTATGTTAAAATTTGTTTGGTTGGGGTAACTTAATAAGAGAAATTAAGGGAGTGTGAAAGAATGGATTGTTTGATTGTTATGATTGTTTAACTTCTCAAGACTTCATAGAAAAAGTAAATTTCTTTATCTAACATAAGAAATCTTAACTTTCTTACCATCCAAACACTTTTAAATAATACTATAACTTATTAAAAACGTACTTTCTGGGAAGTAAATTTCTTAAAAAGCAAATAAAACCTTATTCTAATATATTGTTAATAATTTTATATTAAAATCTATATTATAGGTTGAGAAAATGTTTAGGCTTTAAATTAGAAAGAAACAAAAGGTCCTTTCCATTTAGTTAAGAATAATGCATAAATGGATTTGGCTTTTAAGGTGTATTTATGATGAACTTGTCATTCTTGCCACTTTAAATATGAGGATGATCTTTCCCACCTAAAAAACGACATGCAAACTCTTTGTTTACAAGCCCTTTAATTATGAAAGTTAGCATTCGAAATTAGCTAGCTGCCCATATTGAATCTGATGAATAAAAATAAACGAAGACAGTAATATGGAAAACTAGATATGTTAGATGAAGGGCTTTGATTAAATACGACTTGTTTTATGGGAAAAAGAAAAACACTTAAAGCAAGTTAGATAGAAAATGGATAAGAAAAGGGAGAGAGGGTGACTTCATTTTCAACAGGACACCGACACCAATATCAATACTAGAGAAGTGTCGGTGCATGCTTCATTTTAATTTATAATTTAATAAAGAGATATTTTTATTTATAAATAATTATAATAAAATTCATCCCCAAAAAATATTATGAAATTCTTTGTATGCTATTAATTTGACTTGATCTTGAAATTCTTTATTTTTTTTTATTGATTAAAAGTCTATATATATATATATATATATATATATATATATATATATATTTGAGAATTAAAATTTATAGTATGGCTCCTTGTAGCCACTAATATAATACCACCTTTCAGTGATATATACTGTTCCACTTTATCCTCTCTCATTTTCATATATTCATTTTAATTTTATACCCATTGAAACTAATTTAGAAAGTAATAATTAGATCATTATTAAATTTTAAAGAATTTAGGACAATTTACTATTTTAATTTCTCCTCTTCTGATTTTTACTTAATATTATCATGTATTTATTGAATATGGTCAATTTAACTTATTTTTAATTTTTATTCTAAATTAACTCAAAATTTTAATGTTAACTCTATTTAGTTTAAAAACTAAGAAATTAATGAAATTAAACTTCTTGATTTGGGTTAATTAAGAAATTAAAATTAATTAAAAAATTAAAATTTTTTATTTTTTTCTAAAGTAATAAATTAAACCTAAAAATTTTAATTTTAGCTAAACTGAGTTTAAATCGAAAATTTTAGATTAATTTAGATTAAAAATTTAAAATTAACTAAATTAAATATCTTAATAATACAAGGGTAGAATTAAACATTTAGCCTTTGATTTTTTGAAAATAATAAAAAAATGTAAATGTACTTCAAAATCAAGCATATCTCACTTATCTAATGGTCTGTTTGGCATTGCTGTTGAAACTGCTATTAAGAAAATCACTTTTTAAAATATACTAGTTAAAGAGTGTTAAAAAATAATTAAAAATTAAATTTGATCAGTTTTAATCATGAGGACACTAAAATAATAAAACAGCTTTTTTTAAATTATTTTTTCTCAACAGCATCTAAAATGGTACTTTTATTCAGAAAAGCAGTTCAGTCTCTGAAACTCAATGCCAAACAGGGCCTAAGTCTATTCTAGTTTGATCTAATGGCCGAAATCATATTACTTAGTTGATAGATTCAAATTCAATTCTCCACTCTCTCAATTCTCTACTTAAAAATATATATCTATTATACATATCACTCAAAATAACATTTTAGAACTAAAATAATATACTAAAAAATTAAAGTTCTATATATGAAACTAAAATATTGCCAGCCATTTAATTATTTTTGACAAGATAAATACTTGAATATGAATTTTATCAAATATTTTTTAAAAAATTTTATCAAAACTCTATAATATTAATGTAAAAAAAAATTGATATTTATTTTGTTAGAAATTTATTTCTAAGTTGTTTAAGAATATAGTGTGATATTTCTAGCACAAAATATCATAAATAGATCATAATCAAAGTCAATATTAAATATAGGTTTGGCTATATAAAGAGAAAGTAGCATATGATTGTAAGACTTCATTTGTTTCACAGAAAATATTTTTAAAAAAATATTTTTCTCACTTTCTGGTGTTTAGAATACTTAAGAAAATGAATTAATAGAAAATATTTTTCTGATTAAAGGAAAAATAAAGTTATTTTTAAGTAAAATAATTTTTTTTAAAAGAGTCATTTTTTCATTTTATAAATTTTGATAATCTTATTAAAATATAAAAATATTTTTCTATATATGATATAAATATATACTATTAATTTAATATTATAATTAAATAATAAAAATTATTTTCATAAAAAATATTTTTATATATAAATTATATTTTGCGAAATAAACAGAGCATAAATCCAACTCTATGTCTCATAGCTCTTTTATAAGCGTTGATTTATTACACTATCAACCAAACACTTAATAGATTACTATAGCTATGAGACAACATTATATAATTTGATAATTACAGCAAATATAAAGTTATGAGTGTCTAATTAAATGTAATTTAAAAAAAAAAAAGAAAAAAAAAAGGAGTTTTCCTTAACTGTCCAAACTAACAGATTTGGACCGTTTTAACAGAACAGTCAAGTTGCCTACATTTGATAACGTAATAAAACAAACTGATACTCTGCAGTCCATTCCCTCTATAAACCCATCTCATTGCATCTACCTCCCAACATTCTTTATTTTCGGTGCCCATTTCTTGCTCCCTCCACACAAGGAGATCAAGCCAGTGGCAATGCCAATCTCTCTGTTATTTCTTTTGCTACTAGCAGCTCCAAGCTTCATTTCTTCTTCACCAGTTCAGGATCCTGAACTAGTAGTAGAAGAAGTACACAGGTACGCTTATGCTCTTAGAGGTCACGAGTTGGAACTCCAGTTTACTTTATGCTATGCTTACTAAGAAATGTGATGCATTCTTTATTGTCTTGTTTATTTGTTTCAGGAAGGTCAATGCTTCCAGGAGGAATCTGGGGTTTCTCTCCTGTGGAACCGGGAATCCGATTGACGATTGCTGGAGGTGTGACTCCAACTGGGAGAAGAACAGGCAGAGGCTAGCAGATTGTGCAATTGGGTTTGGTAAGCATGCCATTGGTGGAAGAGATGGTAAGATATACGTTGTTACAGATTCAGTTGATGATGACCCTGTGAACTCAAAACCGGGGACTTTAAGATATGCTGTTATACAAGATGAGCCTCTATGGATAATTTTTGCTAGAGACATGATGATCAAGCTAAAGGAAGAGCTTATAATGAACTCTTTCAAGACCATTGATGGAAGAGGAGCTAGTGTGCACATTGCTGGTGGTCCATGCATCACTATACAATATGTGACCAATATTATAATCCATGGTTTAAATATACATGATTGTAAGCAAGGAGGCAACACATATGTGAGGGACTCCCCTAGCCATTATGGGCGGAGGACTATGTCGGACGGTGATGGGGTATCGATCTTAGGTGGGAGTCATGTGTGGATTGATCATTGCTCTTTGTCTAATTGTCATGATGGGTTGATTAATGCCATCCATGGTTCCACAGCTATTACTATTTCTAACAATTACTTGACTCATCAAAACAAGGTTATGCTCTTGGGTCACAGTGACAGCTATACTCGAGATAAGAATATGCAGGTCACAATTGCCTTCAACCATTTTGGAGAATGGCTTGTGCAGAGAATGCCAAGTTAAATGTCCAATTCAATACTTTGTTTTTGTTTGGATATGCAAAATCGTCAAGACCAAATTCTATTTCTAAGCAATTTTAAAGGTGCACTTCCTCAAATCGATCTAGTGCATTAAAAATTATTATTCTGGAGTGGTGATAAGGTTATGTGGTTCTGATAAGAATTTGTTCTGTTTTTACCCACATTTGCAGGTGTAGACATGGGTACTTTCATGTGGTGAACAATGACTATTCACATTGGGAAATGTATGCAATTGGTGGAAGCGCTGCTCCTACAATTAATAGCCAAGGAAACAGATTTCTTGCTCCTAATGATAGATTTAACAAAGAGGTGGGTATACTAAACGATTTGATTTCTGATCCATGGTCCAGAATGGTACAATTTAACATAAACATGTTTACTAAAATTTCGGGTGACTAAACATGAGGACGCACCAGAGAGTGAGTGGAGGCATTAGAATTGGAGGTCAGAAGGAGACTTGTTGCTAAATGGTGCATTCTTTACCCCATCTGGAGCTGGAGCTTCTTCTAATCATGCCAGAGCATCTAGCTTAGGCGCAATACCATCTTCCCTAGTGAGTTCAATCACAGCAGGATCAGGTGCACTTTTTTGCAAGAAGGGTAAACGTTGTTGATTAGTGAGTTTGCTTAGAAGCCCAAGATTGCTCACCAGGAGTGATCAAGCATCAAGCAAAAGGCAAAATGTTAAAATAGTTGGTTTAAAAAAGATTATACAGACAATTGTGAGTACATGGGAATTAGGGTCATCTTCTTGTATGATACTTTGTAATTTTCCTTCTTTTAAAAAATTTTTCCTTGAAATTGATGGTTACATACCCTAGAACCTAGTCCTATAAGACAAGACCATAAGGTAAGGGGGGTATATGGGTCACATGGATGGTACAATAAGCGTGGATTGAAACACTAACAAAATGTAAAACAAAATGCCTGAGTAACTTCATTAATGAGACCCTTTTCTTTGTGTGGAAGTGCTTACAACTACACGTTTATGTCTGTTTGACAAAGTTGCAATGGTATCTAATGCTTGTGCCTTGTATCAAAGGGTAGTTTTTCTATCCGACCATTCACCCATCACACAACGATAACATTGAATGCTTCCGTTATTAAATTAGGCTCTTGTCTCCGGCAATTCCTATTGCCATAAATAACACTCACCATCCCATCTAGTCTAGAAAAGAAAAGATGAAAAAGAAAAAGGGTGTGCAGAAATGGAAATGATAATTTTTTTTTGTCCATTCCGTCTCATTTGTTTATTTTAATTTATGATCTTTTTAGTCACTTGTCATTGTTAAAAGTAAATGACCTATTGATTAAATTTTTTAGCCTAATAATAAAGGTAGATAAGTGTGTAATGAGCTTATGTTGTTTATACCAGCGGCTTTTACAAATTCCATCATCCTACCTAATGTAATTAACACATCGTAGCAGAGTACAAGGCTATAAGAGAAAAAGGGATTGCAGCATTTAAAAAATAAATTAAATATATAATAAGCAAGTCAGTAAAATGAAAAGAGAGTAAAAGTTAGGCGAAAATATATGTTCCAAACTCATTTATGGGTGAATCCCACTTAAATTAAAAGTCCAACCCATATAAAAAGTGGTACACATGCACCTATGATATGCATATTAGTACTCCAATATAATATTGATGTACTAATAGATTCAAATACGTCGCAAAGATTTAGTTGGACAAACAACCGAACCCCACCCCCACCCCCACCCCCCCTTTCTTTTCCTACGCTATAGTCTATGCTACAGATAAAGGACAAGTATTGCCAACATTGTAGGAACAAACCAACTACATTGTAAAGAACCTTCATGCGGGACCTGAAGCGTTTTCCCAATAGATGCATTTCTACCATCTTACCTTTAATTATGATCAAGGACCTAAAAAGAGCATTGCTTGATGCTTATCCCTTTCTTGCCCAATTAAATAAAGGGAAGAAAGAGCTTATATGATCTACCATCAATGATGCACATATAATTAAAGTATATGAACCACCCAGAGCCTGACATGGTAGGCTACCTGCATTCCTCGACAGGCACCTCCTACAAAAACCAAAATCAATAAATACAAGCCTCTAGTCGAATTTGTTCTATCTTATCCTGCACATGTGGGGCTCCTACGCATTTGCAAAGGCATTGAAGTTAATGTGGTTTCAGATGACAAAGGCAAAAGGAAAAAATAGCTGCATTCCATAAATGCGTGATCACAAGACATCAAATCAGTAAACAGTGAACAAGAATTTTCATGCCAGATATCCAATGGACGCCAATCCAAAATTTATAAGCTAAAACGAGATCCCATAAAATGAACATCTCCAAGAGACTCATCATGCCGAATCAAGCCAACAATGTATTATGAGTTTCATTGTTGGTTAAGCAGTGCATAGAACAAATACCACACCTCAATAATCAGAAGGTGAGATGACATCATCAATTTTTAATATCATTTTGACAACTTGTGTTGCCAGCAAGATCTGCTGTTGCTTCCCTATCAGTGTCTCGAAAACGTTTTGTTCACTCATGTCATTTGTGCCAATATCATTGCAATCTATTCCACAACGAGGATTGTTCTCCTGCATATTCATTAGTAAAATGAAAATTAAAATAGTTAGCATGGATTGGAGGACAACATGACTTACAAAAGGAGGGTGGGTCAGAGACAGAAGCAACCATCTAGGATAAAATTGGCTATCATATCCCATTTACCTTAATTTGCTGAGATTTCACAGCAGATAGTGTCTCAATGGGTTGAAGGCCGCTATTTTCTGCAAGTGCCATTGGGATGGAATCCAAAGCATCAGCAAATGCCCTGATGGCATACTGCAGATAAAAAGAAGTAAACGCCATTAATATTCAAACTAAAACATAAACCTAGAGGAACAACAGGAATCAACAAGGCAAGAACAAAAAAAAAAAATGTACCATACCTGCTCAACTCCAGGATATCTATCAGCTGCAGCCTCTACAGTAATTGAGCAAGAAATCTCAGCTGAGCCACCACCGTATACAATAGAATTGTTGCGAATGAGATTCCTGGCCACACACAAAGCATCATGGAGGCTACGCTTTGTCTCTTCTATCATCATTTTGTTACCTGATACATCATCAAACACCAGGGCCTTGTATAAGATCAACCAAATAACTTTTAAGACCTGTCATCTATCACACCAGCATTCTTTCTAGTTATTCAACATTGTCCTCTATTCTTCTTTTCCTTTCTTACTCATATAAACTTTTTGCAGTGCTAATACATAAAACAGCAAGCAACAAAATGCCTTGCTTGTCATGGCGAAAGTAATATAACTAAGCAATTATATTCCAAATGGCAATTGAAACTTGAAATTGCACCAGAAGTGCCATCACCAACAGCATTTCCTTTTTTTTCCCCCTTCCACTTGGATAGTGTAACACCTAGACATTCTTACGCATGAAAGGTATTTTCAAATGCAAGCATCCTGCATTGCACTGAGTAACAGTTTTACATTTGGAGATCATTTAGGTGCTATATCTCAAAGAGACATAGCTCACAGATAATGATTAATTGATTACTTCAGGGACAAATGATATGAAAATAAAATGCTCATAATTAACTTGCATCATATTCTATAAAGACCTCATGAAATCACTACTATGATTTGGAAGAGTAACTCAAAGTATCATCAATCACTATAACACTACAAGTTAAACCAAATCAATAGCAATACAGAACAGGCAAGGACCAAAAAGAAAAAAAAAGAAAAAAAATCTACCTCCACGAATAAATATAGTAACAGCCCTTGAATTTGCACAGTGTTCGATGTAAAGCATTCGATCTTTCGTTGTCCCAAAGGACTTTTCTCGAACCAAACCAGCCTTCAACATATAAAATGGGGTAAAAATACCAGATCAGAATTGCAATCCAAAAAGAACAAATGTACATGAATCAAGTGGAGAAATGGAGAAAATATAAATTTGAAATTTTCAAGTTCCTAAATAATTTTTTCTAAAACCACTGAAAAAATAAATACGACTATATTCTGAAAACTTATGCGCCTTGGTTCCAGGCACAAGGCTCTAGAAAGGCATTCCCTTTTTCATTTCACCTTTGGCGTGCACTTTCATTGGCAAAAAGGATTACCACTTAAACTTGATATTTATCAACCTATAAGAATCTTATATAGACGGACGATGAAGATTTTGGAATTAGGATCGTTGGTGATAATTAGTCATTAAAATCTCATCAAACCAGCACACCCAAGATTGCAAACCTTCCATATTTCCATTTTCAACACTACCACTCTATTATATATATATATATATATATATATATATATATTTTAAAATGTTACATTTACACTGCCAAAGGAAAAAGGAAAAACATAACATTTATTTGACTTTCATGAATATTTTAACTTTTGCGCCTCACCTCACTCAGGCGCACGCGCGTACCTTGTGCCTAAGCTCCAGGACCTCTTGGCACCTTAGTGCGCCTTGAGCCTTTAATAACTACAATCATTATGTGCTGACCATCCAGCCAAAATTTTCAAAATAAAAAATGACAAGGAAAAAGGCAATAAACAAAATTACCTTGCCCAGCTTTTCAGGTGTTAATTCCTGGAATCGTGGTACTATTCTTCCACCTACAAAGACAATATACCAATACACCATCACTTTGCTGACAATCATTTAAATCCCTGCAGCAACTATATTATGCTTGAGAACTTCACCTATAAGCTGAATTGAAACAAACCTGTGGCTATCGCTATCAGCTCTAACTCCACTCCACCAACCCATCTAACTGCAGGCAAGTTCCTGTGCATTAATAAATGATTTGCCTCATCGTCAAACCCCCATTGACAGATAACCAAGGTAGCACCAACATCCTGTACTCAAATTTAACAGAAAGGAAAAGATGTAAACAAGATAAACAGAACACAAACAACTGTCCCAGTAATTCAAAAAAAATAAAAATAAACAAGTTCCCCCTCAAATTAAATTTCAAGAAGTTTAATGGCGAGTCAATAATGGAAAACCAACCTTGCATTTCTGAACCATGTCATCAAAATACTGCTGTTCTTGCTTACGTAGAGTCTGAAACTTTTCCACTGTATCAATATCCACCTTATGTTTAGTCTTTGGCTTAGGTGGTTCAAAGGGGCAAGTCAAGATAGCAATTTTTGCATCTTTAATTTGTTTCGGCATCTGTGGATGACTCATATCCTTGTCAACTACTATTCCATATATTAATTCAGTATCTTCCAATTTGCCTCCTACTTTCCCTTCAACTTTTATCAAATCCAAATTAACATCCTTCCTCTCTAAATCTGCGACAGCAAGAACTGCTTTTACGGCAATCTCAGCCAAACTGCGCTTGCATCTATTCACACTGCAAAATAAAGAAGAAAAGCTTTAAATTCGAAATACATAACATGGAAGACAGCTACACTTTGAAAAGTGGTGGGGGAGGGGAGGGGGTGCGGAGGGGAAGAGAGATCCTGAGTGATGATTTAGAAGGGCATTTCATTTTAAACACCCTAAAGTCAGCTATGCCGTAGCAATATCCCTTCTACATAAGTAAGGTTCAATAAGAAACATGAAAGCTAGGGACGTTAATTATGAAAATAGGCTAAACTTGAATTTCCAGACAAACTATCAAGATTAATACAAAAGCAAAGTTTTATAGGTATTAAATTAGGCATTCAGTGCTCACTACTATAATCCGAATGGATCAACCTCACTAGGTTTGCATCCATAAGGAATATCCACTTCTATGTACAATTGTGGTATGCATTTGGCAGTGACATTAGCAGGCAACAAAAGAAATTTATAGAATAAATAAAAGAGAATATTGTTAGCAGTACAATTAAATTACAAGACACTATGAATGGTGTACATCCAGAAAACAATATGATCTAGAAGCAATAACTGATAAAGGAAACTTGTCTATCACATGGTAACAAACTCATGTACACTAAAAATTGAACACAAAGAAAGGAACTTTGTACTATAATGCAATACGGAAAGCTTCAGAAAACAGCATAGAATTGGAACCACAAAACATCCAATATGACAAACTACGGTAATGCTAAGAAAAGACCAATTGGCACAGTGATGAATCATATTAAATATGCTTTCAATCAGTGTAGTAATGAAGAGAGTAGAAGCAAAGTTACATCTTTGAGGACAAAGTAGTCATGCAAGTTTGAATTAATGGCTCTAGATTTGTCACTCCAAAATCAAACTTCTGTGCTATATGCTCCAAATTTTCAAAAGCTATTCTAGAAGCCATCTCATAGCCCTCTGCTACTCGAATGGGATGAATTCCACGTTCCAACAGCTTCTCAGCCTGCTCCAAAAGTGCTCCAGCCATAACAACAACACCTGTTGTACCATCACCAATTTCATAATCCTGACTCCGAGAAAGCTCAACCATCAGCTTCGCAATCTGATTGTCCACATCCATCTGCTCCAAGATCGTAGCACCATCATTTGCTGACAAAACAAATAAATAAAACGCATCAAGGCCGTACTAGCAGACAATCAATCTCATCCATTTAAAATTTACTTACTAAACAAGAGCAATAAATGCCAAGATGAAATAATAGAACATTCCCATGGATAACAAGTAACAAGAACCTATTTTCACAAGACCCGTTAAGTCTTATTCTTTCAAGTCAATTTCTAGATTCCAAGTCAAAGATCTAACAGAGTAATCCTAGTATAGCAGTTACCAGGCACATAAGTGGGTTAATCTCAGGCATACCCATGATGGATAACACAAAATGTTCACTGATCTAAATGATTCTAACCTTCTATTCCAACTTTCCAAGATGATATATCCCCCTCTTTATCAAGTTTCAAATCAAAATGATGGTCAATATGTACAAATCGTACTACTTCCATAAAACGGTTCCATTACGTAAACAACAAACCATAAACCCTATTCGAGCATCAGAAAAATAATTATATAGAAAAAGCAACTACCATCAGATCAAAACGCAACCAAACAATCAAAACTACCTACATTGAACTCTACAGATTCAAAAGAAAAAAAGAGATAACAGCGAGTAAGAGGAAAAGATGCAGAGGGAGGCGAACAGACTGATAGTAACGTCGCCGTCAGGACTCTGAAGCATCTTATCCATGCCCTTGGGGCCGAGAGAGGTACGAAGGATACGAGCAACAGCTCTTCCAGCGGAAATGTTAGCTTTTTGAGCATCTAAACCTCGCAATCGAGTCTTCTGCTCCTGCTCTTTTAATATAATGAACGGCCTTCCGAACTCGTCAAAGGCCAACGCCATTTCTCTTCGATTGTGCTCTTCTCTGCAGTGATTTTTCTCTACTTTGCTTGCAAACTCTGCAACTAAGAAACCAGAGAAATCGAAATGGGGAAATGAAGGAACTGAGGAAGAAGAGTGTAGAAGCTCCCGAGTCCTGAGAGAGGGACTAGTGTTATAGTAGTGGCTGGATGGATCGCCCACTCGCTCGCTGGCTCCGAGTTTTCAAAGCCCTAACTTGGCGGTCATTTTGTTCACCTGCCCCCTTCTGGGTTGGGCTTTTGATTTTTTTATTGTTATTTTAGATGAGGCCCATTTCAATCTAATATATATATTTTTTAATAAATCACAGTTATTTCCTAACCTATTAAATTAGGCTTAATTTTGCCCCTATTAAAAAAATTTATTATAAGATAAAACGCTTTTAACGGAGATTTTTTTATTTATAAAAATTTAACACTCGATTTTATTTAAAAGATATAAAATTATTTAAACTTACAATTATAAACTTATCCTGTTTATTATAATTTTATTGACATAAATTAGTTAAATTATTACAATTAAAATTATAATTATAATTTTATATACATAAGTTTAGCTCAATTTTATATAAATTAATCTGTTCAATAAAATAGGTTTAAAATGAATATGTATATACTAATATTAGAATAATGAACAATAATATACTGCCATAAATAAACTGAAATAACTAAATTAACTGAAATTAGCTTAATAATGACCAAAAATAAACCTGAATCTCTCATGGCGATCCTCACTCCTCGGGAGAAAACCCTACCACCTTTTCCGTTCACTTTCATCCATTCCTCAATAACCAAAACAACTATATAAGCTCTTCCAATCTCTCATTTCTTCATCAGCGTGTCTTTTCTTGCAGTGTTTCTCTATATATATCCTAGAGTAGAGAATTACTGCTTTTCTTGAATAAGAATCTTTAAACAACAAAAAACCAAAAACAAACAAGTAATTTTCATAAAAAAAAAAAAATGGCAAGCAAGGCTCTAATTGTTTCCCTTCTCCTTGTTGCAATTGTTGGGGTGGTTTCAGCAGCTTCAACTACTCCCTCCACCCCGGCCGCCACCACCGCCGCCGCTGCACCTGCTAACAATGATACTATTGGTAATGCCGACGATGGTTCTTCTACAGCAGCAGGTGCACCTGGGGCTGCTTCTAGTGAGGTTGCGGCTGGACCATTAGGCAGTGCATCATCAACTAATCAGAATGCTTCTGCTGAATCACCTGCCAGTGGAGCCACTTCCCTCCAGGTCTCTGCTATTGCTGGAGTTGCAGCTGTTGCTAGCTACTTCATCTAAGCTTTTTTCAATTATTTATATACATTTATGATTCTTTGTCATGTTAAGGAAAATGAGTACTTTCTTTAAGTTCAGCTTATTGTGCAGAACGTGAACTTAAAGATTGTCCAGATAAATTTCGTGTTTGTTGATTTTATGTTTCATTTTGTTAATTGTAACTTGAGATTAATTCTCTAGATCCATCTGAATAAAAGAAGTTGATTTCATTTAATTACTAAATCCAATGATATGATTTTTTCTAATGAGTAATTAAGAAAGGGAATAGAAAATCAACAATAATAAATTATGAAAATTCTTCCACACAAGCAATTAAACCACAAAATAGAAAAACTCGAACAAACTAAATAAATTCAGACTGGAATTAGTAGTTTTATAAATTTGCATATATAAAGATAAACTAATCAGATTTCGAATTAAAATAGTAATCTATGCTTTAGAAAATTTCACAGTGAATGCTAGGTATATTTTTAGGAAGTTATGAAATTTGACTTTTTTTTTTTTTGGTCTTTAGTAAATATTTTATATGATATACGAAGAAATTTATAAACATTTAGCATCAAGAAGTCTAGTTAATGTTAAATAAAGTCTAGTTAATGTTAAATATTATAGTGCAATTAATTTACTTTCAAATAAATTCAAAGAAGCTAAAAAAATTCCACTCCAAATTTATGAAATAGCCACTCAAACCCAAACCGCCTTAATATGAAAATTGAACATATCGTCATGTTGGGTATGATATAATTAAAGTTTTAATATAATTATAATTAAATTGCATATTTGATTACGTTATTTGATAATACAAAAATTTTGACGCAATGGAATCTCAATTACATAATGTAATCAATTATATTTAAAGTAAAGTAAAGATGATTGCATATGAAGATGGATGATTATTTGTTTTTATTTTTTTGTTTATTAGTAATACTACCACCACTACTACTAATCGGCCACCATAACTACTATCACTATTACCCTAATCCTGTCACCACCGCTACCAACATTACCACCCACCACCATCATTATCCTACTACTATCGCTATCACCATCACAATCACCACCACTTGACTATCACTATCATTATTTAGCCACTATCATCTTTACACCACTACCTCACCTTGCTGCCACCACTACCACCATCTAATCACCGTTGTCGCCGCCACCACCACCACTACTTAGCCACTACTACTACTCGACTGCCAATCACTACCACCATTATCATTTATTATTAATACTATAAATAAATTAAATATTAAAATAAAAATTATCAATAAATTACATAATTTATATTTTTATTTTGTAATCAAATATAAGAATGTAATGACAATCACATTATAACTTTAATTGCATTATATAATTGATTATATACATTACATTACGCTCTACCAAACGTTATGTAATAATAAGGAGTAATGGTTATAATAATTAGTAGTCGAATGGTAGTGGTGGTGGTGATGGTGGCAACAACAATGGGTAGGTGATGATTGTGGCTAAATGAAGTAGTAGTGGTGACAGTGGCCGAGTAGCGGTAGAAGTGACAATAACTAAATAGTGATAGCAGTGGTCAATGGTGGTGGTGGTGATAGTGATGTTAGCAATAGGATGGTTGTGGTGGTTGTAGTGGTGAAAGATGGGGATAGCTAAGTAATAATAATGGTGGTAATGTTAACAATAAATAAAAATAATAATAATAATTACATTCATTTTTTAATATGTCACTTTAAATATAATTGATTATCTTAAGTATAGTATAATTATATCAAATGTTGTAATTAAATATATAATATAAGGATTACGTTATAATTTTGATTACGTCGTACCAAATATGACTTTAATAGTTTACTTTGTTGATCTCAAATCAATATCAAATGTTTTTTCTTTTTAACGTTGACATAATGACATATCAATGACATTAATATGAGACTTACATGATCAACAATACACATTCGTCTTGTCAATATTATTTAACGATAACCAACGGCTTGAACCATATTTACTTGCGGAGGAAAACACAGAATATCAAACTTACAAAAATCAAATCACATCTCCTCGTATGTCAAAGCGCAAAATCACATAATATTATTTTGTATTTTAAAAAAAAAATATTCCCCCTTATAAGATTGTTATAACGCATGAACCTTAGCCCCAAGGAGTAAGCCACTGCAACACATAGGAAACATGGCCCTGTGCCCAAATGCCCATACGTCACCAAAAGGTTGTAGAGTTGGAGTGCATACCTCTTCAATGATCGACATTACAGAAGACATTGAAAGTACGTATGGTTCAATTAAGATAAAACAAATTTCTAATTCCAACTAGCAGCTACACTTATCCAACTCATGCAAACGAATGTGTATATATAAATAATGGTGTTATAATCGTTCACAAAAAAAAAGAGGAAGATGGAAAAAAAAAAAAAATATATATATATATATATATATATCATTATCATAATCTAACTGAGCTGAAGTCTAAAAATTCAGCTCGACTATGTTTACCTAAATGACAGTTCCTGGCAGGGCCTATCAGCAACACAATTGACTGCTATCCTATAGATTTTGAGAGACTGGAGGTAACCAATGAAAGAATCAAAACAAGAAACCCATCTGACCTTGCTACGATTTAGATTGAGCATCCATACTTTACACTGCCTCTCACAACCCATTAATATGGATGAACACACAAAGATGTAACAAGGGAAGTGAATTGAGGCACATGATGGCAGTGGAAAATGGTGTTAATCCAAGGAACATTGTTATCTGAAAATGCCAGTTGAGACATCTGCCAAGTCAGAACTTTGCATTAATACATTCCCTTGAAAACAGGATTTGTGCGGCATATGCTTGCTCCATATTCCTCGTATTCTGCCTTTGTGTGGCAAGCCTGCACAGGAGTAAAACATTCTTTAAATTTGAAATCGCGATTTGAATCAGGAATACATAAAAAAACCTGGTGAGGTAATAATAAGCATGAGAGACAGTTATCAACCCCAAAAACTAATATCACCTCATAATTCAGAGAAGAACCTTGAATCAAGCAGATGCAAAATAACTAAATTTTTTTTACCTGAAGTAATGACCAAAACAACTACAGTAATACCAACATAACAAGACCTACAAAGCTCATCTAAAGCAGCAAACAGCTGATAATGATTCCTTTTTATCTCAACATACCCAAAAATTTAAACATGTATAGACCAAAGCACGGTTTCACTCATCTGGCTCTAAATTTTGATTTAAAAAAAAAAAAAGCACCCTCAAGGATTCCCAGGGACAAAAATGGGCACAACTGGCCAACTTATATTTGACTTGCATGATAATACCAATACGATTTCATATTGGGTTTCAAATGGAAAAGTCATATAACAGTAGTTTCTCCTATTCTAGCCCTACAACAAAACATCCAATTTGAATCAAGACAAGATGGCAATGAAAATGCTTGGCAGATAAGCAGTTGTCAAAAGAGTAAAGAACATAGAAAGAGGGAATTAACATTGACTCTGTGCTTCCAGATCCCTGTGAAATATGTGAAGTGGCCATATAGTTTCTAAAAGGAGAGAGAATTCATACAGCAAAAAATTCAGGTGTTGATGCAAGAACAGAACCTCCAAACCAAACAGCAAATCTCTGGATGGGATGACTGACCACATTAACTTCCACTGGTTGCGACTGCAAACCCAGAAATAGAGATGCTCAGTCTTTTATGTAATAATAGCCACGCCATAAAAATAGAGGAAATAATATAAGGTTCAAAACGCTTACTTTTACTTCACCATCCAGTCTAGCTTCAGATGCAAGAACCCTTGCATCCACAATCTTCTTCAGATCCCTTTGCAACCTTCTACCAAAGTCCTTGAACATGGTTGATCCGCCAGATAACACAATATTCTGAGATGAAAATCAAAACCAAGACGTAGCAGCAAGTCAAAGAAATATTCTATGAATGAAATAAGAAGATAATGTGCAAATATAAAAATGGGTAACCAATCAAATTACCAATCAACAAATCTGTGAGAAGATATAACTAATGCCAAAGTTTATTTTAAAAAATTTTAAAAAATATATTAAAAGGAAGATAAAGAATATATGGTTCTAAATATAAAACCCTCCGATAATCGGTGAAGAAAAATAAGAAAGCAGCACACATTTATTAGGCATTCAGGAAAGCAGTCCAATCCATAATGTCCAAGACCCAAAAATACAAAGAGTTTTCCCACTAAAATTTTCACGTTCTTTCCAACATTTGGGTTTAAAATTCTTACAACTCATTGGAATATATTACATCTATGGGCCACAGTTAGCATTATTTGTTTTCTTGGTATAGGTATACTTCACCTTATACAAAGCCCTCCTTGTATCAATTGGTGCAGACTGAATGCACTTGTCTATTACAGCTGGCAAAGGAGTGGTGAAGTCACTGCTATAAATCTCTGGATTAAAGAAAACCTGGAGAGCAAGTTAGCAAACCCTCAGAACAAAGAACTGCAGCATGTTTATATGAGAAGAACACATAAGCAACAAAGTCCACTGGTTTTTACACAATGATCAACATGTACTAAAGTATTATCCTCAAATACTAAAAAATTGTCAAATTCACAATCCTTTTTTTTTTCCACAAAATAAATGAATAAAATCTAGTAACTTAAGAAGATACCAAGTAGCATATAATTTTTCTAAGCACCACGTTATTCCACAAGACTGACTAAAACAAATTTCAGTCCTGAACAAACAAAGATCTTTAGATTCACATGAAATTAGGATAAGCAAAAGCCATGAGGAATATAATATTAGTAAAGAACAGAGCCAACTAGCACAATAGTGATTACAAGGAAAAACAACTTTTCTGGGCATGCAAATGAATGAATAGAAAATCTCACCAATCACCTAAATGGGATGAATGCAGAACAAAAATGCTTCTATGGTGCCATGTAATAAAGAGATTCATATTAACATGCAGGAATTTTCACAAGTTGATTAGTTCCCATGGTTATAGAGGCTTCACAAGCAACTCCAGCTGGAATTGCTCAAGAGGGAGGAGAACACGGTATTTGCATCAACCAAATATTTATTAATATAATAATCAAGACCAAACTTGATTAAATTTGGAGAAAGTTCTGGGCAGTCATTCAATCAAATATTTAAGGCTATGGCAAGAAGAAAAGGTAGAACAAACCTCAGGGCCAAGAAATCGTTCATAACCAATGTCACAGGAGTATGGTGCCCCAGTTTTGGGTTTAATACCTCTCCATTGCTTAATATACTTGGCTGGTTCTTTGTCATGCTTGTTGTACTCCTGGCAGAGTTATATTTATCACATGAATCAGACATATGTAATAACTAGCAGGGCAGAATAATGTACTTACTGCAAAGGAAATTGTCATACTTTTGAAGAAGCAATTGAAATTATGCCCATATGTTTCACAAATCTATTCAACTCAAAATTTAAGGGGAGAAAAATTACCTTAACAATGTCAGAACAAGTGTAGCAATACATTTCCTTCACTTTTCGAGCGACATCAAATGAATCTTCTGGCGGTACATTCTCTCCTCTTTCCTGCAACAAACAATTTTAACAAGCAATAAGCCACAGCTACAAATTACTACCAAACAATCTGCAAATTCACAATACTGTGCTACTAGTCAAAACATTTAAAATTATCTCTTCTGGAGCCATTTAATGACTTCCATAAGTGTGATGTGGTGTTTAAAGCATTTGAAAGCTGAAAAGGCCAATCCAGTGCACTAACATACCTGTGTCACCAGCACTCAACCCTTGACGTGATGAGTTTTTATTCAGTAGAAAGACAACAAGCTCCCAGGAACATAATTATAGTAAAATGATACAATCAAGACACCGTTACTTTTTACCTTTCAAACTTAGTTTATATTAATTTTTCTGAATTTTTTTAATTTTCTTTGTTTGGTTTTTAACAGTCAAATCAACTGAATCAATCAGCTAACCAGCCCAAATTTTGAAATACTAAATGATTCCTACCATTCAGCAGTTTAGAACCAATGGTTCAAGCTATTAAAAAAAATCAATGATTAAAAAAAATAAACAGGACTTAATTGAAATAAGCCCTACCATTAGACATCAAAAACATACCCGCATGAGCTGCTGGATAAAGCGAGTGACATCTTTTCCAGCAATGGGAATGGACTTAATGCTGCTCCCAATAACATAACCATCAGCAACAGGTACAACATGAGTAGTCCCATCTCCAACATCCACCACAACTCCTGTCATCTCACACTGAAGAGAACTGTAAGTCAATCTCAAAGCAAAAAGATCATTATGTTGGAAATTAAGAATACATTAAGAACATGATAAAATGTATTTAGATTTCAGTTAAAATTTAGAGGGCTTTTTTTATTAGAAGAAAATGGTAGCACAATGTATGACCAAAATTAAACACATTTTTTAACTGTCTAATCATGAAATTTTAAAGAAAAGCAAAAAAAAAGGTAGCTAAGCGCACTTGCTAAACACACAAAATCAAAAAGCCAACAACCACAATCATCAATTATAATTGAATTACAATCCTTTATGGCTAAACGCATTAACAGTCGGTGTCAGATGTAAAGATACAACTAGGCAACCAAAACAGCAGAGGACTGGGATGACTGAATAGCAAAATAGCAATGGTTCAATTCAATGAACTCAATATATTCCTTATGAAGCTCCATGAAACTGCAGTCCTTCAAAATACCTCTGTTCCTTGAGAATGCTAGCAAGCCTTTCAGAGCCAATACATTGAGGCCTCTTTCATGTACTTAAATATTATGATTTCAGGACAAATGTTTATCAGACCAACATTTTATAAGGTATTGCTTACCCAAGCTACTACTCCTGATACTTATCTATAAACATTTTGTAGAAAGACCAATTGGCCATGCAATAATATTGAGTGCAATGATGCAAATAATATCAAATCCAATGCCCTCATATACTTGAAAATACAAAGGCAAAGGATCATCAATTCATCACATTTACGTTGGACCAAATTTAAGGCTGATCACCAACTATTCAACTTAGCATAATAAAACTTTAGTTCCACAACAGTTTTAATCCTAAACTAGTTGAGGATATTGTTCATTATTTTTAACTTTATGTGTGTGTGGACATGCCATGAATAATTCTAGCCTCAGGCAAGTCCACCAAGGATCTCTGGACATGATGTATCACTACCTTCTATAGCATGCCTTCCTGATGGCTTAGCTTACCAACGCTCTCCCAGAGAAATGCATCCAAAGCCTACCTATAGAGTCCTGAACGTAGTGTTCAATGGATTAAATTATTCATTCTGAGATTGCACCTTCCAATAAAAAGATAAATATGACGGAAAAATAAAATTCAAGTTGAGTAATGCAGCAGAGCTTTACTTATATGTCAGATCGCCATGCTAAATTACAAGACTTAAAGTAAGAACAAGAGCTTAATGCAGCAGATAAGCTCAGCATTTTCATAAAGAAGAAACACAATGGTTCAAAAGGCACCCAGCCAGGGAATGTGAAAGTCATATACTAATTCGGTCCCCTCACTTGGGGTTAACTATTTTCACATTCAAATCTTCAGCATTCTCCTTCAGCTTCAGCATATGTCATTTTCCTGCAATTAGCTTGCAGATACGTTATAATACAAGTAATTGCCATTTCCATCGCCAGTTTCAAGACCTAAAACCAATTGCATAGCTCTAAATTCGACAAACAACATAATTCTGAAAACTTAAAATCCTAGCCATTGACATCCGACAACACATAAGTAATCATTTCAAAGCTATCTTTATTCAAATTCAATCCCCCAATAGAATTTACATTATTGAAATAAAAAAAAAAGGCCCTCAAAACCAACCAACCTTGGATGTTGTGTATCCTGCCGCTAGAGCAAGCACCGAATTGACCGCAATATAAAGCCCAGGAACGTTAAATGTCTCGAACATAATCTCACCGGTGTACTCGCGACTCTCCGGTGCAGTAAGCGGGCTCTCAGTCAAAAGAAAGTAATGATCCTCTGGATCGCATCGCAAATAATTGAATATACATTGCTGCCAGTACCTTTCCATGGCGTCCCAATTGTCGACTTGACCATGTTTGATTGGATAGCTAAGATTATAAGTATTACTCGATCTGGATTTGACAAAAGCCTCTTCTCCAATAAAGAAGTCTAGATCGGCCATGACCCCCGCGCTATGCTGCGCAAGCCAATTCGCTTTTGAAGTTCTGGATTGATTTAGAAACGAATCGTTTACAGCTACTACAGTTGGCAAAATAAAACACGGCTCTACATTTCCAGCAAAACCCATCTTAGTATACCTGCAAAACAATCACAAAAACAAACAAAATTCACAATTCAGCAACAATCCCAATTGGGAAATTTCATCAAACATCAGCCGTGCTCCTCCACATTTAAAAAAGAGAAAAAAAAAATTACCCGGTTCCGTTGTCGATGACAACAGCAGGGCGAGAGGTAGGGTCCATGGGAAAGGGAGAGGAGGAGGGAGATAAAACGATAGTAGAGAAATTGAAGAAGGATCTGCGAGGGAGATCCAATAAAGGGTTTAAGGGAGAGGTTCATGGTCAGGGGCGCTTAGAGAAGCGCAAAAAGGAAGGTGAATTGGTGATGGTGATGACAGCAGACTTGGATCCCAAGTGAAAGCAGCGACTCAACGACAACGGCAGGCTGGAGTTGGTGAACAATAATGATAAAAATGTACCCATCTCAACAAGAGCACATAAAATTTGTTCCTTTCATCAACTTCAGCATCATCATTTCTCAACAAGAGCACATAAAATTTGTTCCCTTCATCAACTTCAGCATCATCATTTCCACTCTCCCTCTTATTAATCTGAGTATGAACCTCTTCGATTTGGATTCTTTCCTTGCCTATCCAAACTTCACACAAAGCACCCCAACTCAACTCTTAAACGACGAGTGAACTTTTTTTGTATTCGTTTTTTATTCTTATTTTTATTTTTTATTTTAATTGACTATTGTACGATTTTCCACCGTCAGATTGTTCAACTTTCGTGGGATCCATTGGTGTTAGATAAAGGGAAATTCTCATTTAAGTCGGTCTATTATAAATAAATCTAATATCTAAATTTTATTATATATTTTCTATTTTATATGTATGTAAATTCAGTTTAAAAAAAATTAAATCTTAATGGGACATATTTAGAAAAAAAATAATATATAATAATTTTTATTTCAATTATAATTAATAATTTTAATAAATTAATTATAAATATTTTAAATAAAAAATAAAGACTAATTGTTGCCAAATTTGAAATAACATGTAAATCTTGAAATCACTAACGTTACATACACTGTTTATTACATGATTAATTTTTATCTGGAAATAAGGCATTAATATTTGGTAGTTTGGTCTTGAATAACAAGGGAAAGGAACATTCAATTTAAATTGAAAATATTAAATCAATATAGCATTATTATATTTATTTAGTTTAATGTTTTAATAATTCTGTTGGATTCTTTTTTATTTTTTTAAACCTTTTTTTTTATTGTTTTCAGATCAAGTACAATGAACATACTGAATTATGTACATTATATTTGATATTAATTTGTATAAAAATATTATTATTATTATTATTATTATTATTATTATTATTATTTAGACAAGTACTCTTGAAAGCCCAACTTCAAGCAGTCCATCATGGACCATAATCTCCATAAGGTACTTTCTACTTGAAAGGCCACTATGTAACACTCTAACGAAGACATAGGGATTCTATTTGTGGACTGGTTTTAACGTAATATTTATTATTTTAATTATGATTAAAATATATAATTTTATATTATTTAATAATATAAATATTTATATCGGTGTTTATAATTATCAAAACAATTAATTACGATTAGAATATGCTATAGAAACCCTTAAGAGTCCTTTATTTTTATCTTTTTTGGCTATATTTTGATAGTAAGAGTGTAACAACTTGATTTTTTTTATATAAAATATTTTTAACCGGACTACTAAGTTATTACTATTTTATCCATGTTGTTAAATTAGTATTTTATAATAATAATACTTTTTTTATTTTATAAATATTATTTTATATGTATTATTATTACTATTATTTATTTGTAACATTATTATCATCAAAATCAATTAGATTTGTTTAAGAATAAATTATATTATATGTAAAAATAATTAAATTTTTTAGAGTATTATTATTATTATTTTCAAAGTTTTATTTAATTTAAATATAATGAAAGAATTTTGGACCTATTTGAATATACCTAAAAAATTAATTGACTGAAAGGATAATTAAAAGTTAAAAAAAAAAAAAAAACACACCCAGAATTTTCGAAGACCCCAGTCACACCACACCCCCCCCCCCCCGGGGCACCTCACGCCATTTTCTCCCCACTTCCCTTCTCTCCGTTTCTTTCCTTTTTCCGGCGACCACCCTCCCACTTGACGGAGACTGGTGAGACCAAGCCACAAAGCACCATCTGATGACACAACAACAGTCAGGTTGGCAGCGAAAGGTAGTGTTTTCCAGCGATTTCAAATAGAGATAGAGAGGAGAGAGAAACTTTAGCGTCCTTTTTTTTTCTGGTGATGTGCACATCGGACAACAGATCTGAAACTAATGTTCAACTCCCCTCCCTCCAAACTTTCTTTTTTTGACCAACCATGCCCGAAATGGTAGTGTTTCCAGTGAGGTGGAAGAGAGAGAGAAAACAATGGCTTTTCGGCAATTTTCCTGACAATCCGGCCGTCGAATCAGTGATCTGAGACCATCGATGAACTCAGCACATTAAGACCTTTAAGATGAGACTAACCCCGCTCCAATTGGATATTATTTTAAAAAAGCGATCATCGGACGATTTAGATCACTCGATGAGATTTTTAGGCCTTTTCGATTCCCGTAAATTAAAAATAATTGTATGATAATTATTAACAATTTTCGAGTTTCGTTTAGGTGTGATTGGATCGACGACAGCTCACTGACACTCGGGACTGAGTTTTCAGGCTAGTCCAGGTGTTTGGTGGGTTGTTCTAGAAAGGAGTCATGCTTACAGTCAATCTTAAGATTTTCAGACATTTCGGACAGGTTTCAGATAACAGAATTTGCAAAGGTAGCCTCAAATACAAATTGTGTAGTTTTTATCTTGGCCAAGCTAACTGGTTAATTTATAAAATATTATTAGCTTAGTAAAACTAAGTAAAATAACTTTAATTAATACAAGGATGATATAGAGGACCTCCACAAATATTTTTATGATTTTTGAAGTGCTAAAAATAATTATTTAGACTATAGAAGTGTTAGGGACCTGAGCTGGAGCTTAGATTATTTGACTTAGATTATGCTTATTGTAGGCTCCAAATGGGTATTATACTTGTTGTTGTGGGCTTGAAGCCCTGTGTGTTACTTTTTACTAAGTTTTCTTGCAGGGGTTAGGTCCAGTTATGAGGGAGACTCTGCTGATATTTCGGCAGGACCTTAGGAATTATTCTTGTTTTTTTAATTAAATTTATTGATTAATTCTGCCATAAATTAATAGATATCAGTGTGTCTATATAGGTGATCGGTACCGACTAGCCTTTCTTCTCTTCAGCTGGATCAGCTGCAATTAGGTCGACCAGTTTGTGATTTAGATATTGATTATTTTTGTAATTTTAATATTAATTATATATCTGGCATGCTCATGTATTTATAAATATTTAATTATGTACATAAATAGTTAATATATTAGGGGAATTTTAGTTGCTGCATATTTAATTAATTATTTTTTGTTTGTGATTGGTTCCTTGAGGATAATTTGGAGTTGGGTGTGTTATTTATATATGGTATACATGGATATGGATTGGACTGGTAGACACAGCTTGAGTTAGTATCGCTAAAACCTGGTCCTTATGGATATAAAAAGTCGAGGTGAGGCA
Source organism: Hevea brasiliensis (assembly GCF_030052815.1). Classification (NCBI taxonomy): domain Eukaryota; kingdom Viridiplantae; phylum Streptophyta; class Magnoliopsida; order Malpighiales; family Euphorbiaceae; genus Hevea; species Hevea brasiliensis. The sequence continues at coordinate 3,434,631 of NC_079502.1, forward strand.
CAGCTTTGAGTTAATATTGTTAGCCCTCACACTTGGTTTTAAACAAAAGTCCGGCTTAAGTTAAACTCACTGGTAGGATTTGGATTAAAAGAATTGTATAAGAAATCAGCTCCCATATTTATATATTGATGTGATACACTGAGTACTTGAGTAGCTCCAAACTATATTCTTGTACGAGATTTAGGTGATTTGCTTGATATAAGTGCTCGATATACATTTCATACTTAGAAATACATCAGTCGTAGATAGCTATAAAAATTATAATTATAATCAATATCTAAACTCTCTGAGTCAAACGCTCACCTCTATTCATATATTTTCCTAGGTTACAAGAGGAGTAAGCCTATTTTCGGGTTTAACCTACAATTTTCTTCACAGGTTGTGGTGCCTCTTAGTTAGTAGTTTTTATAGTTTGTATTTATTTATCTATTTACTTAACTATTAGAACTCCGCCATGACATCAATGTATTTATGTATTACATTAATTTAATGAAAATTAATTAATTTATGCATGATTGGTATCAAGGTTGAGCTGGGCTCTCTTAATTTTAGTTTTTCTGATGGTTATCTGTTTGTATTGAACCAAGTAAATTTATAATATTTTATTTTATTTTGTGTCCCTGTTGAACCTTGATTTTGGTCCTAGTTATGGGTTTGAGAATAATGAGGCTTACTACAGGCCTTGAGAGCTTTATGCCAACCCAGGTTCTAGTGCCGATCCGGCCTGTGGAATCGAGTCGTGACAGAAAGCTTGGTTTTTTTTTCTTTTTTTTTTTATTCAACACCCTTGATTGTTAATGATGACAAGCAATCCATTAATTAGAATTTGGTAAGTGATGCATGATTTATTATCCCTAAATGAATAAACCTCTTAATTTGTAGTTCTTTCCCTTAAGAAAACGAGTCAAATCTAATTCATCCTCAACTATTTTAATAAAATGAGACAGGTCTAACTCACCCTTGAAAGATAGATCAAAGACGGAGTGTTAAAAACCTTATAAGGGGCACATTATATCTATCACAAACTAATGTGGGATATTAATATACTCACTCACGCCTAGATCAAACACTTGGGATGTAATATCCTTATTTTCGTAGTCCGTACGTCCTACTGTTCCAACGGCTAATGCCTACCCCGGAAAGTCGAAATATCTGGAACTACACCTAATTGACAGTGAGGAAGTATAAAATAATGAAATATGTAATGACAAAAATTAAAGAAAAATAAAAGAGATAAAATGTGACTAAGTTAAACGAGTCGAACACGTAGCGATTGGTGACCGCACCGGGAAGTTACGGTGAGAACCGTTGACTAGCCTTGAATCGTGGAGAACTCGGGAAAATATTTTCGAGACATAATTAAAGGTCTACTGAGGTGTAATTAACATTGAAAATGTCAAAAAAAAATCTAGTAAGTTAGTACAAACAAAAATGAAAATTAAAAAAATCGGCGGGTCAAAGACTTAATCGATAGCATCGAAAAATTCAAAATGTAACCCGAAGAGGGGCCTTTTGGTCAATTGACACTTAGAGTTGACTTTTAACCTAAATGTCCATGAAAAATAAGTGGTATTAAATTTTGGAAACCCCATGAAAAATGAAATTAAAAATGAAGTGCAATTAAAAGAGAAATTGGGGATTAGTTTGCAAATATTGAAATCTTGGATTATAATATAATTAACCTATGTTTAGTAGAGCACTAAGTGGACATATAAATACATAATAAGAGGATAGATTTCCCACTCACTTCATCATCCTCACCAAGCTCCTCTTATGGCCGAAATGGTGTCCCAATTTTCTCTCCATGGAAGCCGCCCATGCAAGCTTGAGATATCTTCCATTTTCAAGCTAAATTCATGAATTCTCTTCATTAAACTTAGTCTATACATCATGGGCAGTATATTGGAAGCAAAAAGAAGAGGATTTGATGAAGTATTAGCAAGCTTCACAAAAGATTAGTGCTAGTTTTTCTTCCCTTGCTTAATTAAAGTTTGTATTGAGGTTATGGTGAGTAGTTTGGTTGAAAATTTTAAGGAATTGAGTGAGTATTTAGTGTGTGTAATTCTTGGCAGCCATGAAAAGGGAAGGTAAATGAATTATTCTTACATGTAATTGATGGTATTTGATGAGAATTAGTGTGGATTAAAGTAAATTGTGATGCTAGTAAGTTAATCTCATGTGTAACTTGTGATTGAACTTTTGAATTGGGGATTTGTATTGTTGCTTCATTTGGGCAGCCATGAGAACATGGGAGATTAATTATCTCATGAATTTAATTGATGTTTTGGGATGTTGATAAGTAAGCAAATGAGAATTACATTTGGATTGATGAAAATACTTGTGCTATAAATTGATTGAATGTGAATTGTTGAATTAGAACATTTGAATTAGGATTTGAATTGATTTTTGGAGACTTATGTAATTGTTGACTTTTGACAGCCTTGAGGACATAGGATATTATTAATTCCATGAATTTGAATGGTAATTTTGATACTGGTGAATAAGTAAATATAGGCTATGTATTGATTGATGGAAATAATTGTACTAGAGTTTGAAGGAATGTGTACATTATGTTAATTTTGACTTTGTGAAGTAGGGATGTATATTTTGTAGTGAGGACTTGTATAAACTGTCCAAAATGACCATAATGAGATGTGATGAATGATAAATTAATGTGATGAATCCAGAATTTAGGTATGGGAATTAAAGGATTAGGGAATTGAATGTGTATGATTTGTGTATTTGAAGAATTTTATGAGGACAGTATGCTTGTGGAGCTATAACCCTAATTGTGTGGCCTCAATTGGTATAAGGCCAATTGGAGGTAAAATTAGACATATAATGAACTAACTTTCATTTAGAAGCCTTACTAAAAATCTGTCCAGAAAGTGACTCAAAAAGTGACCTAATCCGGAATAGGTAACTTGGCAAATCCAGAATTTGACCATATGAATAGTAGCCAGTATTTTGGCCACAACTCACTCAAAACAGGTCTAAATGACCTAAAATTTATATCATTGGAAAGCTTAGACATAGGACTACAACTTTGGTAGAGACCACCAAGCCCAAAAATGCCATTAAGCAAGTTAAATTAATTGCCCAAGTTGGGTTGCAAAAACTGGCCGAATTGACTTTGACTTAAAAATGACCTAATAGTGCAATATAAGTGCAACTTGACCAGCCATAATAAAATAATCATATCTTAGTCTACACAACTCCAAATGACCTGAAATTTATACCGATGGAAAGCTTAGACATAGAGCTACAACTTTGGTGAAGATCACATAACTCAAAAATGTCATTTACTAAGTCAAATTGCTTGCATAAATTGAGGTATCAAAACTGTCCAGAACCATTGCAACCCAGAATTTGACCATATGAACAGTAGTCACTCATTTGACCATAACTCATTCAAAACAGGTCCAAATGACCTGAAGTTTATATCAATAGAAAGATCAGACATAGAGCTATAACTCTTATGAAGACACCAAAGCCCAAAAATGACTAAAACCAAGTCAAATTGTTTGCCCAAGTTAGGGTACTAAATCTGCCATAATTGAGTTTGACCTAAAAATGACCTAACTTTGCATTAAAAATGCAAACTGTCCAGCTTTTGTATATTGACCATATATTGGTCCATACAACTCAGAACGACATGAAATCAGTGGCAAAAATTCAATAAGACATAGACCTATAAATTTGCTTCTTTAACCAGAATCTAAAAACCAAGGGAAAAAGGATATTTAGCTAGATCGATCTAGCATACCAAAATTGAAAATTTGACAATGCTCTACAATAAAGCCTAGAAATAAATTGGCAATAAATGCCAACTTGTGAGAAATGTACAATGTACTATATTGGCATTATATTGAAATGCAAATTGTGACATGTTGATACTAGAATCAACTTATTCATGATGTATAAAAAGGTTAATATGTTCGTTGACCAGTGAAAGGCATAAAGACGTATAAACCCTAAGAATAAAGAATTAAATTTGTAATCTTGTAATATGCCCTAGTTTGCCTAGTTGATTAGTTTGGATAGGTTGGCATGCCAATAGGGTTCTGACAGCTATATTGTAAATGGCTTCATGTCACACTATGTTTTATGGCTCATTATGTCACATTATGATTTTAATAGCCTATGGCTATACGGATTATGTTATGATACTCGGCTTATTACCTGATTGTTTATATGGCTTTTTAGCCCTACTGTTTGCACACCGGGAGATACCTTGTGACCGATGGTGTGATGGCCTGAGGTACTAGGTACCCAGTGCTAGTTTATCCACTATTTGCACACCGGGAGATACTTTGTGACCGATGGTGTGACGGCCCGAGGTACTACGTACCCAGAGCTAATATATCCATTTATCTAGTCTAGTCGGTGTATAGGCTACACAGGCAGTCAATTAAAATATTATTTCATTTAGGCAATTAAGTTAAGTATAAGAAAATTTCAGTACAATTAAATTAAGTATTGAATGAAATGAGTAAAAGAGATTAGTAATAGAAACATAACAAAAATACAATTTGCAAAATCGTAGAGACTTAAAATACAATACAGTTAGCATAATTTGTATACTGGGTATTATTACGGAAAGGTTATAAACTTAGCACTTCTAAAGAGAAACAAACTAGTATATAAGATAGTTGATGCTAGAAATACCATACCAAATTAAATTGATTCCTGAGTATCCAAATTATGATTTATTTCTTTCTTTATTTGTATATATTATTTCTTGTTATACTATTGCACCACTAAGCAAAAATGCTTAGCGCGATAGAATTATTTTCCTTGCGCAGGTACTTCGAATGAGATTTTGGAGTCCAGATCTGCAGAAGTGTCAGAAGAGTTCAAGGTTGTCACCTCCTCAACAATGCATGTAGATAGGGCTCATTTTAAGCATGTTTTCTAATCTGTACATTATAATTACTGCTTATATTGTAATGTGAATTAGTAACTGTAATTTCATTTGTATATCCTATACTTGATAAATTTATGTACTTAATTGGCAAATTATATAAGTTAATGAAATATAAGAATTCTGATATCTGAGTTGATTATCTAATCATAATGATTCTGAATGAGATTGAGTTTGAGAAATTTTGAGACTGAATCTGAGTTTAAGAAATTGTTGAGAATGCTTTGAGATAATCTGAGTTATGAATTTGAGTATATATTGAAATTGTTTTTGACAGGTTCAGAATAACTGTTAGTCCAAATTACAGCCGGCACTCTGCCAGATTGTCGTTAAAATTTTTGAAATTTTCAAATTAGTTAGATTTTGATAAAAGTAAAAATAGCCTAAACCTTAGATAAAATTTTTGAATAAATAAATCAAGAACTGTAATGAAATCAGATAAAATCAAGTGCTTCGACACTCCGTGGGACACACCTTGCTCGGCTACACTATAGACGAGTGAGGAGTGTTACATGGGATGTAAGACACTTATAGAAGGCTTAAATATTAGTTGAGGTCACTCTGATACCATCTTAAGAAAATAAGTTAGACCTAACTCACCTCTCAAAAACTAGCTTAAAGAGAGGAGGAGTGCTCAGTAATTTATAAGGGCACATTACACCTATCTCAAACTAAGTAACACTTTCCATTCTTTCCTTTATGTTATAGCATATTTTATGTGTTAACTCCTATATCTATTCGTTAGAACTTAGAATAATGGGTGTTTTTATCCATGAATAGCTACAATTAGCAAATCAAATAAAAAGAGTTTTTGTCAAATTAAACATTCTTTACAGGAAATGGATGCTGCAGATTCCTGATACCAAAATTCACCAACAAATGCTTTCTCCACTGCAAGGCCAACATAGAGATGGACCATTCCACTTGGTAACATATCCTTTTTAAACAATTCTGACCCATATTTTGGAGAATGATCACATGACAGCCAACACCCATCCTTCCATGATGTTGGTAGGCCATTTTTGCTGTCTTTAATTAGAGTATGGCAGTTGAAATATTATATAATTTCTGTTTATATTTAATTTATTATAAATTTAAAATATAAATATATAAAATTTATATATTAAATAAATAAAAACAATAAAAATTTAAATAAATAAAACCAAAAAGCATAGAAACCATTCTTGGCCAATCCAACACCAAAAACGATTGGCCACCTAATTGACTGTAGACGACAAGAGTCCGCATTACGCATTCTTGTCCCTTAGTATTTTAAGGTTGAGGAGATGGTGAGGGAGCAGAGTTCCTCATAACAAGGGAACCAAATGAGTGTGGTCCCCATGAAACTTTTGTCTCCTTGCCTAAGTTTCCTTCTTTTCTTTCATTCTTCTGCCTTTGCAATTACATTTCATGCGTGCCCAATCATTCTACTATTATGCTTCCTTCTTTATTTCTTCTACTATAAAATAATTTATGTGTTGGTAATATAATATATATATATATATATATATATATATATATTTGGGAATTCTCCAGTTTAGAGAAACCAATTATTTCAAAATTGATAGTTACTCCTTTTAATAATATCTTATCTTTACGCTTAACACTTGTTGACAAGTTTAATAATTTTTTAATATAGATTAAACTCTCTCAAATCAGTAGTTTAAAGTTTAATTTTTTAACTTCTTCATTTATTACACTTTAATTTTAGTAATTAATAGATAATTACGTATAAAAATGAGATAAAAATATAATTATTTTAAAATTATTACTTATGAATTTAAACTTTTAAATCGAATGATATTATTTTTGTGCAATTAGCTCCGATTAAAGTTGAATGATTTCTTGATAGGATGATGTTTAAACCTCTTAATAATATGAAGTAATTCTACATTTTTTTTTTATTTCCATTCCTATGTCAAATTTTACTAATTTAATTTCATTCTCTTTTTATTAAATCATTTTTTTTATTGAAGTAATTGAACATTTTTCAAAATAATTTAAATTTGTACTCTTATCCTTTTAACTTACATATACATGAATTTAATGTTTGAGTGTTGATTTTAAGAGTTAAATTCCATACCACTTGAGACAATCTTTGGAATTTATTATTAAATCATATTGAGAATTATGAATATTAGTCTCTATATGGTGGTGAAATTTTTTTTTTTACTTGTAAAAAATAGAATTATTTGAGCACGACGATCATAACTCTCTTAAATTTAAGATTCAGATTATCGATTAACGTTTTCAATTTAACTCAATCTCATAAAAAAAGACTTATTATTAAATTTAAAATGATACCTAATGAAATAAATAATTAGATAATTCACCGATATCTTTCATTATACTTTTAAATAAAAATAATATTTAATTATTTAATTGATATGAAGGGTAGAATTGAATTGAGAGAAGGTTAATGAGATGAATTATTAGATAATTTATCATTATTTTTTATTATATTTTTAAATAAAAATAATATTTAATTATTTTATTAATGTGAAGACTCGAGCTGAAGCGAGAAAAGGCTATCTATATGTACCGGCGATGTGTTTACCATTATGATATATGATAAAATACTATCCTAAGTTGAAAGGAGAAGATAGTGTAGAAAGCAATAGCAACTTTTAGAATGTGGGCCTTATTTGAGGAACAACATATGGAATGTTTTATGGCTAAACATTTAATTATAATAAGGTATTCAAAGAAGGTGGGTGGTGGAGGAGAAAAGCAAACATCCCTTTCACTTGCTTTTTATGCCCTGAATGAGCCCATGAATTCATGTAGAAGAAATGGGGAACACACCAACGTAGCCTAAGAGCCTATTGCAGCTTAATTAAGGACTTGCAGCCAAATACAAATTAAAAATCTCAGCTCATGTTAATTAATGGAAGTGAATATAACATAATGGAACTGCAATAAAATGATGAAATTTGATTTGATTGAACTTACACTCAATAATTAGCACCCTCAAAAGGAGTTAAATTTTAAATATTTTATAAAATTATTAAAATTTTAAAATATAAAATTTTAATTAATAATTATATATATATATATATATTAATTAAAATATATAAAATTAAATAAATTTAAATTTTTTAAATAATAATAATCATGATTTTAAATAAATGATGATAAATTCTAATTACATTTAGGATGATTCAAGTTTAAATAGGATAAGTTTCCTTGATATTTTATTTATTTCCATCCCTCTCCCTTGTTATAAAGTAATCCAGTAGTGAATTTGGGCAGATTCAATTAGATTTTGTACTTTTACACTATATTTGGGAAGGGAGGCAAATAAGAGGGAAAAGAAAATGTGAGTGGAAAATAATTTTATTTTTTATTATTTTATTTGAATTAAGTAGAAAAAAAAAAAAAAAGAGAAAATATTAGAGAGAAAATAAAAATATTTTATTTTTTATTTATTTCTCTTTAAAATGAGAGAAAGTAGAAAGAAAATATTTAAAAGTATAAATATAATTCTATATTTAATATTTTTTTTTAATTTAGGGGTAAAATTGTCTTCCTTCAGTATTTTCCTTTTTCAATCCAAACAAGAAGAAGGAAAATAATTTTTATTTTCATTTCTTACTTTTTCTTTTCTATTTTCCTTCCCTCCTTCAAATGTTGCCAAACATAGTGTTAAGTTGATTCATATATAATATACCTAACTATTTCAATAATCAAATTCATTCCATTTCCTAATTTCCACAATCCAACATTATCCATTTTCTTCCTTAATGAGATTGAGGCCTTTGTGAAATTTGGTATTTAGACTTACAGCTTGCTTGTCATTGAGTTTGAACGATTAAAACTACTTTTCTGAATAAAAACACAATTTTAGATATTATTGAAAAAAAATATTTTGAAAAAAATTGTTTTATTATTTAAGTATTTTTATGACTCAAATTAATCAAATTTAATTTTTAATTATCTTTTAATACCTTTTAACTAATATATTTAAAAAAATAAATTTTTCAACAACAGTTTCAAACAAACCTTTAATTGTTGTGTCATTTTAACACTTTGCCTAATAATGTTTCCCACCATGTGGAGATCCTGGGGCATCTAACAATGTTATTTACCATTTTTTCCTTCCCAACTATAGGTTGAAATTTTTGAAATATACAAGCTTAAGTTCAAAATTATAGGAAGCAACATTGCAAGTTCTTGTTCACTCTATGTAATATTTCAGTAATTAATATTTTAAAATTTTGTTATAGTTATAAATTTAGTGTCTAATAGAATTGAATGGCAAAAAAGAATTTATATGCCCAATCCCATTAGTTTGAGATTAACCTTTTATTTGGGAGGAAATTTTTTAAAGTAACGAGAGGTTTTTCAAAGTTTAAAAACTTTGAATTGTGCTTCGGAGAATAGAAAGTTTTTAAAAGTATGATTTTTAGATATTTTTAAAAACTTCTAAAAACTTTAATTTTCCAATTTATCAAATTTGTAGATTAATAAGATTTTTTTTTGAAACCTTAAAATATTTTAAAAAATCTTTTCATCTTTTTAAATATTAAAAAATAAAAAAAAAGATTTAAAAATCATGAAAAATCATAGTTTAAAAAATTTTACTTTATGAAATTTTATTTTAATTTATCCCCTCTAAGTAGAGCATCAAAGAAATTGAATTTATGAAAAAAAAAAAATATTTACACTGCATACTTCAAGAAAATTAAAGTCTAGGATTCACTTTATGCAAGGTAATAAATGTGGCAACTGCACTAGGACAAATTTTGAAGAATCATATACAATTAATTAGATTTTATCAAAGTCAATGAGTTTTATCTAAATGGTACTGAAATAATTTTTAAAATTGTGAAATTTTAAATTTAAAATCTTATTCAAACTTAATTATTTAAAAAAAAATTTTGAGATTTTACCAAAGCTTGGCAGTGGCCACTTTCACATCACAATTTGACGCTAGGAGTTAAGATGCTGGTAATTGCTTAGCTTGAAGAGTGTAATAACTAAAAATTATAATTTACTATTTAATTTTTAAGATATGATAAAAATTATAATTTATTTATTTTTAATAATACCAATTATAGTCAGATTTGAATTTGAAATCGACTCAATTTAATTTGGATCGAAATTAGATTAAAACTTTAAGGGTCTAAATTAGAATTGAATTATTTTTCTATTCCGAATAAAATTAAACATTCAGTTTGATATAAATGAGCATTTTTCTTTACAAATTCAGTAATTAATTTCACAAAATTATTGAATCAAAATTAAAATAAAATCTTGTTATCAAATTCTAAATCCTTACAGATAAATTTCAACAATTAGCTCTAAACTTATATAGTTGTAATACTATAGCTTTTCAACTTTAAAATGTAACATAAAACTCTCTAAAATTTCATATTTTATACAATAAAATTTTTATAACTTTCAATTACTAATTTTTTTATTAGAAATTAATGTGAATAACTCCCGTATGGTATTTATCAATATTTCTCTCTCCTCTCTTATGTAAAGTGTAAAATTATTTTCTTTACATATAAAAAATTATTCTATCTATAAAAAGAAGAAAAATTTAATTTACACATGACTTGAAAGAGAAAAAAAATACTAACTAAGCTCCATACTGAAACTGTTCAAATTAGAATCTAATCGAAAAATTAATAATTAAATGTTAAAAAAAATTATTATATAAAATTTAAAAATTAATAAAATTTTATATTATATTTTTAAATTAAATAATTATGATATTACGTCTAAATAAATTTAATGAGAATTATCAAAATTTATGCAATTCTTACTCAAAATTGAACCACACCAACCCACTAGCCAGGCCAAGTTTTAGAGAAGAGAGAAGTGGGAGACAAAAAGGTGTGGGAAGTAATAAAAAGTTAATGTTAAATTACTTGGATTGAGGTTAGTGGAGGCATTGCATTGGAAATCTCATGTGGGACCTCTTCTTGCAAATTCCCCCCATGCACTTGCTACTATTTGGCTGCTGAACTTTCACTTTTTTTTTTTTAGCTGAAAAAAAAAAAAAATTTCTAGTATCACAATTATGATCCTCTTAGATTTAAGGCTGATTAATTTTTTTATTAGGAAAGTTTAATTAAACTTATTTTTAATTTTTTTAATTTAATTTAAAAATTTCAATCTAAACATAATTTAACTCAAATATTAAAAAAATTAAAAAATTATATTTTTTAATTTTTATACTTAAATCAAGAAATTAATAAATTAGTCTTGAAATCAAGAAATTAAATTTTTTAATTTTTAAATTTTGGATTAAATTAAATTTACATTGAAACGTTTAAAATAAATTAGATAAAAAAATTAAAAATGAGTTAAATTAAAATTTTTTAATAAATATAGAGATTAAATTGAATAATTTATTATTTATTTATTTTGAATGTTATTATAAAAATACAACTATAAGAAATTGAATAATGGCTTAATTACTTTAAAAAAAATCCTAAATTTTCACCTTTTTAAATTATTTTTTCCATAATTCTCAATTAAGCACTTATTGCTAGAATATCTCTTTTAGAAAAAATTTTTTTCCCTAATTAGCCTAAAATTTCATGTTATCAATTTAGGGTTTTTATCGCCAAAATTGGATCAATAATAAAAATTATGACAATTTACAAATTAAAAAAATAATTGAAAAATAAGGCTAATGATAATAAATTTCGTGTATTTTTTAAATTTAAATTTAAATTAGTTTTTTAATTTTAGTCTGAAATATAAGATTGATAAAAATTTTATTTAATTCATTAGAATAGAATTGAAATAAAAAAGAAAAACCCATAAATAATTATTTTTTATTTATCAGTTTCTAGAGAATAAATATAATAATTATTTTAAAGAAATAAAATAAAATAATTTATATTTACTAATATTATAAATAAATAAAACATATTATTTTTTTTTCCCAATGGATATAGTTACAATATATATATATAATTTCCCCATATTAAATCGAGTAAAATTATATCAATATTATAGTTTATAATAAATTTAATAACATTAAAAATAACATAACCAATAAGTAGTTAAATTAATAGTGAATTTTTACATGAATTTAAATATTAGAGTCATAATTATTAGAGAAAATTTTAATTAAAAAATGAAATTTGTAAACTCCATATTTACATAATTAATGATTAAGTTTCCAATAAAGTGTTTTTTTTTTGTTAAAAAGTTCACGATAAAGTAATATCACGTGTGATAATTAGTAAAAAAAATTCAACTTGAACTCAATTATTAATCTTGAGTTCAATCCTCACTCCCTACTCTTACCCAAGAATGTGTCAAAATCTCTCCATTTATATATATATTTTTTACAAGAACCTCACCTTGTGTTTGGGAAAAAAGAGAGAGGAGAATTTAATGATTTACCTTTTTAATATGTAAAACAATTGCATTTAAAATGAGTTGCATGTAAAAGGTTAAAAAATAATTATTTTTATTTTTATTTTTTTATCTTGTTCTCTTATTTTTTAAATAAAAATTAATTTTTTTATTAAATTTCTATTTATTTAGTATGAGATTAACAAAAGTAATTATTACCCTCATAATTTTTGGATTAAGAGAGTGTAATTGTTATTCTTATAATTTTTAATTTCTCATTAATATTTTTTAGATACTTGAAAATATTTAATTAATTTTTCACTTCATTAATATTTATTTCTTCTTAAGGTTGAATGTTAACCTTGGTAACTAAATAGCAAAAATGTAAATAGATGAAAGAATAATTAATAGGTTAGCACATGAAAAACAAGGAAAAAAAACAGTAAATTGGTAAATTTTAGCTAGCTAGGCTTAATTGAGAATTTTTTTTTAAATATATGAAATTTCATTAATTGGCCAAAAAGCTAGATATAGTATAGTCAGATTAAGGTCTAACTCTATTACATAGAGACTTTAGCTCGAAAAAAAAAGAACCTATAATAAAGCTCGAAGTCTAACACAAATAAACTTTCGAATAACAAAAGTAGATAGTGCAAGAAGGCGTCACCGCCTCTTACACAGAGAAGGAAGCCTCCCAGAAAATAAAGGAGAAAACAAATAAAAAGTAGCACATAAGTAACATCAAATTAGAATCTGCATATAGTTCTCTTTGAAGAAGCATTAGTAACTCCACAAATCGTATCCTAAGAAGAGGCGATGTAGCTGTGTTACAGACACTGAGCCAAGAAAATAGAGGAAGTAACAGATCAACACCATAGTCAATAGAAGATGAAGGTGCACTGGACCATGTGACGGGGATCATCGGAGTTTCACTCTCGCCTAATGAGTCTACTATTTGGACACAACAAGATACTATCAATAGAAAGGTCTTCATCCTTTCGTAATTTAATAACAAACTCACAACCTGAGTGTTTCACTGCTATATTTGCATATTACAAATAAGTAAAGAGAAAAATAAAACATAAAAACTAAGTAGCTATTGGGAAGCAACTCCAAATTCGCATTTCAAGTTGATGCCAAATCAGGCAAGTCCAAGTTTAGTTGGCATGTACACTTATTGTCCTTGTTCTACTAATTCAACCTAAGCAATGATGAATCTCCGCACCCTGCCCTAATAATCAAGGCTGTCCACCATTTGATTCGATTGATTTTTAGTAAAACTTGGAATTGAATTTGACTATAATAAAATCCCCCATTTTAGATTTAATTCTTTTATGTTTTATTTCCTAATTTTAAATATATTCGGTTATTTTTATTATATTAATAATAAATATAGAGAAAATAATTTTTACTATTTTTTTAAAATAATGTGTTAATATTCTATTTGATTTAAAACTGATATTATTTTATTTTAATATATTTAATTAATATATATATATATATATATTTATATTTATCAATAACATCACGTTCCTTTAGTAAGGTGCACAAACAAAGCATTAAGAGTGGTCAAAGTACCCACATCTATAATCCACGAGCCCCATTATTATCCTTCAGTTTTTGGCCGACCTTTTGGCTTTCCAATTTTTGTCCAACTACGACATTCCGCTTCACCGCCACGTGTACGCTCCACCCCCTTTCTCAAACCATCACCGCCTCTTCCTTCACCTCCCACCACCCATATCAAATCAACTCGAAAAGAGTTGCAGTTTCAAAACCCCCATTCAAGGGCATTTTCGTCTTTTTACTTTTTAAACACAAATGCAATGGAAAGGACATTTTTGGCAACTTTGTCATTGATAAAAAAGCAGAAGGAAAAAGAGGAAATCTCTCTATTTTTGCTTTTTCCAGTCAAGATACTTTCTCTCTTCAGGGAGATTACAGAGAGAGAGAGAGAGAGAAGCGAATGTCCTAATTAGAGTATTACTTGCTAGCCAGAGGTTCGCCGGAAACCGTGTTTGTCCACCGTTTTTTAATCGGCTTCGCGAGCAGTTCAAGAAACTTGGGAACCCACCACCATGGGAGAAACCGGTATTGTCCGGTTTCCGGGGAGCCTAGACCCTAGAGCGCAAGAGTTCAGGCCAAGAAATAACCCTAACAACGTCAACTTCACCCAACAAATGCCCCTCTTTGGACCTCCGCCGCTGACTCCACTGCATCAAGTCTACTATCCGTATTCTCCTCAAGCTGTGCCTTTTAATGATGGCGGAGGAGTTGTAGGCTATCTGCAGTACCCTGCTGCACCATCCCCAGTTGCGTACGCTGGCACCGTCATGCCTCTACCGCCACAGTCGGCTGCGCCAACGCGGACGCTGGTGTTAAGTTCTGTGCCTACTGATGTTAGCGAGTGGATGATTAGGAGAGAATTGGAGGTGTTTGGAGAAGTGAGAGGGGTTGAGATGGACAGAATTTGTGATGGGATCGTGACTGTCCATTTCTACGATCTGAGACATGCAGAGAAAGCCTTGAAGGAGATACGAGAACAACACATGCAGCAGCAAAGCAGGTTAAGAAACCTCTTCGCTGCCTTAGAGCGAAGTTATGGTTTTCTGGGACTGGTAGAGAACTTGCTTGCACCACCGCCTCCAGCGGCGCGTGGGCTCATTGCCGGTTGCGCCGTGTGGGCCCAGTTCATTATTCCTTCGTGTAACGCTGTCCCTGAAGGGCATAACCAAGGGACCATAGTAGTTTTCAATTTAGACCCGAATGTTTCCACCTCGTCCCTCAAGGAAATTTTCCAAGCTTTAGGTAAAATCACATGGGTTTCTTTCTAGTTTCTTCTTCTCTGGGTTTTATGGAGGTTTTAGTGTCTCTGATTTTTATGCATTTTAGTTTATTTCGGTTTGGCTATAGGCTTAAAAGATCTGCAGGTGTTTGATTATTACTTTTGGATGGATTTGTCAGTTTGTTCAATGCGATGGGTCTCTTTCTCCGGTCTCTTCCCTGCTCTTTTATCTGCCTCCACAATTGATATCTTTCCACGAGAAAGCAACAAAAAATAATTTCATCATAGTTTAATTTTGTTATTTTCTGTGCGAGTTCAATTATTATTATTATGGGTTTTCTCCATTTTTGTCATTTTTTTTTGTTCTCTTGGGTGTTGCAGGTTCTGTTAAGGAATTGAGGGAGACTCCATTAAAGATGCAGCAAAGATTTGTGGAGTTCTATGACGTAAGAGATGCAGCTAAAGCTCTTAGGGAGATGAATGGAAAGGAAATTCATGGAAAGCAGGTTGTTATTGAGTTTAGTAGACCTGGTGGCTATGGCAGAAAATTTTTCAATGCCTCCACCACTACCACCACCACCTCTAAGGCCACTTCTATTAGCAATGCATTCATTAATGCGAAAATTTCAAGGTATGCACCACCACAAGCGCCTCCTCTTCCCCCTCCACTTCCCCCACCAACTTCACCACCATTGCCTCGTAAATTTTCTAGCCGTTCTGCTCCTAATATTCCTCCGCGTGTTTTTCTGGCTCAAACTGAATCCTCCTCCACGAAGAAAGCCTCTAATTTTAACAAGGGAAACCCTAATGAGAATGTAAACAACATCAACAAGGGTTCATTGGAATCGTCCATGGGTGGTTTGTGGGTAAATGGTGGAGGCGAAGATGGAGTTGCAGAAAAGGTTGGTGATGGGCCTGTGAAGAGAAATGCAAAGAAAAACCAAAACGAGTCTTGTGCTACATCTACAAAGCAGCAACATAGAAGTTGGCCATGGAAGAGCAGACAGGCAAAGAAGTTTGACACCCGTTTTCTCATAAATGAAGATGCTATGGTGGAGTCAAATTCCAGTGATTCTAAGACCACTGTCATGATCAAGAACATACCCAACAAGTACAGGTTGGTGTTTCGCTTCTGCTCTCGCTCCTCCCCTTTTGCACTGATGGGTAACTTCTTTGTAAAAAATTCCTTACTATTTGGGACTATTTTTTGGTTTTCATATTTGAATAATTGCAGTCAGAAGCTGCTCTTAAACATGTTAGACAGTCACTGCATCCACTGCAACGAGCAGATTACCAACGGCGAAGACCAGCCCTTGTCTTCCTACGATTTTGTCTATCTTCCTATTGATTTCAAGTGATTTTCTTTCTTTTCCTTTTCTACATTTTATTTTATTTATATATATAGTTGCCTTGCCCGCCTTGATGGGTTAATTTGTGATTGAAAACAGTAACAAGTGCAATGTGGGATATGGGTTCGTGAACATGACGTCCCCACAGGCAACGTGGAGGCTATATAAGGCTTTTCACCATCAACATTGGGAAGTTTTTAACTCGAGGAAAATTTGTGAAGTCACTTACGCTAGAGTCCAGGTATTTTTACTTCATTTCTTTTACTAACATTAGTGAATAGTGGCCTAAAGTATCCGCTTCTGATCGATTGGTATGGTATTTTGTGGAAAACAAAATTAAATGAAGGGATTGGAAGCTTTAAAGGAGCACTTCAAGAAGTCGAAGTTCCCGTGTGAGATGGACCACTACTTGCCAGTGATGTTTTCACCTGCTCGAGACGGGAGGCAACTGACGGAGCCTCAACCCATTGTTGGCCAGAAGCAACAGCACCCCATGATTCTTGGTCTTCCCATGAAATCCACCGAACATGAGAGTAAGAACAACGGTGGAGATAGCCTCAAAAACAGCGACAGCAACAACGGTGACACTGACCAAGAAGAAGAAGAGGAAGAAGATACAACAGCAGCCGCAGCCGAAACGGCAGCGACATGGGTCATTATGACAGAGAGCAGCGGTGGCAGCTGAGAAATGGGTGGGCCTGAAATTTGAACTAAGAAGAAGAGATAGAGCTATAGCGAGGGTTTTGTGATATTGTATCTGGGAAGTGGGAAGATGTGAAATATCATATCATTTATATAGAGTTACTTCAGCCAACCCCTGTATCCATCAGTACCTGCTATATGAAATTACGAATAATTGCAGCCACCCAATGAAGTTCTTGTTGAGCTACGAGCATCCTGCCATATCATGCCTTTCACCACAGCCTACTGCGGCTTCCTGCCATATCCTGGTATGGTCCTCAGGTCCAGTCATCTGACCTGACCTGACCTGACCACCATCACCTCCTCCATTAACTCTCTTTAGCTACGCTATTGACAAAGAAAATTGTAACGTTTTTCTTTTTTCTCCCCCCTTCTTTTTCATGGTTATGATATGATGTAGACTTGTAGTGATGTTGTAACATGAAGAAATTTTAATTCTGAAGATTTCTGTATTTTTTGGGTCCATTTTTCAATTAAAAAAGTGAAAAAACTTTCCGTGCACGTATGCATTAATAGGAAGGAAAAATGATTGGCTACAAAAAAATATTTACGAAAAATGTGTAAGTCTGGTGAAACATTTTTATAGTCAAATTGGTTTGTTTTCTCTTCAAATTATGTTCCTTTCAAATTTAATCAATTATTGTCTTCACTTTCTTTAACTAATAAGCTATTACAAATCTCTCTCTAATAACATATCACTAAATTTTTAATCAAGTAGTTTTTATTAATCTTTTAATCAATTACATATTATCAATCTTTAATCAATCAATATATTTCATTAATCTCTCAACTAATATAGTTCATTTAAAATTTAACTGACATATTTAATCACATCAAAAATTTAATTAATTACAATTGATTTCATATAGTATTGGTGGAATTGAATCGGACTGGATCAAATGAGTTGAACTAGTTTAATCAATCAAAATAATGATTGGTTCAGTTTGACTAGTTTTGTTCAAGTTACAACTTCTTTGTTCAACAAACTATAGTTGACTTGTCCAAACCGTCTAAGTAACCGGTGAACCAATTAGATCTTAAATCAAATCATTATGATCAATTAGAACATAGCAATTAGATTAATTGATCAAGTAACTATTAACATTATATTAATTAATTAAGTAACTATGATTAATAACATTATAATCAATTAATCAAGTAATCATTAATCAATTAGATTTTAAATCAAATAATTATGATCGATTAAATCATAATCAAATACTTTTATCAATTAATATCAAAAAAAATTAGATCATATAATCAATTATAACATCTATAAATCATGTAATTACTACCAATTGCATTATAATCAATAACAATAGTGTATTTTATCAATTAATCAAATTTTAATCAAAAAAAAAATGTATCATAAAAAATTATAAAAAAAATCAAGTAATATAAAAAAACAATATAATAAAAGTACTATTCTTTTATTTTATCAATTAATCAAATAGATCATAATTAATTATATTATAAATCAAGTAACTATGATAAATTACATTATAATAAATTACAATTAGGTTATTTTATCAATTAATTAAGTGGATCACAATCAATTAAATTATAAATTAAGTAATTATGATCAACTATATTGTAATTAATTAATTAATTAAACAAAGGTGAGCATTATTCATTTTAGACAGAAAATAACTAATCAAACCGAATTAATTCATAAATTCGATTCGATTTTTGTAGAAATTCGATTTTGTTCAATTTTTACTTTTGAATTTTTTGTTTTATTTGGTTTGGTTTTGGAGGTAACATAATATTTTTTTTTCTTCCCTATTTTGAAAATCGAATCACCTAATCAATTAGATCATAAATCATATAACTATTAATTAAATCAATTAATCAAGTAATTATTAACAATTAGATTAATCAATCAAGTAACTATTAATCAATTAGATAATAAATTAAATAATTATGGTCAATTACATCATAATTAATTAAAACAATTAATCAAGTAATTATTAATCAATTAGAATTTAAATCAACTAACTATAATCAATTAGATTATAATAGAGTTCTATCATATATTTTATCAATTAATCAAACAAATCATAATCAATTATATTTTAAATTAAGTAATTATGATCAATTATATTATAATTAAGTATTATCAAATATTTTATCAATTAATCAAATAAATCATAATTAATTTAAATCATAAATTAAATAACTATACTAAATTACATCATAATTGATTAATTAACTAAATTTATAAAATTATCCTCATTTATATATTTTTGTACACAGATTTTTCTCCACTAAGCCGAGTCCTAACTGGAAAGAGGAACTTTTAATTTTTTAGTACGAGTATATACATTCGGCTAATTTGAACTCTCAAAGGAGAGATATGGGAGGGAAAGAGAAGAAACCAATGGATAAAGGGCTGCTACGGCCGACAAATTGCGGGCACACGGCAGTGGCGAGAGGGCATGTAAAACGAAAAACTCAGATCAGACGAAAACCCTCTCCAATAAATCACCGGACTTGCAAAATGAACAAATTAAAAACCATGTACGCAATCCAACCCAGTAAGAGGAGGAAAGAAACCCATTGTCGGGTGGAGGAGGCGGCCTCCACTGTAGTATCGAGATGTTGAATATAACATGTATTAGGACAATAATTTTTTGAAAAAAACTGTGAAAATAACATGTCATGAATTGAAATTTAAGATGCGTTTGCAATTTGCATGTATAATTGTGGCCAGAAACATAAATGGGTACAGTTCGTAATTAGGGCACAGAAGCAGGAGATGTAGGCTTACCTTTTCGTCCCATGAAATTTCCTTTTCAACTATTTTATGCCTCTTGTCTCTAATATTGTACGCATTTGGTTTTTAAGTAAGGAATTTTTTCAATTTAAATTTAATTAATTATAAATTTAAGTCATAAAATATATATTAAAATAAATTTCACATATTAATATCTTAAATTTATAATAAATTAGATTTGAGCAAAAATTTATCATTAAACAATATTAGATTTTTTTTAACTCTTGCCTCTATATATAATAAATCTAAAAGTTATAAATGTTTGATTATTACATTAATTAATGTAATAATAATTTTTTTATATTTTTTCTGTTTAAAAAATATCGTCACCTTCATTTATATCACACAATTAAAGAAACAGAAAATATAATTAATATTATGCAAACTCATATTTTCATTTTATTTTTTTATTCTGTATAATTCTTATTACCTTTTAAAATATTTTTATTATTTTCTTTTTTTTTTATTTTGGAGTTGTTTACCCTTAAAATATATAAAATTATAACTAATATTATATTTTTGTTGAATTAATTATGGGCATTGATTTTGTTTTTAATTTTACAAAAATGGATATACATTTTGAGGTACTTTAGAATAAAGTAGATAATTTTATATGAGAGGGAAATGAGAATAAACTTTGAACTTGAGTGTTTCAAATTATTAAAAGCAATTATGAAAAATTTCTAACTAAATTTAATTTATCATAAATTTAAGATATAAATATGTATGATTTATATATTTAACAGATGAATTATATTATATATTGTGTATTTTAAATTTATAATAGATAGAATTTACGAAAAAAATCTAAATAATTATATTTTAACTAGTTCATTTTTAACTTATTTTGCATTTATAATTTTTACTATAATTATTTTTTAAAAAACTTGGGTCAATGAAGACACTTAGTAGAAAAGAAATATTTTGGGTATTTGGAAATAATTAACATACAAATTAATGGCATCAAATTATAAAAATATTAGTGTTAATTAAATTAAAAATTTAATAATTTTTATAATAGAAATTAAAATAGATTGATGAGGATGGTGAAAGTTTAGGCTCGGATATCTAGCTACGCCCAGGTAAGGAGGACAGGAAAGAGGCACGTGATTGCTGGCAGGTAAGATTAAAAATCTAATGCCACGTATGACAATTAGATGACGTGGCATCACTACTGGCCAAGGAGTCTTTTGACTTTGATCCGTAGTATTTATATTATGGTAATTATATAGCCACAGGTAGCCCAAGGTGCTGACACACACTGCTTATACAAAAAGCCCTCTCCCTTTCCTTTCTCTTTCTCCCATATCATTGGATGCTCTTGTCCTTTTTATTTAAAGTATTTTGTGCATTCACTTAATTTTATTATTTAAAAAAAATCATTAAATTTTCATATTTTTTATAAAATTTATTAGATTTTAATTTAATTTTATAACAATTACTATAATAAAAAAATAAATATTTTTATATTAATTTATTAATTATTTTATAAATAAAATTATTTTATTTTATTAATTTTTTAAAAATAAAATACATAAAATATATTTAAGTTGTTTATTTTATGTAAATTATTTTTTATTTCACTTAATTATTTATTATATAAATATTTATTATATTTAATAGAGATAAAAGATAAAATTAAAAAAGTTAATTTTAAAATTAAAATATTATTTTTTGTTTCATTTAGTTATTTATTATATTTAAAAAGTAAAATTAAAAAAATTTAGTTTTTCATTATCTCACTGTATAAAATATTTATTATATATAATAGAACTAAAGAGTAAAATTAAAAAAATACTTAATTTTTCTTAATTTTTAAATGCAATAAAAATTAAAAAAAAATCAAATAAAATAGGCGGGAAGAGAGTATAAAAATTGACAATCGACAAAAATCATTTAATTCCATGATTTTTACATTGATATAACGGGGAATTGACACGTGGAAATCGAAGATCAAAGCATGTAATGCAATGACAATAAAAATCTGTAAGAACCTCGTATAGTTGCTATCAAAAATGGCGAGGGTGGTTGACAGAATTTAGACCAAATGCCATGCAAAGACAAAAATCTAAAAGCATGCACATCGTCGTACGTGATTATTTATGTCTGTCTCTTACATAATAAAAGAAAATCCATTTTTAGTACTCTTTTTCTGTTTTCACTTATTCGTTCAATTTGCATTCTCCTTTTAGATAACCTGTTTATTCCATTCATCCTTCTCAAAACTTGTATCTTCTCTTCACCACCTTTTTCTTTTCTTCCTCTCTCTGCAAGTTGAATTATAAATCACTTAATTAAATAAACATCTAATTAACTCACAATTTTTTTATTTCACTAATGAATTCAATCTTCAGTAATTGTTAAATTAAATACTACTTTTGATTACTTTTATTTATAATTTTTTAAAAATTATTATCACTTTAAAAAAAATTAAAGTATATTAATTAATTTTTTTTCTAATTTTACTTATATCTGTTTTAAATATAATAATTATTTTTATAATTTTTTTGTAATTCATTTTGTTATCTCCCTCACCTTTTTTTTAATTAGATGAGATAAATAATAATTAAATTATGAAAAATTTTATTATAATTTAAGTGATTTAATTATTTTTTTAATTCTCATAAAAAATCTTATAATTTATTTAATTATTTTTTTAATGTTTTTAAATTTTTTTTTATTTTATTTATTTTTTAAAAATTAAAAAAATATTAATTAATTTTTTTTAACTTTATCCTTGTTTATTATATGCAATGCATTCATATTTTTATAAAAATAAAATTGTTCAATTATTTTTTTTAATTTTTACATAAAATTTTTAAAAAAAATTTAAAATAGAGTGAAAAAGTAAACACTTTTATATTTAATTGGTTAATTTTATTATTATTTAATTTAAATTGAGAATCAAATGCTAGATTTTATAATTATTAAAATCTATCATTTACCTTTTTTTTTTTTTTTTTAGACATGTAGGTATTAAAAAAAAAAACTACCAGAGAAGAAATATTGGGTGGGGAGAAGTGATGGATGAAGGCCACACGTACGGTTGGCCAGCGCGTCGGACCCATCTTATCTGTTATTTTATTATCACATCAAAATCCTCACTTCATTGGAAAAACCACTCCTACTTGTACGGCTCCTTGTCCTCTTTTGGGCTGCGCTTTTTTTTACTGTATATAAGAGTGAGTATTATTTAATTTAAATTATATAAATTAAACTATATTATTTTAATTAAATAATTTAATTTAATTTTTAATATTAAAAATTTTTATTATTTTAATTTAATTTGATGTTAAAAAAATATATATTAAATTAAATTGAATTATTTTATTAATGTTTAAATTAATTTATTTTTATAAAATATATATATAATTTAATTTTATTAATAATGATTATTAAATTTAAATTAATGTCAAAATTATATTAATAATTTTAAAATTAAATTTAAATTAAAAAGTTTATTAAAATTTAAAATCAATAAATTCAAGTTGAATCAAATAAAAATAAAATTATTTAATTTAATTTAATTTTTTAATTATCTCAATTTAATTTAATTTTTAAAATATAATAATTAAATTATTTTAATTTTAATGTTTCGATTTGATTCAATTCAAATGCTCAACCATAACTGAACGTTGATTATATATATATATATATATATATATATATATATATATTAATTTAAAAGTAGATTCCATTGAAATACATGATTACGTAAAAACAGATTTAAATTTTAGGAATAATATTCATTTTAAATTTTATTTTGAATGTTGGATATTTATTTATATAAATAATTTAATTAAATATAAAATATATAATTTTTATAATAATATTTGTAAATTTTTATTTATTATATTTTAAATAAATAAACTTTAAATATTTTATAGAAATTAAATTTTTAAAATATAAATTATTAATAAAAATATATTTATATAAATTATTAATTAAAATATATAAAATTAAATGCTTTTGGATATTTTATGACTAATAATAATAATGGAGTTTGATACAATTTTAGATAGTTAAAAATAAATTTTAATAATAAATTTTAATATTAAGAATACTAATTAAATTTAAATTTAGATAGGATCATGGATATCTTACTTGTTATTATCCCAAATTCTAACTAATAGTCTCAAACCTAGCCCATATAAGAATGAAACCCCAACTAAGACTGAAACTCAACTCAAATCCAAATTATTGTTGTGTATGATTTCAATTTTAATTGGGTATAATTAAAGATTAAAATTAAAATTAAAATTAAATTGACATTTTAATATAATTTTATTTGAATTATTTGATATTTCAATTCTTATTTGATTGGTTCTTAATACTTAAGTTTTAGTTTGACATGAATTAGATTTAGTATAATTTCAATTCTTAAAACAAATTTATACAATTACTTTTATGAAAAGTCAGATTAAAATTATAATTTAAAGTTAATTGTTAATACAAGTGATTATTTCATAATATATATATATCATTATTCAATTTATGGAACCAGTTTTGAATTAAAAATATTATACTATTATACAATGATTTCGGCACTTGGGCTGTGCTTGCTATAGAATCTTATCAGATTTTAATTTGGGCTGGAATGATGAATGGCCCAACAAATGATCTTCTACGGTCGAGGATGGTGTGATGCTTTTATTAATGCAATTGGGTATGTACATATGTTACCTTTTATTTATTTATCTTTTTAACAGGGGAATAGAGAGAGAGAGTAAATGGAGATGACAATTGGCAGAGTACGATAATTATCATTTTATCTAAATTTAAATTTAATTAATATTTTTAAAATTTAAATATATAATTATTTAAATTTATTTTAAATTTAATTATTATTATGTGAAAAAAATTTAAATATATTTAATTTATATATTTTAATTAATAATTTACATAAAAAATTATTTTAATTAATAATTTATATTTTAAAAATTTACTAATTTCATAAAATATTTAAATTTCATTTTATATAAAATAAAATATATAAAAATTTATAAATATTATTACAAAAAATATATATATATTTTATATTTAATTAATTATTTATATTAACGGGTTCGGATAATAAATAATCAAAATGTAAAAAATATGAATTCAACCCAAACTTGTCATAAATATTATTTTTCAAATCTGAACCTATTTTAAACTCAATTATATACTACATAAACTCAAATATATATTATCCAAATCTTTCCTATTAGGATTTGGTCAAATCGGGTATCCGCAAAAACTAAATTTATTATCATTTTTAAGAGTAGAGACTCCAACTTGAGTCTATCTGTTGAAATTCAATATTTTATTTATTTATTTATTTTAATTAGCTAATAATAATTTAATATATTTATCTAAAAAAAAGACATTTTATTGAATGGTCTACTTATATATATATATATATATATATATATATATATATATATATATATATATATATTATTTTTGAAATTAAATATATATCTTTAATCTGAACAATTCAGTTCAATAATAACTCTTATTCCATTTTATACATAATAGAACTCTTGAAATATATATACTATAATTATCTCTTTCTGCTAAACTCTGCATTCAAAGCCTATTTATCACCTTATTTTTTTATCAAATACTCTCAACAGGTATTTTTATCATCTTTCATTATTATATATATATATATATATAATAATCTGATGTGCGCAGATAATTCATAAATTTTTACTTTTCTATTAATCACCTTAAATTCTATTTTCAAGATAACAATTCATTTTCTTTGTTTAACAATGGGTAAATTTGATATTATTTTCCTTCTTTGAATTGTTACAATTATACCATAGAAATTCATTTTTTTTCTTTCTTTCATCATTGGTATTGAATTGGGTTGATCATGATTACTATGAGACAATAATATTAAATTTAGATTATATATATATATATATATAAATAGTTTATTGTTAAAGTTATTATTATTATATTAATTTTTTTATCTTTCTTTTTCCTTAATTTATTTTTTGTATATTTCTTAAATTGACCTATTTTTACTAATTTCATTATTATTATTATTATTATTATTATTATTATTATTATTATTATTATTATTATCAACTTTAGTTTCAAAATAAAATTTTTATATATATTAAATGGGTTTGTCATATTAGTTTAGTTGATCAAATTTTACTATATTTTGAGTATGTAGGAGATTCAACTATTTAATCTATCAGTTAAATTTATCTCTCTTTCATTGAATATAGCTATTGTTTTAGAGGTTCCAGGTGAGTGCTAATTATAGTAAATAGCACCGTTTTAGTCCCTTTCAAAATTTCTTAGTATTAAATTTGTTATTAAATGAAATTTTAAATTAATATTTTAATAATTATTTTTTATGTGATTTTCTAGAGTTTTATTTTATTATTGAATTTTATTCCGATTTTAATTAAATAATTGATTTTATCAATTATCTCTGTATTAGAGCCATTATGATTCCGAGAACAGGCTTTTAATGTCTTTATATTGATTGATATCTAACTATAAAATTTACCGATGTGTTACACTGAATTAATTTGAGATTGATTTGATCTTTTTGACTCTCTGAAATTATTGAAATAAACTGTTGGAATTGCATTATTAGTTATTATTTGCTATCTAAAATTTTTTGATTGATTTGTACAAATTGATTTTTTGTTTTAAATTGGTACCTGTGTCCAGTATCTGTATCTGTTATCTGACCCCTCCATGTGGACTATCACGGTATTAGGTTGCATTGTTGAGTCATACATCATTGCAATTTATGATTTGCATTGGTATCATATGCATTGATATATGTGAAGGAAGAGGAAGGTATCTAATATCTGGTAACGTGCTTACCATATGGCCTTTGGTGATGTGAGGTATTATCACCCTGGTGTACTGTACCATAAAATTTTATTGAATAAGTTTCTTTTATATATATGTTTTATGAAATTATTTTATTAATGATTTTGATAGTATGAGCTTGATTTTATTGAATAAAAAAATTTATTGTGAAATTAATCAAGCATCTGCCTGTTCCTGTTCCGTTGTGTGCTATAATTATCATTCATTGAGCATTAGCTCAAACCACGTTTTCTCATGCATTATCTATTTGGATCGGTAGAATTGCTGACTAATTCAAATATTCAGTCCATTTTCTGGAGAGGGAAAATCTTTGATTTGTTCTCATGGTATGCCCGAATTCATGTTTCCTCGGGCTAATAATTAGTTTAGTTTATTGAACAGTTTAAGTTTTTATTTGAAATCTGTAGACTCCACAGTTTACTTATGAGATATTTTTATTGTTTATTCAGTATTTTGTTTATTTAGATTTAATCCATTTTTGGGATTAGTAAGTGAAAATATATTTATTTAAGATACTCTGATAAGGCTTACATAATTTAAGAATATTTAAATTATGTGCCGGTCACAATATAAAATTTTGGGTAATGACAAAGTTGGTATTAGAGCCCGGTTAAGGTCTAGTAAACTTGCGGAGCATAAGATCCTTAATGTCTTTTCAGTTTATTATTGCTTTAGAAATCTGCGTCCTTCGTACTTTTTCACCTGTCTTACTTTGGCTCACATTTTTAGATTTAATGCTTGTTTATTAAAATAAATAGGTGCTTGGGTCTGTTAGACGTAAGAGGAGAACTAGGGCCAAGGGTCTTAATGGTGCAAACCTAGATCTAACAGGGGAGGTACCACCTCAAACTATTAGTCAGACATCTGAACAGACGCCTATGGCTAAGACTGGGACACAACCATTCCAATTAGCTACTGTAGCTCAAGCACCTAGAGTTGATCAGGTTACTTTAGCAGATCTGACAATGGGATTGCATGCAGTGAATTGTGTTGTTAATACTATAACTGAGTAACTTACAACTCAACAACAGCAACCGGCGGTTGGCCCTATTTCATTACGAGCTCAAGATAGGGCTCGATTTCTTGACTCCATAGACTTTCTAAGCTAAAACGAAAGGAGTTTACTAGAGAGGACGCATTAGCTGATCCCTTAGATTTTCTAGATGACATGGAGAGGTGTTCTGACACTATGGGTTGCAGTAGTGCTAGGATGGTGATGTTGGCAGGAAATCAGCTTAAGGGAGTTGCTCGTGAGTGGTATCTCTCTAAAAAGAATGGGCGACCTGAAGGTTCTATCCTTTGGCTTGAGTTTCACTCTCTCTTCTTAGAGCGATTTCTCCCTCTTAGTGTTCAAGAGGCTAAGGCTTTGGAGTTTCAAACCTTAAAGCAAGGCAACATGATAGTTACAGAGTATGAGATGCAGTTTACCAAATTATCCCACTTTGGTAAACACTTGATGCCAAATGAAGAGAAGAAGGCTCGCAGGTTTGAAAGATGCTTACGAAACAGGCTAATTGATTGTGTAGCTCCTTTACAACTACCTAAATATGAGAAGGTGGTTGATTGAGCTATACAGATGGAGATGTATGATGATGAACGTTGGGCTCGTGAACAGCGCAAGCGGTTTAAGAAAGATGGTCAGGGTAATCAATTTAACAGAAGACAGAGCCATCAGGGTTCTAATGTCACACCTTACCCCTCCGCAAGGCATAACATGATCCCGTAGAATACTTAATGAACTACCGAACTTCCCCTACCGATAACTCATTAAGTACCCTACAAGAGATTTTAAAACGATTTTTTTACATTTTGGAAGTGGTGAGCATTTTGGTAGGAATTAAAAACCATTTATTCAAAGTTTAAATATTAGTAAAAATTTTTGTCCATTTTAATTTTTCCGCAAATTTTATAAAAATTTTGACAGAGTTTCCTCTGTATTTTGAGAAACCAGTTCTTCAAAAACCTGTAAAAAGCACTTCCAAAAATATTTCATAACTCCCAACCTTCAATAACTCCATTATCTCAATTCAATGCACTTCAAAATAATTTCACAATACAAATCAAGTTTTCTCATCTCAAAATATTTAAAATTTCTATTCACCAAGCATAAAGCAGAAAATCCATATATACAAATATTAAATTTACAGAAGAGAATCCAAAATAATATTATTACAATTTATTTACAACTGCTCAACTACATTGATACAAATAACATTTCTATATTTACATTAAGATTATCTACAAGGGTATAAAATAATACCCGTACAAAATGATCAGAGTAGTCCTCGATTTAGCTCACTCGCTTTCTCCTTGCTCTTATCTGCGACAGCAAAATAAGCTATCGCTGAGTATAAAAATACTCAGTGGCGCACAATAAAAATTTAAAATGCAATAAATAAATCATTCATTGCCAAACATAATTTAAATGTTTCTCATTCACATTTCACAAATATTAAAGTTCATAATAACATCATTTTGTCAAATAATCTATTAAACACATTTTAGTCAAACAATTTCATAAACACAGTGTTGCCAAAGTCATACACAACTTAAGCAATGACACAAAATTTCCGATCAATGCCGCGTTGTACACCACGACAAAGCAATCTCAACCCCATTAATCGAAATCAATGAGGGAGGTGGCTAGCTAGCTAATGAGTACTCATCCGATCTACAACCTCAACTGGCAAGCCAGAGAGGGAGGAAAATAAACGATCTCAACCCCATAAATGGAGGAGGAAATGTGATATTATCATGCTAAGTGTGAATCCAAAATCAATTTAAAACAATTATTTTCAATAATTTATGAGAGATCCCAAACAATTTTCAAAGTCATTTTTGTAGTCACAAAGTGGCAACACAATTCATAAATAACACAGCGACTTCATAAAGTATAGCAATTCAAATTTTCAATTGGAAAATAATTACATAAATTTATTGTGCATAAACCTCAAACGAGTCATCCCTTAGCCTCGACTCGGTTCCTCGGGTTCCTTCCCGATATTATTTTCAACTGAAACACACAATTTTACAATGTTTCAGTACTAGAACTTAACATAAATCCAAAATAAATTTAGCTTCACAATTACCTAACTCTAACGTGATAAATTCGACGTTCTTTAAATTTTGTGTTTCGGGTTACTATTCATTATACTATTCAAGTCAAATAGTTGACTTTCTAAGGTTTAATATGTATGGGAATTCCAACTTCACCCACATACCACATTTTGGTCATTAAACTTGTTGGATTTGGCCATTTTCTCAAAGCTTAGGTCTTTTAGGCAAAATTGCCAATTTTCGGTTTTGGTGCTCCGAATTTGCACTGTTCCATTGGTCAATCTACTGTTAGAATTTGGCAAAACTTCATTCATAGAAAATGTTCCTTATTGTCTTAAGTGTATACTCATTTTTGGATCACCCCAATCGGAGTTTTTTAGCTCAAGTTATAGCCAAAATAATTCACGCAATCGCTCATGCTGAGATTTTGGTTCTAGCAGATTTTTGGTCCAATTTTGTTCAGTAATTTGATCAAGTTAGGTTCATAATTTGGTCTAACTTTCTTCATATGAAATGTTCTACTATGTCTTAGGTTTCCATTGGTTTAAGAATTGCCTAAATCGGAGTTTTCTAGAGAGAGTTATAGCCATTGGAACTTTACTGCTCAATGGCAATTCTGCAGAATCACAGGTAGAGTAACTCCACTTTGCTTAATAATTTGACTAGGTTAATGGCATAATTTGGGATGGTGTTCTTCGTGAAAGTTTTAGTTCTATATCTTATCTAATTTCTGGTAAAATTTCAGGTCAATTTGACCTTCCTAGCTCGAGTTATGACCAAATAAACAGTTACTGTTCATTTGGTGCAATCTGCTCTCATTTCACTTTGGTCAATTGGTTCACCCAGTTTTGGTCAGTTTTTGGGCATGGTTCCTTAATGAAAATTGTGCCCTTATATGTCTATTTTCATCCCCAATTGGTGGCATATCAATTTGACTTGTAAAATTTCCGTTTTGGTCCTTCAAAGTTGGTTTGGTCATGCTTCAATTAACCTACGAATTTGTCTTCCATTCTAACAATTCCCATACATTTCCTTTGGTCATTATTGACCATTTTTCAGTCCACAATTGGTCAAAGATATCATTTATGCATTTCTCCAAAATTTGGTTCACAAACCCTAACATTCAAACCCTAAACTCACAACTTTGTTACCATTAACAATTTCAAAGTTCTAAACTATCATCATTCAACTAATTAAGGTTTTTATACTCATTCAAATCCTTTAAATTCATGCAATTCATACTCCCTTCAAGCTGGCCAAAAATTCAGTTTTTCCTTCCCCCATATTTTTATTTCATTTCCTTAATCCTAAGTTCATTTCAACCATTGCATATGCATTTAAAGAAGTAAAATAATAAGTTAGCACACTAACCTTTCTTAAATCTTCAAAACCCTAACTTTTGCTCTTCTTTTTTCTTGTAATCTCCTTCTTAAGTAGTAATAACAAACTTTAGTAGAGTTTTTAGGGAAGTTATGTAAATTGGGTGAAGGAATTCAAGCTTAGATGTAAGCTAAGATGAAGAGAATTCATGGAGGTTTTTGGGAAGAAAATGGGGCGGCACAATGGAAGAAGGGAATGAGGTTTTTAATTTTTTTTTCTTTTCTTATCTTTATCTTATGGAAGACCACACATCCCAAATTAATAATTCAACTAATTAATTTCTTTATGACATCATTCATGATGTCATCACCTTTGACTTTTCCATCTTTTTTTTTTCTATTTATTTTTTTCTATTAGTTCTTTAATTTAATTCTCGATTCCGAAATTTTCTTTTCTCCGATTTTATTTGTGATTAGGTCGAGTCACTCGGGGTCAATTGACCAAATTGCCTCATCGGTTTGCAAATAATTCCATATTTCTTCCGCCTCGACCTAATTATTTGACTGACTTATTCT
Source organism: Hevea brasiliensis (assembly GCF_030052815.1). NCBI lineage: Eukaryota > Viridiplantae > Streptophyta > Magnoliopsida > Malpighiales > Euphorbiaceae > Hevea > Hevea brasiliensis. The sequence goes on from NC_079502.1 coordinate 3,466,291, forward strand.
TTTTCATGATTTTCTCTTTTCCATTGTGTTCATAAGGGTCCTAAGGACGTCACTTTAATTTGAGTTTAAAACGACTTGATCGTTCGAGGAGGTCACTCATCATTGTGACTCGTTTAACCTCTTATGTTCTGTTTTTCTTATTTATAGTTAACTAATTAAATATTACTAATTATTTGTGTTTATGGCTTCTCTAGTTGTCTTAAGTATGGTTCTAATCCCCTTAATTGTCCGGACCGACATCGGTCACCGGAACAGTAAAATATACCAGGCTATACAAATAGGGGTGTGACATCTAATCAGGGTAATAAACAGGGTTCTCAGTCTACAGTTGACAATAGGGCACATCAATCTGAAGTTGGTCAGGGACGTGAGCAGAGGACTCATGCAAGGAATACTCAGTATAGTCAGATTAGCACTGAGCCTATTTTCACTCCTTGTCAGCATTGTGGTAAGCTACATAAGGGCTCTTATCATTAGGTCACTGGAGCATGCTTTAGTTGTGGACAGTGAAGGAGCATAAGCATGAAAAACATAAGTTTAGATCATTAAAATTCAAAATTTTTCATGTAGGGTCACATGCATCATGCAAGATTTATTTTTATCTATTTGATTTCAATGATAAACAGCATATTAAAACTCTTTTAATATGTTTATTGATCTACATTTGTCATTTAAGATTTTAGAATTAACAGATTAATTCATTAGAACCCTAGATTAGATCAAGAATAAGTGCAGAACCTTTTTGATGCACTGTAGTGTGTTTGGCACCTTTGGGATGCGTCTAGGGCACCAGATGTTGTCCCTCTAGCTTGTCCACATTAAGATCACCAATGGTAGCCCTTGAACAGCTTTTAAAGCTTTTTCTATGAATTAGAAAATCAAGTTTTGCCTTTTGAGAGATTACAGATATAAACAGGACACTAGAAACGATTTCTAGTATTTTTAATTCAAGAGATTGTTTGTTAATCTCTTTGAATTGATGAGAGATGAAGAAGAAGAGAGGGAGAGGCAGCCAAGGGGTGGCGGCACAAAATAGATGAATGGCAGCTTGTATTTTTTCTTTTCATCCTATTCCTTATATAGCTAGGTCACTACTTAAAACCCTTGCCACATGTCACCTTTTGATTAGCTCTAGGTTTAATTGACCTAATCACATTGTGCCAAGTGTCAAACTTATATTTAATCTTAATTTTAATCATCTTACATGATTAAAAGACATTTGACAAGCTTATGTGTAGTGCCATGTGTCACCATCTCATGGTGCCACATGTCACCCTCTGAAATGACCAAAATACTCCTATATCTTAATTTTTAGTTCTCAACCCAAAATAATTATTTCTCTTCTTCTAATCAATTTATATCAAATATAAATCAATTAATTAATCTTTATTAATTAATTTCTCATTAATTAAATTTATATTTAAACACTTTAAATATAAATTTAACTTATACTATACATCCAATAACCTAGATTTGATTTCAAGCCATGATAGGGACTTTGCAATCTAATTGCAAACCAAATCTATTTAATTAATCAATTAAATTCTTTAATTAATTAATTAAATCATATTTAATTTAGTGATTACTTGTGTATGTATGTGACTTACTAGGCTCATCACTAATTGGCAATGAGACATGATATCAACTCTTAATATCATCAGAACTCTTTCTTACCATAAATGATTTCTCTAAATCATTTTATGCACCTCATAGACCATGGTTAACACCTAGCATAGCATGCCATGGCCATCCAATCAGTAATAAGGTTTACCTTAAATGAACCTATAATCATATGTTACCATGCACTAGAATCTCTCTGTTACAAAATCCCAATTCAAGCTAGAGTCATGGTTTATGTCAAACCCCATTTGCTATGAATATTATGTTCTCTTTTAATTCTAGTTCTTGATTAAAAGATTTTCTCATCAGAAACTCTTTTCTGAATAAATCTATTTGTCCTGGCCAGGAACTTGAAACATCAAGAACAATTAAATGAACATAGGATTTTATCCCTATTTACTTAGAGGAACAGATTCCATCTTGATCAACACCTACCTCCATATATAACTAGTAGGAGCCAACACATACCCATATACCCATACGCAGTACAAGTGTGAAAGCAGTATCAAACTCAAACCACCTATATACAAGATGACTGTGCTATCTCAGGTCTAAAGATTATATGCACTGGTATGATTTATGACAATGCATTGACAAGAGTAAACTCCATATGCTTGTCATAAATGTCACTAGTTCGGCCTACTTATCATGTATAAGTGCCTATCATGTTTGTTATATGGCATGAGACTCACCATTCCATCTTATTTACATCTCATATAAATAACTTGGGAACAAACATGATTACAATCTTTCTGGATAAGTCATGTCCTTATTGTAAAGTATCCTCGATTGTGAACCTATTTATAATACCTTGTGCTAGAAATAATGTCACTCATATTCTTAACAATTTAAGAATAATATTTCTAACAAAATATCAATGGACCTTTTCTATTACACATAAATATATTATGTAAATGGAAAAGTGAAAATGCCTTTTATTAATAAAACATGTAGAAGATACATACTAAATGATATGTTTTAGGGCATACTACTAACAGATAGCTGGGACACCATAGACAAGACTATCCTACTAGTGGGATAACTCAGGGTGCTGGTCAGGCAACACATTTTGCTCCCTCTCAGGTTCAGCCAATTTCACAGTATAGTGGTAGAAGTCAAGGTTCTGGTGGTCGTGGTCAGGGTGGTAGAGGTTCTGGTGGTAGAGGATTTGCTCAAACTCAGGGACAGACAACTAGTGGTAGAGGTCAAGCTAAGGTTTTTGCTTTGACTTAGCAGGATGCTCAGGCATCTAATGCAGTAGTGACAGGTACACTTTCTATTCATTCATTTGATGCTAGAGTACTGTTTGATCCCTGTTCCACTCATTCTTTTGTTTCTCTATACTTTTCCATGAGATTTAGTACACCACCTACTTTGTTAGAGTACCCTTTATCTGTATCAACACCTATGGGGAATGCAATAGACACTGATATGGTGTGTAGGGGATGTATAGTTCACATTGGAGATAGGGAATTAGCTGTAGATCTTGTTTCTTTGGATATGTTTGAGTTTGATGCGATTTTAGGCATGGACTAGTTAGCCACTTATCACGTTTCATTGGATTGCCATAATAAAGTTATATTCTTTAAAATTCCTGGGGAGGTAGAATTTCAATTTCAGGGAGATCGCAGTATAGCCTCTAGTAATCTTATTTCAACAGTGAGTGCTATATGATTGTTGCGAAAGAGGTGTAAGGGGTATCTAGCTTATGTTAGAGACGTTCAGGTAGAAGGTGCTAGTTTGGAGAATATTGAAGTGGTTAAGGAGTTTCCTGATGTGTTTCCAGAAGATTTATCAGGTTTACCCCCGGAGAGAGAGGTAGAGTTTAGTATAAACTTAGTTCCTGGAAATGAGTCCATATCTATGCCACCTTATCATATGGCACCTGCAGAACTTAAGGAGTTAAAGGAGCAGTTACAAGACCTATAAGATAAGGGGTTTATTCGCCCTAGTATTTCTCCATGAGGTGCACCTGTGTTTTTTTTGCGGAACAAGGATGGGTCTTTGAGAATATACATTGATTATAGGCAATTGAATAAGGTGACTGTGCATAACAAGTATCCTCTTCCACGCATAGATGACCGGTTTGACCAACTTCAAGGTGCAAGGTGCTTTTCTAAAATTGATCTTCGATTTGGGTATCATCAATTGAGGGTCAAGAAAGAAGATATACTCAAGACTGCTTTTAGGACTAGGTATGGATGCTATGAATTTCTTGTAATGCCTTTTGGTCTTACCAATGCTCCAATCACTTTTATGGATCTCATGAATAGAGTTTTCAAACCTTTCTTAGATCAATTTGTTATAGTGTTCATCGATGAAATTCTAGTGTACTCAAAGAGTAAAGAGGAGCATGAACAGCATTTGAGAATTGTCCTTCAGACCTTATGGGAACACAAGCTATATGCCAAGTTCTCAAAATGTGAGTTCTGGTTAGATAGTGTGGCTTTCCTAGGCCATACAGTGTCTAAGGATGGGGTGTGTGTTGATAAGAAGAAAGTTGAGGCAGTACTTCATTGGCCTAGACCAACAACTGTGTCAGAGATTCATAGTTTCTTGAGTTTAGCAGGGTATTATAGACGGTTTGTTCAAGACTTCTCTCATATTGTAGCACCTTTAATTAAGTTGACACAGAAGAATGTAAAATTTCAATGGTCTGAGACTTGTGAAAAAAGTTTTCAAGAGCTTAAGACTCGTTTGACTACAACACCATTGTTAGCTCTTTCATCTATATCAAGGGGTTATGCAGTGTATTGTGATGCTTCTAGGATTGGTTTAGGATGTGTTTTGATGCAGCTTGGATGGATTATTGCTTATGGTTCTCGTCAGTTGAAAAGATGATAAACCCATTTTATGTAGATATTTTAGGGTAGTTTTGCATCAATTTTGTCCTTTTTAGTTTAGTAATTTTATGCTTTCAATGCTTATTTTAGTTAATTTGTTAATTTTAGTTTCATTATATTTGATTTTTAGAATTTTAATGTTTTTGATAGGTCTTAATAAGGTTTAAAGGCAAAAAGGTCCATATAGAAGAAATTCAAAGTGATTTGGAAGCTTAAAGTAATGTGAAAATTGAAGAAAATTTGCCTAAGGAAGAAGACCAGCCAAGATTTTTAAGGGCTTCAACATGCCCCGTGTTGAAGGTCATGTGAAGATAAGAGTCAGCTATTAGGAATTCACATGAGGCATGTAGATTTAACTCTGGGTTGTGTAGACGGAGATTTTGGAACAAAATCTGCCAAAAGTTTCAGGGCCTTCAACATGCCCCGTGTAGCTGGTTGTGTAGAATCTAAAGGCTCCTCCTCCGAATCAACATGAGGCATGTCAAAAATAACTTAAATCCACATGAGGCATGTGAGATAATGCAGACAGATTTACTGACATGAAAAAATTTTCTCTTTTCACACCTTTTACACCTTTTGTCTTCATCCCTTTAGAGACCATTTTTAGGGTAAAGTTTGAGGGGATATATAAGTATCATATTCTCATTTTTACCGTAAGGAGAAAGAGAGAGAAAAATCAAAAGAGGAAGGAAAGAAGGAACCAAGCCATTTTCTGGAGGAATGACACCTGCAGAGTGACGTTTCCAGCTTCCATTTTCAGAGATTTAGATTCTTTTCTTTTGGGTTCTTTTATTTTTAGTCTTATTTTCATGTTTTCTTGCTCTATATCATATTTTCTACTTGTAAATACAAGCATGAGTGAGTAGATACTTAGGATTTCAGAGTTGGGTGTAATAATTTAAGTTTTATTTATGGATTTGGACTGGTTTTAGCCAGATTTTAATATATATAAGTTTTGATTCTTATCTTGTGCGCTTATTTACATACCTATTGTTGGAACCTTTTAGATTTTGTTCTTAATCTTAGATTGAAGGACCGAGAGCTGAAAATCTATGATAGATAATCAAGATAATGAACTTAATCACCTAGTGTTAGAAATAAACTAGTGGGTTAAGAGGAATTTCAAGTTGATTAAAGTGCTTAAAGGGTTTTGGATAATTAAACATCACATGAGAATGTAGTTTAGTTTCTTTTAAAACACTCTTTAGTTTGCTCAAAAGAGAAATCAAGGGAAATCAAAATTAACTTTCTTCAAACTTGTATTTCCCTTGATCGTGGTTTTGCTTATTAAAATCCCAATGAAATTTACTTCATGAACCTCAACTCTAGAATCAATTTTTACCATTAATTAATTAAATCATTAATTACTTGCTGAAATTTTAGTAAATTAATATAGTGATTAAAAATTTAATTGCCTAATTTATTATAATTTCCTTATTTTTCAAATTTAATTTGCTGCATCTCTTACTCTATTTTTGGCATAAACTATTGATAGCCCAAATAATCGTGACTTTTATAGTTTAGTACTCAAACAAAAAATCTCTGTGGGACGATATCTTTTCTTTACTACTTGAATGACCCGTATATTTGCCGAATACGCATCAAAAGATACGAGCAGAATTATCCAACTCATGATTTGGAAATGGCTGCAGTAATTTTTGCTTTGAAAATCTGGAGGCACTATTTGTATGGTGAGACTTGTGAGATCTTCACTGACCACAAAAGGCTTAAATATATCTTTGACCAATGTGATATTAATCTTAGGCAAAGGAGATGGGTAGAATTGCTGAAGGATTATGATTGCACCATACAGTATCACCCTGGAAAAGCTAATGTGGTGGCTGATGCCCTAAGCATGAAGTCTTCTGGTAGTTTAGCCCACATATCTACCAAGAGGAGGCCTCTGATTGGTGAATTACATGAGTTGCTAGATCAAGGAGTAGAATTTGAAATTGTATCTGGATCATTCTTAGCACATTTTTTAGTTAGGCCTATCTTGATTGATCGAATTAAGACTGCCCAGAAGAGAGATTCTCAGTTGTGTAAGATTATAGATAGTATCCATCAAGGCCAAGCTCAAGGGTTCATGTTAAATGATGATGGAGTTCTTCGTTATAGCGCTAGACTTTATGTCCCTAGTGTTGTTGAGTTGAGAAGAGAAATCATAGAGGAGGCACACCATTCTGCTTACACAGTACACCTAGGTTCAACTAAGATGTACCGTGATTTAAGGGAGTATTATTGATGGGGTGGCATGAAGAGGGATGTTGCAGACTTTGTTTCTAAATGTTTGACTTGTCAGTAGGTTAAGGCAGAACATCAGAGACCATCTGGGCTACTTCACCCATTACCTATTCCCGAGTGGAAGTGGGAGCACATTGCCATGGACTTTGTTGTGGGTTTACCTATTACACGAGGTGGTTACAATGCAATTTGGGTGATAGTGGACAGATTGACAAAATCTACTCATTTCCTTCTTGTGAAGACTACATATGATTTTGCTAAACTTGCACAATTGTATATAGACAAGATTGTTAGTCTTCATGGTGTTCCAATTTCCATTGTCTCTTATTGTGGTACTCAGTTTACTTCTCGATTTTAGAAGAAATTCCAAGAAGCTTTGGGAACACGAGTAGACTTTAGTACTGCTTTTCACCCTCAGATAGATGGATAGTCAGAAAGGATTATACAGACGTTGGAGGACATGCTTCGTGCATGTGTTATAGATTTTGGTGGTTGTTGGGATCATCATTTGCCTTTAGTGGAGTTTACTTATAATAATAGTTATCAGGCAAGTATAGAGATGGCTCCATACGAGGCATTATATGGTCGAAGGTGTAGGTCACCAATTTGTTGGGATGAAGTTGGAGAAAGAAGGCTTACTTGACCAGAGTTGATACAGTTAACTTCAGAGAAGGTTCAACTAATTCATGATAGACTTTTGACTGCTTAAAGTCGACAGAGAAGTTATGCTGACTCTAAGCGTAAAGATGTAGAGTTTATGGTTGGTGATCATGTATTTTTGAGAGTTTCTCCTATGAAAGAAATCATGAGGTTTGGGAAGAAAGGGAAGCTTAGCCCTCGTTTTGTTGGTCCATTTGAAATTTTGGTGAGAATTAGAGCAGTTACTTACCGTTTAGTCCTTCCACCTGGTTTTGTATATGTACATCCAGTTTTCCATATTTCTATGCTTAGGAAGTATGTACTAGATCCATCTCATGTTTTGCAACCTCAGACCATACAATTTAGAGATGATATGTCATATGAAGAGTAACCGGTAAAGATTTTAGATCGACAAATTAGAAAACTCCGGTCTAAGGGAGTGGCTTTGGTCAAAGTCTTGTGGCATAATTACTCAAGTAGTGAGGCCATATGGGAGGCAAAATCTGAAATGCGAGTCAAATATCCTCACTTATTTGATTCTTCAGGTTAGAATTTTGTCTGTTTAAATTCGGGGACCAAATTTCTTTTAAGGGGATAAGTATGTGGAAACCCAATATTTTATTTATTTATTTGTTTTAATTAGCTAATAATAATTTAATATATTTATCTAAAAAAAGAGAACTATTTTATTGGATGACCTGTTTATTTAATATATATATATATATATATATATATATATATATATTATTTTTGAAATTAAATATATATCTGTAATCTGAACAATCTAGTTCAATAATAATTCTTATCATATTCTATACTTAATAGAACTCTTGAAATATATATACCCTAATCATTTCTTTCTGCTAAACTTTTCTCTAAAAGCCTGTTTGTCACCTCCTTTTTCTATTAAATACTCTCAACAGGAATTTTCATCATCTTTTATTATTGTTATATGTGTATATATACATATAAATATACAAAAATTTATAATTTATAATCTGATGTGCGCAGAGAATCCATAAATTCTTCATTTTCTATTCATTACCTTAGATTCCATTTTCAAGATAAAAATTCCCTTTCTTTGTTCAATAATGTGTGAATTTGATTTTATTTTTCTTCCTTGAATTGTTACAACTATACTATGAAAATTCTTTTTTTTTTTTCTTTGACCATTGATATTGAATTGGGTTGATCATGATTACTGTGGGACAATAATCTTGAATTTAGATTATATATATATATATATATATATATATATTGTTAAAGTTATTATTATTATATTAATTTTATCTTTCTTTTTCCTTAATTTATTTTTATATATTTCTTAAATTGACCTATTTTTACTAATTTCATTTTATTATTATTATTATTATTATTATTATTATTATTATTATTATTATTATTATCATCATCGACTTTAGTTTCAAAATAAATTTTTTATATATATTTTATGGATCTATCATATTAGTTTAGTTGATCAAATTTTATTATATTTTGGGTATGTAGGAGATTCGACTATTTAATCTGTCAGCTGAAATTGTCTCCCTTTCATTGAATATAGCTATTGTTTTGGAGGTTTCAGGTGAGTGGTAATTATAGTAAATGATACCATTTTAGTTCCTTTTAAAATTTCTTATCATTAAATTTGTTATTAAATGAAATATTAAATCAATATTTTAACAATTATTTTATATTTGATTTTCTATAGCTTTATTTTATTATTGAATTTTATTGTAATTTTGATTAAATAATTAATTTTGTCAATTATCTCTGTATTAGAGCCATTAGGATTCCTGGAATAGGCCTTTAATGTCTTTATATTGATTGATATCTTACTATAAAATTTACCGATGTGTTACACTGAATTGATTTGAGATTGATTTGATCTTATTGACTTTCTGAAATTATTTAAACAAACTGTTAGAATTGCACTATCAGTTATTATTTCCTATCTGAAATTTTTTTGTTGATTTTGATTGATTTGTACAAATTGATTTTCTGTTTTGAATTGGTACCTGCGCCCAGTATCTGTATCTGTTATCTGGCTCCATCGTGTAGACTATCACGGTATTAAGTTGCATTATTGAGTCATGCATCATTGCAATTTATGGTTTGCATTAGTATCATGTGCATTAATATCTGTGAAGGAGGAAGGTATCTAATATCTGGTGGCTTGCTTACCATTTAGCCTTTGGTGATGTGGGGTATCATCACCCTAGTGTACTGTACCATAAAATTTTATTGAATGAATTTCTTTCATATATATGTTTTATGAAATTATCTTATTAATGATTTTGATAGCATGAGCATGATTTTATTAAATAGAAAATTTATTATGAAATTAATCAAGCGCCTGCCTGTTCCTGTTCCGTTGTGTGCTATAATTATCATTCATTGAGCATTAGCTCAAACCACGTTTTCTTTGTCTGTTATCTTTTTCAGATCATTAGAATTCCACAGTTGATCCAAATATTCAGTCCATTTTCTGAAGAGGGAAAATCTTTGATTTGTTCTCATGGTATGCCCGAATTTATGTTTCCTCGGGCTAATAATTAGTTTAGTTTATTGAATAGTTTAAGTTTTAATTTGAAATCTATAGAGAATCCGCAGTTTACTTATGAGATATTTATGTTGTTTATTCAGTGTTTTGTTTATTTGGATTTAATCTATTTTTGGGATTAGTAAGTGACAATATATTTATTCAATATACTCTGATAAGGCTATGATACAAGCTCCCTTGATAAATTTCAAAGGAACAGCCACTCTTGTTTTGGCAGCTATTGGACCGTCCCTCCAATCAAGACTAAGTGATCTTCCACTCTTTCCCAACCCTCAACATCCAATGTGAAGAGAACCATAAAATAATTGCAAGATGCTGTTCAATCCAGGAACAATTCTTTCTAGAAGAAATACCCTTGAATTTCAATTAAAACTTACAAGAGAACAAACCTTGCAAGAGTTGTAAATAAAGTTCATACAAGAACAAAGCTCCTTAGAGCATTATAGCCATGGAAGGCTCTCTCTACCTCTCAATTACAATATGAAATATGAAGCCAAAAAATGAAAACAAGAGCAGCTATATCTGCTGGAGTGGGTATTTGGCCAAGCTTCCCTAATGGCCAAAGGACAATTGCAAGCTTGGTTAATACCCCACACTCTCCCTTTAATGTATATAAAATTCAAACATTAATAGTATGTTCTGATTAAGCAAGACACACATGAAAGACAAGCTGAAAAGGAGTGAAAAGAAGTGTTTTGTCTTGAAGTTGAAAGTAGAAACTTTGCTTTTCCTATAAATAGTTGGAGCATGGCTAGGACTCTTGTCAAAGTTATGGTTCCCGATTTTTTGCAAAATGGACAAAAACATCTTCAAAAGGTTGGTGGAGTTACTGCCAATTGTGCCTCCACCTAGGCACTCCACCTTGATGCCACATCGGATGCCAACTAGGATGGACTTGCTTACGTGGCTGTTGACATGGCTGCCACATGTATGCCACCTTGGACGAATGGCACTTGGTCTCTTGGCTCCTCAAATATACTGAGGAATGTATAACAACGTTGGCTTTCCTCCTCTAAGTCCAAATCGAATGCTTGCAATAGGTTGGACTTTGTGATGTGCTCATGTATCAAGCCTTGAAGCTTCTTAGCCATTGCTCTAGTTATTGGACCTTGATGAGCCATGATGATCGGATCCTCATCAAGCTTGCATGATTTAAGAATACTTAAATTATGAACTGGTCATGACATAAAATTTTGGGTCGTGACACTATCTAATGTGTGATATGTGTTCAGCTACTAAATAAAGTTAGGCTAGACATATATATTAATTGCAATGATTGTTTACTGCAATAATTAATAGATAGAAAAAAAGGAAGCTTTTATTATGATTCGAACATTGGAGGTTCTCATATATATGAGCACTTTGATCTTCTCATGTATATGAGCACTTTGATCTTAGCTAACACACAAACATGATAAAGAAATCCAACTTCAACTCTCAACTTAAAAGCAAACATAAAATAATTTAAGAAACTTATGTTTTATTGATCTATTATTTGGACATGTATCTAGCTACGCTGATGAACTAAAGTTCATCCCTAGTTTATGAGCACTTTGATATTAGCTAAGACACAAACATGACAAACAAATCCAACTCCAACTCTCAACTTAAAAACAAACATAATATAATTTAAGAAACTTATGTTTTGTGATCTATTATTATTTGGACATGTATCTATGCTGATGAACTAAAGTTCATCCCTACGATGAGAGATTGCTTTCTGTTTGTAGTATGACTGCTGCTTGATAGGGTAGGAGGCCTCCAATGTTATACCACACAATCCCTCATCTGCTTCAATCCCTCGTTGCATCCTGATGTATCCATTTTCTCCCCATTCAGGTCCCCATGAATTCTTCACTATCCAGTACTTTGTCCCATCTCGAGTTGCTCCATATCCCACAAGTGCCACTCCATGGTTTAGCTCCCTCCCACAGTGTCCAGTGAATACTCCCTACAATAACAAGAATATCAATTTCTAAGTACGAATTTTTTTTCTTTTGTTTGAATTCAACTGGAGTTTAAACTTGTGACTTCATGATTTTGAAGATAACTTTTGTATTACTAAGTGTTAAATAGGTTTACGGTTAATAACAAGAAACTTGCCTCATAATAGAACTGAATATCATTGCCATCAGCATCCATTGCAATTGCTACAGGTTGGTTTGCAACAGCTTTCATCAATGCATTCTCATCGTTTTCCGGTACCATTTCATACCCATCAATGGTCACCATAGGACTATTCATCTACAGTAGCACTAGAAAAGGTATATACTCATTTGATCCAATGTGCATAAACACATGTATGCTATTGCTAATGGTTAAGTTGCATATGAATTATATTGTTTTAGTAAAATATAACTAACCTTGGACTATTCATCTTTAAAAGGTTGGTGGAGTTGCAGCCAATTGTGCCTCCACATAGGCACTCCACCTTAATGCCACATTGGACGCCAACTAGGATGGACTTGCTGACGTGGCTGCCATATGTATGCCACCTTGGACGAATGCCACTTGATCTCTTAGCTCTTCAAATATACTGAAGAATGTACAGTAAGGTTGGCTTTCCTCCTCCAAGTCCAAATCGAATGCTTGCAATAGGTTGGACTTTGTGATGTGCTCATGTACCAAGTCTTGAAGCTTCTTAGCCATTGCTCTAGTTATTGGATCTTAATGAGCCATGATGACTGGATCCTCATCATCCTCTCCCTCTTCAAAAGAATTCGACCTCGAATTTTCATGATCTGCATAATAAGGAGAAAGATCAGTGACATTAAACATAGCACTTACATTATACTCACCGAGTAGATCAATGCGGTATGCATTGTCATTTATCTTCTCAAGAACCTCAAATGGTCCCTCTCCTCTTGGTTGAATCTTTGATTTTCGTTTGGAAGGAAACTGTTCTTTCCTAAAGTGCACCCATACCAAATCACCTGGTTGGAACTCAATATGTTTTCGGCCTTTATTGACTTGGTTGGCTCTCCTTGCATTGATCCTCTCCATGTTTTGTTTGGCCCTTTGATGCATGGATTTTACAAGTTCGGCCTTCTTCTTTCCATCTACACTTGACAACTCATTAGTACACAATGGAAGCAAATCAAGTGGAGTGAGAGGATTAAAACCATAAACCAATTCAAATGGAGAATAACCAGTAGAAGAATGTAATGACCTATTATATGCAAATTCTACAAATGGTACGCAATCTTCCCAAGCCTTAAGATTTTGTTTGATCATGGCCCTCAACATAGTTCCTAAAGTCCTATTGACCACTTCAGTTTGGCCATCTGATTGTGGATGGCAAGTAGTGGAGAAACACAACTTGGTGCCTAACTTGGCCCAAAGTACCTTCCAAAAATGACTCAAAAATTTAATATCCCTATCACTAACAATTATTCTTGGAATGCCATGCAATCGTACTACTTCTTTGAAAAATAAACTTGCAATGTAAGATGCATCATCAATTTTGTGACAAGGAATAAAATGAGCCATCTTGGAAAATCGGTCAACCACCACAAAAATGCAATCATACCCTGTTTTAGTCTTAGGCAACCCCAACACAAAATCCATAGACAAATCTACCCAAGGCTCACTAGGCACACTCAAGGGCATGTATAACCCAGGCGGTTTCAGTTTGGATTTTGCTTGCATGCACAGCACACATTTGGCACACACTTTTTCTACATCCTTGCTCATGTGTGGCCAATACAAATTCTCTTTCAAAATGTCTAACATTTTTGTTACACCAAAATGCCCCATTAAACCTCCCCGATGTGATTTTTTAACTAACAAGTCTCTAATGGAACACCTAGGCACACACAACCTTTTATCTCTAAACAAGAATCCATCATGCTTATAGAATTTCTCATATGCAAAATTCTCACATTTAGCATACAATTCGGCAAAATCAACATCATTTGCTTATAGTTCTTTCACAAGCTCAAATCCTAACATTTTGGCATCAAGTAGGGAAAGAAGTGTGTACCTCCTAGATAAGGCATCTGCAACAACATTTTCTTTACCTTGTTTGTATTGAATCACATACGGAAAGCTTTCAATGAACTCGCCCCATCTAACATGGCGCTTGCTCAACTTGTTTTGGCCCTTCAAATACTTGCGTGACTCACGGTCACTATGGATTACAAATTCCTTCGGCCACAAGTAGTGTTGCCAAGTCTCCAATGCTCTCACCAATGCATACATTTCTTTGTCATAGGTGGAGTAATTCAAGGAGGCACCACTCAACTTCTCACTGAAATAGGCAATAGGTCTCCTTTCCTGCATCAAAGCAGCACTTATACCCACTCCAGGGGCATCATATTCAACTTCAAATGTTTTAGAAAAATTAGGCAATGCAAGTAAAGGAGCAGAACATAACTTTTCTTTCAACAAATTAAATGCATGCTCTTGCTCAACCACCCACTTAAAACCCACATTTTTCTTAACTACTTCATTAAGAGGTGCAGCTATGGTACTGAAGTCTCTCACAAACCTCCTATAGAAAACTGGCCAAACCATGAAAGCTCCTAACCTCACTCACAGTCCTAGGTGTAGGCCAATCTTGAATAGCCTTAATCTTTTCCTCATCTACTTCAATACCATTTCCACTCACAACATACCCCAAAAAGATAACTGTATCCATGCAAAATGCACACTTTCTCAAGTTAGCATATAATTGCTCCTTTCTAAGCACATCAAATACCAATTTCAAATGGTGCAAATGATCTCCCATGTTCCTACTATACACTAGAATGTCATCAAAGTACACAACAATAAATTTTCTTAAGTATACACCCAAGACATGGTTCATCAACCTCATAAATGTACTAGGTGCGTTAGTCAACCCAAATGGCATAACCAACCATTCATACAATCCATATTTGGTCTTAAAAGCAGTTTTCCAATTCATCCCCTAATTTCATTCTAATTTGATGATAACCACTTTTTAGATCAATCTTGGAAAATATGCATGAGCCATGTAACTCATCAAGCATGTCATCAAGTCGAGGGATAGGATGTCTATACTTTACAGTGACTTTGTTTATGGCACAACAATCCACACATATGCGCATGGAACCATCCTTCTTTGGCACCAAAAAAACTGGCACAGCACATGGACTCATACTCTCCCGAATATGGTCCTTTGCAAGCAACTCTTCCACTTGCTTTTGAAGTTCCTTAGCCTCCTCCGAGCTTGTCCTATAGGCAAGTCAATTTGGGATCATGACTCCTGGAACAAAGTCAATTTGGTGCTCAATTCCTCTAATGGGTGGCAACCCACTAGGAATCTCTTCTGGGAAGAAATCTTGGTACTCCTGCAAAAGAGGTATAGCACTAGAAGGAATAGAAGTGTCATGGTCAGTTAAGGCTGAATAGGCTCTCTTGTCAACAAGGAGAAGCATATACCTATTGGCATAAAAAGCACTCCTGACATGTCTTACTCTAGCTAGTCAATGGTTTTTCACTCTTCTTTTCCTCACTTTCTTTTGTACTTGAACTTCCCTCAATTACTTGAAATCTTTTTGCTTTCTCTATTTTTTCCCTCTCTTCTCCTCTCTTTCTTTCCTTATTATGGCTTCCTTTTCGAACATCTCATCCATAGCCTTTTTGATTCTATTGAGTGTAGTCCTTTAATCACCAAGTAAATGGTAGAATCTATGTACCAAATTTGATATGTTGGCTGAATATAAGGTCAATAACAGACCCAAAAAGTTTGAACAAGTTCTGGGTTGGTTTGCTCAAGGGTGCTTCAACCCAGGCCCTAGAACAACAAAAATCAGAAAATTCACAACACTTGGCCAACTATACAAATTTTGTTCTTTTCTTTGGTTTTTTTTTTCTCTTCTCTTTTTCCTTTCTTTTATTTTCTTTTCTTTTTTTCGTTTTTTTTTTTTTGCTGGCCAAAATCCTAAGGTTCAAATAGGCAGATTTTTATTCAAGTCAACAATAATGAAACTCAAGCACTCCAACACACATACACTAACTTGTAAATAGTTCCAACACTTTGACTACTCTTCCAACAACACAAAAACTCCAAATACGCTCCAAATGTGGAAAAGAAGCAAGAAAATTTTTCAGTTTCACAAGGAAAGCACACAGCAGAAATGGAACCACATTATAAAAAAAAAAAAAAACTCAAACAAATACAAAGGGGGAAAAGACACAAACACATATGAGGGTTAGTAGTTCCTGGTGTTAACCTTACTACTAAACCTTATATGCAAGGAAAGTGTGAAGAAAACAACAGAAAAATAGAAAAAGAGAACTCAACTCAAACACAAAGATAATACAAAGAAAACACAAGAAGAAAATGATAGTGACCTAATTTGGAGAACCAGGCTCTGATACCAAATGATACAAGCTCCCTTGATAAATTTCAAAGAAATAGTCACTCTTGTTTTGGCAGCTATTGGACTGTCCCTCTAATCAAGACTAAGTGATCTTCCACTCTTTCCCGACCCTCAATATCCAATGTGAAGAGAACCAGAAGATAATTGCAAGATGCTGTTTAATCCAAGAACAATTCTTTCCAGAAGAAATACCCTTGAATTTCATTTAAAACTTACAAGAGAACAAACCTTGCAAAAGTTGTAAATAAAGTTCATACAAGAACAAAGCTCCTTAGAGCATTACAGCCATGGAAGGCTCTCTCTACCTCTCAATTACAATATGAAATCTAAAGCCAAAAAATGAAAACAAGAGCAGCTATATCTGCTGGAGTGAGTATTTGGCCAAGCTTCCTTAATGGGCAAAGGACAATTGCAAGCTTGGTTAATACCCCACACTCTCCCTTTAATGTATATAAAATTCAAACATAAATAGTATGTTCTGATTAAGCAAGACACACATGAAAGACAAGCTGAAAAGGAGTGAAAAGAAGTGTTTTGTCTTGAAGTTGAAAGTAGAAACTTTGCTTTTCCTATAAATGGTTGGAGCATGGCTGGGACTCTTGTGCAAAGTTATGGTTCCCGATTTTTGCAAAATGGATAAAAACATCTTCAAAAGGTTGGTGGAGTTGCTGCCAATTGTGCCTCCACTTAGGCACTCCACCTTGATGCCACATCAGATGCCAACTAGGATGAACATGCTTACGTGGCTGTTGGCATGGCTGCCACATGTATGCCACCTTGGACGAATGCCACTTGGTCTCTTAGCTCCTCAAATATACTGATGAATGTATAGCAAGGTTGGCTTTTCTCCTCCAAGTCCAAATCGAATGCTTGCAACAGGTTGGACTTTGTGATGTGCTCATGTATCAAGCCTTGAAGCTTCTTAGCCATTACTCTAGTTATTGGACCTTGATGAGCCATGATGATCGGATCCTCCTCAGGCTTGCATGATTTAAGAATACTTAAATTATGCACTGGTCAAGATACAAAATTTTGGGTCGTGACACTATCTAATGTGTGATATGTGTTCATCTACTAAATCAAGTTAGGCTAGACATATATATTAATTGCAATGATTGTTTACTGCAATAATTAATAGATAGAAAAAAAAAAGAAACTTTTATTATGATTCGAACATTAGAGGTTCTCATATATATGAGCACTTTGATCTTCTCATGTATATGAGCACTTTGATCTTAGCTAACACACAAACATGACAAAGAAATCCAACTTCAACTCTCAACTTAAAAGCAAACATAAAATAATTTAAGAAACTTATGTTTTGTTGATCTATTATTTGGACATGTATCTAGCTACGCTGATGAACTAAAGTTCATCCCTAGTTTAAGAGCACTTTGATCTTAGCTAAGACACAAACATGACAAACAAATCCAACTCCAACTCTCAACTTAAAAACAAACATAATATAATTTAAGAAACTTATGTTTTTGTGATCTATTATTATTTGGACATGTATCTATGCTGATGAACTAAAGTTCATCCCTACGATGAGAGGTTGCTTTCTGTTTATTGTCTGACTGCTGCTTGATAGGGTAGGAGGCCTCCAATGTTATACCACACAATCCCTCCTCTGCTTCAATCCCTCGTTGCATCCTGATGTATCCATTTTCTCCCCATTCAGGTCCCCATGAATTCTTCACTATCCAGTACTTTGTCCCATCTCGAGTTGCTCCATATCCCACAAGTGCCACTCCATGGTTTAGCTCCCTCCCACAGTGTCCAGTGAATACTCCCTATAATAACAAGAATATCAATTTCTAAGTACGAATTTTTTTTCTTTTGTTTGAATTCAACTGGAGTTTAAACTTGTGACTTCATGATTTTGAAGATAACTTTTGTATTACTAAGTGTTAAATAGGTTTATGGTTAATAACAAGAAACTTGCCTCAGAATAGAACTGAATATCGTTGCCATCAGCATCCATTGCAATTGCTATAGGTTGGTTTGCAACAGCTTTCATCAATGCATTCTCATCGTTTTCCGGTACCATTTCATACCCATCAATGGTCACCATAGGACTATTCATCTGCAGGAGCACCAGAAAAGGTATATACTCATTTGATCCAATGTGCATAAACACATGTATGCTATTGCTAATGGTTAAGTTGCATATGAATCATATTTAGTAAAATATAACTAACCTTGTTTGAGTCACAAGATCCATTTCTTGCGATGTAAGGATAGTTATTCTCCGTTGTTAAGCCACCATTTTTCTCAATAAACTTGAATGCCACTTCCATTAATCCTCCGTTACAACCATGGTTAACAGAGTTGCAATCAACTAGCTCCTGCTCAGATAGAGACACTAATTCTCCTGTTTTGATTTTGTTAATACCCTCCACTGCAGCTACACTTGAAAATGCCCAACAGCTACCTGCAGTAACATAATAAATCTTTTTGAGAGAATATTCAGCAATAACCAATGGGATATTAACATGATATTAATCAATGACTTACCACAATGGCCTTGGTCCTTGACGCCAGTGACTGCTCCTTTCTTCCTCCAATCAACTGATGGTGGGAGATCAGTGTTCTCATATCTGAACCCAGTTTGTAGCCTGGATCCATGGAGTGACCTGTAGTGGCTAACCTTCGAGCCTCCATAGTGTTTCATGAATTCATGGTTAGTCATATCAGCATACTTATTCAATTTCAGTTTGTAAGGCTTATCCTTTTGGTTCACCTCGTGGATATGCCTCAAGTTTTCCTTGAACACATTGAAACGCTGCTGTTTATCGGTCAAGCTGCGAGAAACTGTGTGGTGGCTCCTCCATCGCTCATATAAATTCCAGAGACTCTCTTCTGCAATGAGGTCCTCCTCGCGGTATTCAAAACACTGAGACACCTTCAAAACCAGCGCTAGTGAAAGTGCAACCAGGATGAACTTTCTTGAACCCATAGATACGAAACAAGATAATATAAATTAATCAAGAAAAGAAAAGGGTTATCATGAGATTAATTATCTTGTGGGTGCTATTGGCGAAGTTGCTTGATCCTATTTATACACTCATAGTGAAGTTGTAGGCTCATAGAATAAAGCAGAAAAGGTCAAGGATAAGAGCCGCTATAAGAATCATCTTTGCAGGCATCAACAGAAAGAAAACGTGTCTATACATAATCAAGGTGATGAAGTGGTGGAGTGTGAGGAAGTCATTTACAGCTTTAATAAAGAAAAGAAGAGAAAAGGAGGTAGTCTTTTTGATGGTTACTTGTCTGTTTCCAGAGATGAGGGTTGCTAATCTTGGGTCCATTCAAGAATCAACATGCCAGCCCACGTTGCTTGTGCTATAACTTGTTTGTTCAAAGCCAAGAAGGTGACGAATTGGTAGTTTTTTTTAAGAAGAAGATGATAACTGATTATGTAGTAAACAGTGTCATTGAGGTTTGAGGATATGTAATAACTAACTGATTTGCCATTTTTTCTAACACAGGATAAGTATGAAAATTTTCAAAATCATAACCAAACAATTGAAAGCGGTGAATCGATTTACAGCTTACAATAATTCGATTCATCCATATAATATATATATATATATAATTCAACCACATAATTAATCCTTTGATACTGAGTTTTTTGAGTGTTTTCCATACTTTTATGGAATTATTATGTATTTTTGTGATTTTTTTTAAAGAACAATATTATATACGGTGCAGAGAGATCTAACTTTAACTATTATATGATAATAAGCATAAAATGATTATGGAATCAAAAAGTGAAGTACATAACTTGTTTATGAATCAATCTATCGTACATACTTCATCAATATTAATAAAATTTTTAAATTTTTTATATTATTTTTTATATAAATAGTTAATTTTATACAAAAATATAATTGTACTTTTTCAATACTCTTTTTCTAATGAATAATTTTTTTATAAAAAAATAAATTAATTAATTAATTTTTAATATGTAATTCTATTGTCATTTTAGTTCATCCGTTTGATTTTTATACTTTTTTAGTAGTTAAAGTTTACAAAAGTATTTTTTTAAAATATTATCTATTAATAAAAATATTCTTTTCTAAAAAAAAAAATTCTTCCCAAAAATATTTTTGAAATTCATTTTCACATAAATAACATTTTGAAAGAAAAAAATTAAAAAATTATTTTCAAGAAAAGACTTTCATAAAAAATTTCAAAGAAAAATATTTTGTTTGAAATATAAATACGCATCGTGACATTTTAAATGCATTTTTTTTTCTTTTCCAAATTTTTCTTTTTCCTTGAAAAACTTTTATTTGAAATTTTTTTTATTAAAAAAATCGTTGAAAAAAAAATAATGATTTACTTACTAATTTTGTCAAACTTCAAACTAAATAATAATTTAATTAAAGATAAATATATTTTTTCATGTTTATTTAATTATAATAACTTGTCGTGTGCATTTAATAAAAAAAAAATTCTACTAACTATGAAATTAGATGAATTAATTACTTAAGTTAATATTGCCTAAACACAAAGACAAAATTATAATTTAAATTTACAAATGCGTGTTTATATGTTTTTTTAAATTTTTTTTATTAATTTCCTTTGTTGTGTGTTTGTGGAAATCCTAAAAACAAAAGTCTATTATTTTATTTTGAGGGCCAACTTCTTGTTCTAATTACAATGATATAGCATTATATAGTATCTCTAATAAATTATTTGTAAGAAAAAAAATTAAAAAAAATTTCATAAATACATATATTTTAAATTTTTTAAAATGAAAAATTTTTTAAATTAAAAAAAATTAAATTTTTTCATCAAAATATAAGAATTAATAAAAAAAATTAATTGAATTAAATTCTTATAAAATTTTACATTCCAAGTAAGGGGTTAAAAGAAAATATAAACTAATGAAAATTATAGTAATAAGATCGAGAGAGGTATTAATGTTATGTCAAACACATTATTATGATAATAATAATAATAATTTTTATACTAATGAGCTTTAGTTTAAAAGTATTATAGTTATTTATAGAGCTGTGAGATTTTAAATTTAAATTTTAATTGAAACTATATATATAAGAGCAGCTCTTCTCTGAATCTATTGATCTCTCCTTCCTTCTCCATTTTCCTCTTCTTCTTAATCTTCTTCCTTTGACTACAGCCTGTTGAAATTTTGGAATTTACTGATTTGTCAATTATTTACCCTGAACTTTTAGAGAAAGTTTAATTAAACTGAAATTAAAATATTATTTCCAATAAATCCATAACCTTTATTTTAAAGTTATTTAAATCTTTTTTTATTAAAAATTAAATATTATTTTCTAATATTTATATAATTAATTAAAATAATAAAAAAAATCCTCCAACCTCTTTGACAATGAAATTCAAGTGTAAAAAAAATTAATTTAAAAAATTAACTTATTGATTTAATATTTTTTTATAATTAATTTTTAATATATTTTTAAAAAATACGTTTCTAAATAATAGCAATAATATATATTTTTTTAAAAAAAGCTCTAATAGCATATTAAACAAACTGTATAAAATCTGCAACTTAAAACCCAATATCCAACAACTAAACAAAATTTCAAATTTTCAAAATACACTATAGAAATCCTAATTCACTCATCCCATTAAAACTTAAATTTATTTAATATTTTTATTTTTTAAAAAAGTCAACTAACATATGCATTTCTAAATGAAAAATAATTAAATAATGTTCTTAATTTAAAGAGAGATAATTGCCTTAATTGATTAAAATACTGCAATAAATTTAAGATTTAATAATTTTTTTAACATCATTTTGTACATAATGTTAAATTAATAAATAATATCAAAATGATATATAAACATTAAGATGACATATAAAATAATAAATAATATAATACAAAATCATGCATAATTATGTAAATTAGTGTGAAAATATTATTAAAAGGCAAAAGACCTATTTTGACTTTTAAAGTATAAGTTTTCCAAATAAGTACTTTAAATTTAAAAAAGATTAAATAAAATTTTCAAATTTTAAAAATAAATCAAATAAGCATTTTATTATTTTGAGATAAATAAACTTGTTAATTTTTTTATAAATAGATTAAAAAATATTGAACTATAATTTACTTTTAATATAAATCTAACTAAAATTATGCACGAAAATATTCTAATGCATGGATCTCATCGATAATCATATTTACAATATTTCAATAAATATTTGCGGCATCTTGAAACTAATTGATAAATTTTTTTTGGATGGTTCAAGAAATTCTCTTTAGTTTCGTTATTTTCATCTTAATTTCTATATAAAAACTTTTTTAATTATCCAATGAAAAACAACTCATTAATATACTCTAGTATGCAGCAGGTATTTATAGTAATATTGTAAATTAGATATGTATAATTATTTATGAAGACTCTGTGTACTAGAAGCCCTTCGTGTATAGACTTGACTATATTTATATTAGAGATAAATTATGTTTTAATCTTTTTTTATCTATTTTAAAAATTAAAAAGTTTATTTATGTCCAATTACTTATTTGATCTATTTTAAAAATTTAAAAGACTTATTTAATTTTTTTTGCTTTTAAATTTGAATGGTTTAATTAGATCTTAAAACATTTAAAAAACTTATACAATTATTTGGTGTGCTTAAACGGTCTAAATAGGTATTTTACTTTATTAAAAATTGTAGGATACAGGATTTATACACATTACTCGGTGTTGACTGTTATTTCTCATATATTTTTAATAGCATATTTTTATGCTATTAAATTTATTGTAATAAAATTAAAAAAAATTAAAATTATTAAAAAAAGTATTTCTTTTTTTATAGAACTCAAGCATAATCGGACTGACACTTCTGATCTGATCTAAGGTTTAAGAAAATTTTAAACTTATTCTGAGAAAAAGGAAAATTTTTAAATGAAATTGACCCTCTCTCTTCTCAATTTCAATTTGGTCCAATTTTAAAAACTATTAATCAGTTTCAGTTTTGATTTTGAACGGGTCGATTTCGGTATGATTTGGTCCCAAACCAGAGTATGGGAAACTAAAGTTATTACCTCTATCTAGATAATTGATTTGGAGAGGAAATATTTTTATTTCTTTTAGAAAATAAATATTTTGATTTCTTATATCCTCTGGGATGAGGATTTGTGTTTAATAATGAAATTATTTATTTTTAATTTTGATTGAGAATTTGTTAAATATAAAATAATTTTTATTGATTAAAAATGGAAAAAATTAATATTTTTATTCATAATGATGCATAAAATGTATGGAAGGTTTGATTTTACTGAAATTCATTAAATTTATCAGAAAAATTCATTAAATTTTACTTAATTTCTATTTATTGAATTAAAATCATAAACAAATTTTGCCTTAGACCAAGTCTAACTGAACACCCGTAGTAAAATATAATAAAAATAGCTGCAATTAGAATTATGTAATAATGCCTTAGGAAATTATTATAATCTTGATGCCCATTTGTCTTTTTAACTCAATATTTCAGTTATAAAAAAATTATAATCCTCCTCTTTCTTGTTTTTTTTACTATAGATTTAGGATTTAAGCCCAGTTCGGTAAAATCTTTTAAACTAGTGTTTAGTGTTTTAATCTTAATTAAAATATTATTTTTCTTTTTTATGTTGTTTAATGGTATAGTATTTGTACTTGTATTTAAAAGTTGAGAGAATAATTTATAAAAATTTATTCCTTATAACTTTTAGAGATTAGAAGAGCGTTTTGATTATTATCAATAAAATGATATATTATTTTTACATTTAACAGTTAATAATCTAATAACTATTTTTACTGAATATTTTTATTTAAAATTACTATGTAAGTAACTAAATACTAATAGCTAACCATCGATAACTACTAATATTACTGTTCATGACATTAATTTGTTAAGTAATAGTAATTAAAATAGCTAATATTGCCCATCAAGTCTTTAATTAAGAAAATAATTAACACAAGTATAAATGATCAAATATATATTTATATTTTTTTCATGGTTAATAAGTTGAGTGCAGATTTTATAATATAAGAAATCATAATTTAAATTTTGACAGAACTCTTTTTTATTTAAAAATTTATATGTATAAGATGAGCATTTTCAACACCTTTAATACATTATTACATGGCCTAAAACCAACTGCATATTGAGAGAAAAGCTACGTTATTTGTCAATATCATATTCTTTCATTCATCTGAAATTATTTTCAGTATCTTTTTGGACCCAACTTCAAGAACAGTCACACTGACTCAATCAAGCAAACACATAGAAAAGAAAAAATTCCAAGTACAAGCAACAAATTTTGGAATATGGAAATATGACAGTTTCAATAGAAGAAAAAAGATACTGAAAGTGAAGTATAAACCAGAAGAGAACTCCATGGTTACAGCTTAAACAGTTTAATTAAAAAGGCTAAGATTTGGCTTTTAACTAAATGATATTAAAATCGTTTCAAGGCTGTAAAGTCTCGACGGCGTTAAATCAACAGAAAAAAGCCAAGATATTAAGATTAACAAGGAATGCACAGAAGATTCATAAATTAGATGCTGATAAGTTTCATACAAGTGCTTTTACGCGCTCCCTGTTTCACCTTCTCACACATTGGCTTGGAATAAGTTCAACCTTGGATTCTCTAAGCCCTGCTGAATCAAGGGTGTATTTGTTATTCTATTTTTGTCTCCTCCGCCAAGATTAGGACAACAGCAAAACCTGAAAAATGGCCGGAGAACTGACGGAGCCAAGGGGGTCTGAGGGGTGCCATGTCCCTAACTTGGTGAAAAATTTTTTTTGGCCCACTTATTTTTATGAAAAATTTTTTAAACATATATAAAATTGCTAAAAACAATTGCTGGCTCTGTCATTGAGCCGGAGGATAAAACGTATAAAACAAATAGAGTGATTAGTCTAATTTTGGTTCTTGTAGTAAATCTGTAAGGGGAACGACAATAAAGGGTGGCAGACTCCTGAAACCTCCTCAAGACCTAAACAATGTTGTCTTATTAACAAACAGATTGCCTGAATTGCGAAGGGATTTTGTTGAAGCTCAATCTCTACAACTTCTTTAACTTAGGGTTGTAAGGTTAAATTACATCAACTTATGGGTATGTGACAATAAAGTACTAAACTTTAATTCACAATACAAAATCTCATAATCTTTAATTTAAGCAATATAAAACTTTTATGGTATTCAATATTCTATTTCTAGGTTATTTTTGTTGATATGATACTTGTCAAATTGAAAATAATATTTTATCTATGTTAACTTGATATTTATCTAGGAAAAAAATTTTAATTTTGTTCTTTATCTATCCACAGTCTCAACAATTTAAATTGTACATATTGATAGGAATTTTAATGTTACTTGAATTAAAGATTATGAGTGTTATAAATTAAAGTTTAAGTATCTTGTTATTACACACTCTTAAATTGAGATACCATTTGTATAATTTACCCTAGGATGATGCAAAGTAAACAACACAACAAGCTCTCTTTCATTTATTTCTCATCTCCAATTCATTCTTAAGCTGTTTCTAGCTAATTATTCAAATTCAAGAATGTTCTGCTGAACTAATTATTCATGATCTTTGAATTAGTCATTTCCATGTTGAAATGAAGGATTCTTGAAACAAAAAAAAAAAAAAAAATCCAAAGACAAGTTGGCATTATGGAAAACAACATCCAGACAGGAATTTAGTATCCTACCAAATGCCGGCTCAATCTGAAATGTGGTCTTATTCATTTCGCATCAGTAACTAGTGAAAGACAGACGATAAAAGGAGAGGTAACCTCTAGTGAGCCTCTAGCAATGAATAACATTTTAAAATGAAGAACTTGAAGTTGAAAAGGATCTGAAGCAGAGTCGGCATTGCATGAAGCTACTGATATGGAGACTAAAGGCGGCCTCTTCCATTATGCTGATTGGATAGACAAACTGCTAATGTTCTTTGGAATTTTGGGCAGCATGGGAGATGGGTTATCGACGCCACTTACCATGTACACTTTAAGTGGTGTAATTAATGACTATGCAACTTCTGAATCTGATACTGGTATATCTCTCTCCATTGAAGTAGTAGATAAGGTATGCATGGTTATGTTTTATAGTGAGACTCTTTTCTCCTGTAACACATTTGGTCATGGTTCTCATTTCCTAAATGGCTAACGATTTACCCTGCATTTCCTGTAACAGTATTCTCTGAGGCTCCTCTATGTTGCTACTTTTGTTGGAACTTCTGCTTTCCTAGGTATGCAAAGTTTTGTTATATCTGTGACTCATGAAAATTCATTTGCTCGACTAGATTGGATTGTGTTTAGGTGGAGGTACACATAATACATCTTATTTTTCTTGCTTTAGATTTATGTCATAGGCAAATCGGTTGTTTGAGTCTGCAAGCACTAATTTGGTAAATCAGAAGGGAACTAAAGAAGAATCTTGATACTACTTAAATGAAAACGTTTTAGGTGAACAGAAGTTGATAATAATTTTGTTATAGTTAAGTACTTCAAAGTTTTAACTCTCTATCCATTTTTATGCAGAAGGAATTTGTTGGACGCGAACAGCAGAGAGACAGGCATCTAGAATTAGAATGGAGTACCTAAAATCAGTCCTAAGGCAAGAAGTTGGTTTCTTTGACAAGCAAGCTACTTCCAACAGCACCTTCCAAGTCATCTCTGCCATCTCTTCTGATGCTAATTCAATTCAAGACACCATAGCTGAGAAGGTTATTTTGAAGCTGGATTTAGTACCATGGCGTCTTCTTGTTTTTCGTGCACTGAAGTTATTCAGTTTTCTTTTTGCTGCAGATACCCAATTGTCTGGCTCACCTCTCATCATTCATCTTTACCTTAGTAGTAGCCTTTAAACTTTCTTGGCGATTGGCATTGACGACCTTGCCATTCACATTCATGTTCATCATTCCTGGAGTTGTTTTTGGGAAGCTACTAATGCACATAGGGACAATGGGGAAAGAAGCCTATGCAGTGGCAGGAGGAATTGCAGAACAGGCAATCTCATCGATTCGTACTGTTTACTCGTATGTGGGGGAGCATCAAACTCTGGAAAGATTTGGAAATGCACTCCAAAAGAGTATGGAGCTTGGCATAAAGCAAGGGCTTGCAAAGGGATTGTTGATAGGGAGCATGGGAATGATTTTTGCAGTTTGGGGCTTTCTGGCTTGGGCTGGCAGTGTTCTTGTTACCGAAAAAGGAGAAAAAGGTGGTGCTGTTTTTGTGTCTGGAATCTGTACCATCTTGGGAGGAGTGTAAGTACTTCATTCTGCTTTTCCTTTCTCACTCTTCTCTTATTTAGATCATACATTTGGATATATTCATTTGTAAGTTAAATCATTGATAGTTTCAACTGAAAAAAAAATAGTAACTTCAAGATACCATAAAAAAAAAAAAAAATCTTAGTTGAGGGATAAAAAAAATGTAACCCAGCTCTGGTCAAGAAACTTTATGTACTTTAAGATTGAGTATAAATTTTCTTGATAGAACAATAACCTTTTGTGCTACTAGAAATCTATGAGATTCATTATTTACTTGCAGAACAAATAATATTTTCTAATTGAAAGGATCTTGAGAATATGCTTAACCCACTGCAAAATCTTGTATCATCAGGTCCATCATGAGTGCACTTCCAAATATTTCATTTCTCTCAGAAGCAAAAATTGCTGCCACGAGAATTCAAGAGATGATTGACCAGATTCCAGTTATAGATTCTGAAGATGAAAAAGGGAGAACACTCTCATATTTGAGAGGAGAAATCGAATTTAAGGAGGTAGACTTCAGCTACCCATCAAGACCAGATACCCCAATTCTGCAAGGATTCAATCTTAAAGTGAAAGCAGGTAAGACAGTAGGTCTTGTTGGAGGCAGTGGTTCTGGCAAGTCCACGGTCATTGCTTTGCTTGAAAGATTCTATGATCCTATTAGCGGAAATATTCTCCTTGATGGCTACAAAATAAAGAGACTTCAGCTTCGATGGTTGAGATCCCACATGGGACTGGTTAATCAGGAACCAGTTCTCTTTGCAACATCCATAAAGGAGAACATTCTATTTGGTAAGGAAGATGCTTCTATGGAACTTGTTGAGAGAGCAGCTAAAGCTGCAAATGCACATGACTTCATCCTTAAGTTGCCTGATGGATATGAAACACAAGTAAGGAATTTCCTTTCTTTACTAAATTAGAAAGTTTTATCTTCACAGGATTTTAACTTGGCAAAGTTCTATACATGTCTCAGGTAGGGCAATTTGGAGTTCAGTTGTCTGGAGGTCAGAAGCAAAGGATTGCCATAGCGAGGGCTTTAATCAGAGATCCGAAGATCCTTTTGCTTGATGAAGCCACAAGTGCTTTGGATGCAAAGTCTGAAAGAATAGTACAAGAAGCCCTGGACAAGGCTTCAGTAGGAAGAACAACAATTATTGTTGCACATCGCCTGTCGACAATTCGTGAGGCTGATTTGATAGCTGTCCTTCAATCAGGGAGAGTGGTTGAATCAGGTTCTCACTATGAGCTGATGCAAGTGAACAATGGAGAAGGTAGGGCTGGGGCTTACTATAAAATGGTGCAATTGCAGCAATCGGCAGTACAAGAAGGAGCTGTGTACTCTCCCAATTACCCAACACACCGAACAAGCCGCCTTATAATGCAAAGCGCCCAAACTCCTGTACATACCAGTGTGAGATCAAGTTATCAAGGCAGTCCAGCCTATGCCTTCAGCCCTGTGTTTTCCATCAGTATGACATCCTCAGTCCAAGTGCATTCACATGATGACCAAAATGGTGAGAGCTTAAAGAAATCTCTCCATCCTTCCCCTTCTCAAAGGCGCTTGCTAAGAATGAATGCTCCTGAGTGGAAGAGAGCATTACTTGGTTGCCTTGGTGCTGCTGGTTTTGGAGCAGTTCAGCCTGGTCATGCCTATTGTCTAGGATCAATTGTCTCAGTGTACTTCCTTGCAGACAACTCCAAAATCAAATCAGAATCCAGAACCTATTGCTTCATCTTTTTAGGACTAGCAATTCTCAGTTTCATTACTAATCTCCTTCAGCATTACAATTTTGCAATCATGGGAGAACGCTTAACCAAAAGGGTGCGGGAAAAAATGCTTGATAAGGTGTTCAGCTTTGAGGTTGGATGGTTTGATGAAGAGGAGAATACGAGCGCTGCCATTTGCGCACGGCTGGCAACCGAAGCCCAACTGGTTCGATCCCTGATTGCAGATCGTATGTCATTCCTGGTTCAGGTTTTCTTTAGTGCTTCCATTGCCTTTGCGCTAGCTCTGTTGGTCTCTTGGAGAGTAGCAATTGTTATGATTGCCATCCAGCCACTAATTATAGGGAGCTTCTATTCAAGAACTATTCTAATGAAAACTTTGTCTGAAAGAGCTCAGAAAGCACAAAGTAAGGGAAGCCAACTAGCTAGTGAAGCTATCATTAACCACAGGACTATCACTGCATTTTCATCACAAAAGAGGATATTGGGATTCTTCAGACAAACAATGAAAGGCCCCAAGAAGGAAACAGTAAAGCAATCATGGATTTCAGGATTTGGTCTATTCAGTTCTCAGCTCCTGACAACAGCATCTGTAGCTTTGATATTTTGGTATGGGGGTAGGTTAATGTCTGAAGGAAAAATAGAATCGAAGCGCCTTTTTCAAGTATTCTTCCTCTTGATGAGCACAGGTAAAAACATTGCAGACGCAGGAAGCATGAGTTCTGATTTAGCTAAAGGCAACAATGCAATCAGATCACTTTTTGCAATTCTTGACAGGGAAAGTGAAATTGATCCAGATGATCCGAATGGAATTAAAGTGAAAAGGAGTATTAACGGCTGCATAGAATTAAAGAACATATTCTTCTCCTACCCTGCCAGGCCTAATCACATGATCTTCAAGGACTTAAGCCTCAAAATTGAAGCAGGAAAAACATTTGCACTTGTAGGACAAAGTGGTTCAGGAAAATCCACCATCATTGGACTGATTGAAAGATTTTATGATCCGCAAAATGGAGTAATACTGATAGATGAACGCGACATCAAGAGTTACAACTTGAGAAGACTGAGGTCACATATTGCATTAGTGAGTCAGGAACCCACTCTTTTTGCAGGAACTATCTACCAAAACATCGTTTATGGTAAAGAAGATGCTACAGAAGCTGAAATAAGAAAAGCTGCAATGCTAGCCAATGCCCATGAATTTATCAGGTATACATATAACACTATATCAACCATTTCACTCAAGAAATTGCAGCAAGACCACTCAATAAACTATTTTTTTTTCTTTATGTTGCAGTTCCATGAAAGATGGATATGACACCTATTGTGGAGAAAGGGGAGTGCAGCTATCAGGAGGGCAGAAGCAAAGAGTAGCACTGGCTAGGGCAATATTAAAGAACCCAGAAATCCTTCTCTTGGATGAGGCAACAAGTGCACTTGATAGTGTATCAGAAAATTTAGTCCAAGAAGCGTTAGACAAGATGATGGTTGGGAGAACGTGTGTTGTAATCGCGCATCGGTTGTCTACAACACAGAAAGCAGACTCCATAGCTGTGATAAAGAATGGAAAGATTGTAGAAAGAGGATCACATTCTGAACTACTAGCTATTGGACGCCATGGCTCCTACTACTCTCTCATTACGCTACAAGGTGGGCATAATCCCCTGTAATTTTATAAATGTTGGTGTACAAATTGCACAGGATCTTGTGCTTCAGTGCCCAACTTGTTAAGATGAAATTGAAGATACTTGAATTTAATTTCATATAATATATAATTAGCATCAATCCTAAATTTGATTATAATTTACATTTTATTATTGAGGCTTTGTTTTGTTTTACGTAAAAATTATTTTTCATAAAAAATATTTTTTAAGAAAATATTAGGTTCAATTACTAAATTATATAAATTTTTGAATATTCTGATTTGGTGAAAGCATTTAATTTTCTCTTCATGATTAAGATTAACTGATGCTGATATTTCGTTTGATCCCTTTCATGGATAGGGAATGATCACTATGTGTAAATTAAAGAAGTAGTTGGATCCTTGTGTGATTAAAATAGAAAGTGGTCCATTCCTTTCCTTGTTCGGTACTAGTTGGTAGGGGTGAGCATTATTCGATTTAAATCGAATGAAATTACCTTAATTTTGTAATTCGGTTCTGTTCGGTTTTATATTATAAAAATTTTGATTATTTTAGTTCGATTCAGTTTCGAAGAAAAAAAAATCTATTAAACCGAATCAAACCGAATAGTTTTATTTATTTTTGAATTGATTTGTTTTTATGAGGAATTTATAAATTATATATAATTATATATATATAAATTATTTAATTTCATTGATTAATGATTATTATGTTCAAATCAATGTCAAAATTAGATCAAATAACTTAAAAATTAAGTCTAAATTAAAAAATAATAAAAAATCAAAACCAATTGATTTGAACCGAACCGAACTGAAATAAAATGATTCAATTCAATTCGATTTTTATCCATTTCGATTCAGTTCGATTTTTAAAATATGTAATTTAATTTTCATAATTTAATTCAATTCAATTCAATTTGAACAGAATGCACACTCCTACTAGTGGGTTCCTCTATCTCTAAATGGTTTCTTGATGCATTTTTTATGTGTTTTATCAGACCAGTCATATAAATACGTATACAAGAAAAGAAGAAAATGGATATTAATTGTTGAATTTTCCTTATTGTCGGCTTCATACATTCTTAAATGCTTGCCTTTGTCAACCTAATTGCCTGCTCCGATCTATGTTCCGAACAGACATTACCATCAAAGAGTCAACCTCATTGCACGCGTATACTATCCTACATTCGGTAAGGCGTTGGTTCGGAATTGAAATATAACTTAGAAAAAACCGCACAACTAATAGCCGTAGGATCTGCTTTTTTTCCCATGTAATTTCTTAATCCATCGTATCATATCGATTCTTTCCTCCACGTGGCACTACTGTGACATGTCTATATAATTTCCCTCCCTACCAAACGCCCAACTGGTAAAAATGAGAGTTCCTTTCTTGCTGGCTACCTGCTCCACTGTCGCCGTTTTCTTCTCCGATGAACAAACAACTTCTCCCAAACATCTTGTTTCCGACACCAGTAGCGTCGCCGATACTCCTGGCAGTGCCGCTTCTTCTTTAACCACGAGCGACGCTGCCAGTTACTGTGTTAGCCTCCAGAGCAACTTCTCCCTCCAGACGCTTCCCTCTGTCCCTTCCCTTCAAAGGCTAACCTCCGAAACTCTAAACGTTTTCACCTCTTTTATCTGTACAAATTCTCCTCAGCCGCGTCCACAGCTCCCAGTCACTTGCCTCGCCGTCCACGGTAACCTCCTCTGCGCTGCTTCCTCTCATGAAATCAATGTCGACGATCGAAGCAGCTGCACGCATCTCCATGCGTTCAATGACGATGATTCATCTTACGGCTTTGTAAAGTCCGTCTCCTTCTAGGACGGAAAAATCTTCACTGCTCATCAGGACTCAAGGATCTGCATTTGGAAACTGTCTCCGAGTAAAGAGTATAAGTTGGTAACCGTTCTCCCCACCCTTAACGATCGTTTACGCCGTTTCATTTTCCCGAAGAACTACGTTAAAATCCGGCGTCACAAGAAGCTGTCTGGATCGAACACGCCGACGCAGTAACTGGCCTCGCCGTTAACAATGGTTTAATCTATTCGGTTTCTTGGGACAGTTACTTGAAGATACGGAGAGCATCTGATCTCCGGTGTTTAGAGTCTATAAAAGCACACGAGGACGCAGTTAACGCCGTCACGGAACCGTTTACACCGGGTCAGGGGATTGTAAAATCCGGGTATGGGGTAAACCGTTTAACGAGAAGCGGCATGTGCTGATAGCGACCTTAGAGAAGCACAAATCAGCGGTAAATGCTTTGGCCCTGAACGACGACGGGTCGGTATTGTTTTCAGGGGCATGCGATCGTTCCATTTTGGTATGGGAGAGAGAAGATAGCACCAATCACATGGCAGTGACCGAAGCATTGAGAGGGCATGGCAAGGCCATTCTAAGTTTAGTCAACGTCTCCGATTTGCTATTGAGTGGATCAGCCAATCGGACGGTGAGAATTTGGCAACGGTGCCCCGATGAAAAGTACTGTTGTTTGGCGGTTTTGGAGGGGCACAACAAGCCGGTGAAGTCATTAGCCGCGGCATGGGAAGGAGAAACCGACGGTGTCGTTTCAGTCTACAGTGGCAGTCTAGACGGAGAAATTAAAGCCTGGCAAGTCTTGATTTCGAGATCTGCTCGATTAAATAATAAAAATTAAATATGTAAAACAATAACATAGTAAAAAAAAAAAAGAAAAGGTACACATTTTTGTATATTATTTGTGTGGTTTAATTCTTAATTAATTATTTTGATTGTTGTTAATGTAATTTAAGAATGAGACGAAATTCAGAAATTTTTTCGTCTCCTTAATTGGATTAATTATTAAAAATATATAAAAATAAAAAATATTTGTAAATATAATATAATTTTAAAATTATTTATAAAAATAATATTTACTTAAAAAAATATTATTAAGAATGAAATTTTTTAATATGTCAAATCAGTTATTTTTTATTAAAAAGTATAATTATATAATTTTAAAAATGTTATTTTTAATTATATTTTTAAAAATAAGTAGTTTTATATTTATAAAAATATTACTTTTAATGATATTTTTAAAAGTATATAATATATACTTTTGAAAGCTCCACATTTAATGACATTGTGAGAAGTAAGTGATATAAAAAATAAAAATATTTAAAAATATATAATTATTATTTCTGTTTATATTTTTTATTTTATTTGATTATTTTTTTAATAAGTGTATAATAAAAATATATTTTAAAATTCTTTAAATAAAATAATTTTTACAATTTTAAAATTATTTAAAATTAAAATCAAATAAAAAAAGCAATTATAATATCGCAATAACTCTAACTAATGGACAAATTGAAATTTTTATTCTTTTTATAATGTGTTTTATGTTTTTTTAGTGTAAATTTTAATATAATATTTAAAATTTGATAAAATTAATAATTTAATCATTATATTTTAAAAATTAAATAAATTATTTTGTCACTCATTATTTTGTTGATAAATTGGTAGATTTGCTAAAAATAATCAAAATGTTCTTAATTCTAATTTTAGCGTGAAACAATTAGGTTTTGATGTTTTGTTTTATTAAAAAAATAACATCTTAAATTTAAAATTTATATTTAAATAATGATATTATATATATATAACATACTTTTGAAAATTCCATCAAGAGTAGCGCTTTCAAAAGTGCTTCTGAAAATATCATTAAGACTAATTATAAACATATTATATATTTTGCTCTCATTAAAAAAGAAAATGATTAAATAAAAATAAATAAAAAATATAATTATAAAAAATAATTACATATCTTGAAATAATGTTATCTTTAAATAATAAAAAAATTTTATTAGAAGTGATATTTTTAAAAACATAAGCTAAATAGTTAAGAAAATATCACTGAAAATATTATTTTTTAAAGGTCTATGACTATACTTCTTAAAAAAAATTATTAATGTTAGCATAATTACAACAATTAGCATGATTATAGGAGATTTATAGCATAATTATAGTAATTATTATTTTTGTCTAAATTAGCTCATATTCTCATGTATAAATAGATGTAATATCTATAAAAATATTTATAGCATAATTATAGCAATTACTATTCTTATCTAAATTAACTCATATTCTCATGTATAAATAGATGTAATATCTCTGTAAATAATACACAGACAAATACACAATCATTTCCTTCATTACTTGTATTCTTTCTTTTAATAATTAATTTAACTAAAAAAAACATTTTTTGATAGCATTTTTTTAAATCAATATTATTTTTTATAAATAATTTTACATTCACGTTAAATTTATAAATAATTTTTATTTTTACATTTTTTTTTAACAATTAATCCTTCATAATTCGACTAAGAAGAAGCTTCACAAACTATCCAAAACAAGAAAAGAATAAGAATCGAGCCATTTTGGATTTTGGAAGCAGATCAAGAAGCTTCTTTCCCCGG
Source organism: Hevea brasiliensis (assembly GCF_030052815.1). Classification (NCBI taxonomy): domain Eukaryota; kingdom Viridiplantae; phylum Streptophyta; class Magnoliopsida; order Malpighiales; family Euphorbiaceae; genus Hevea; species Hevea brasiliensis. The sequence goes on from NC_079502.1 coordinate 3,501,607, forward strand.
CTAGTCCAACATTGACAGCACAAAAGTTCTGTCAAATCGCATGAATGACAGCCCGATTTCAATCCTTTGTTTCTTTATATCGATATGTTGAAATTTCCCTTAAAAAAAAAAAAGATATATATCGAAAATACATAGGATAGTGGGAGATAATCGCGAAAATTATTTTTATTTAAATTTTATTTTAATTAATATTATTAAAATTTAAATTTATTTTAAATTTAATTAAAATGTATTCTTAATTATTTAAATTTAATTATTATTATTTAAAAAGATTTTAAATATATATAATTTTATATATTTTTATTAATATTTTACATAAAAAATTATTTTAATTAATAATTTACATTTTAAAATTTTAATAATTTTATAAAATATTTAAATTTCACTAAATATAAAATAAAATATATAAAAATTTATAAATATTATTATAAAATATATATTTTATATTTAATTAAATATTTATATAAATAGATTCAAGTAATATTAAATATGTAAAACTCGAACTCATCATAAATATTATTTTTTAAATTTAAATAAATTTCAAATCTAATTATATAATATTTAAATTTATTTTATTAAAATTTAATTAAATTAAATATTTAAAAAAATTCTACTCATTCTCATTTCTAATTGAAAATATGAAAAGAAAACCATAAAAAAAAAAAAAATTGTCCAAGGAAGGAAAAAAGGTTATGCTGGGCATATGCAAGTTGGCAAGTTGAGTAGGGGTGGACATAAAGCAGTTGTGTTAGGCAGCGTCGAATTGAGAGGAATAGTAATAAATAAATAAAATTAGCATTTAAAATAGCAAAAAAAATTAGTGGCATTTTTCTTTTTAACTAAAGGTTCAAATTAGCCTCTAAAATATATTATAGTAATTAATAGAACTTTTAAAAAAAGTTTAGACTCAATTAATGGTTTCACATATCCAATTAAACCCTAAAAGTTTAGACTCAATTATTTTACTGATTTTAAAATTAAGAATTTCAAAAATTTGCTTCTTCACCAAAATTTAACCTTGGTAAAGCTTCACCACCTAGCTCAAGACCATCCAGCAAAGAACAAATCCTGAGACAGAAGAACATTTATGACTGTCAGAAGTGCAAAAGATATAACTTAACATTTGCTAAAAAAAACCAGATTACCTAGATTTTTAGGGGAAGAAAACTTGATGCCTCACATATCTCAATACATTAAAATATTATAATTAACATATATATGATCTAACTATGAGATAAATCCAGCACCAAACATTCATAGAATTATCCATTTTGTCTGTTGTCAATGGTTAATTAAACATATATAGTGCCAAACTAGGCAGCAGTATTCTTGTATACTACATAATCCTACCCATAAACACGCCATTAGTGTAAACACATATCAATTTTTAAATCCTTTCAAATTTTTAAATTGGATATGGTTTGGTAAAATTACATTATTTATTATTATTTTTTTTAAAGCAAGATAGAAGAAACTAAAATATATCAATTTTATAGAAAATGTGAAATCTTGAGCTGTCTTCAACAATATCACTGTTGGAAGAGCACATCCACATAAAAATGGATAGGTATAAGTCTAGTTTGTTAATAGCTTTTCAAGTGTTTTAGTTACAGTCAATACATTATTCTTTTATTTATTAAGTGACACAGTATTTATATAAGTATTTACAAATTGAGGGAGTAATTTATGAAAAGTTACTCTTATCTTTTATAAGTTGATAGAGCGTGTTGATTAAGGTTAACAAGATGATATCATTATTTTTACATTTAACTATTTACGACTAACCGTTAATAAAATAGTTAACAGTTACTAAAATAAGTAACAACTATTTGAATAATTAATATATCATAAGAGATGAGATGGGGAAAAAGAAAAACAAGACAAATATGACAAGGTTGTGTTTTGTGTTGTGACTTCTCGGAGTAGAAATGGTGATGTTGTTGAATGTTGAGTTTTTTTTTTTTTTTTTATTTTAACTTTTGGTACCACACATTCAACAACAACATGATTTTGTGTTGTTGAATGTTAAGTTTTTTTTTTTTTTTAAACTTAGTTAAAAAACCAAGTTCAACCAAAATTCTCACCTCAAACCCATTATTTTCACCTAAAGAGCTTGTAATTTTTCTTTTACTTCAAATGGGTAAGTTTTTCCCTCTATTCTTTTTTGTATTTATTAAAGTTCAAGTTGGTATTCTATTTTCCTTATTGTGATTTATGTGGCATAAAGATATAAGAGAGACAAGTTTTACATTAGATTAGAGGATGGGTCTTATTTTGAAATAGTAGATTTCCTTGGGTTAGTAAAGAGGTGATTCTGGCTAGGTAAGTTTCTTTAAGGAGATGAAAATTAAAAGATTGTGAGAATTTGATTTAAGTCCTCTAAGTTAAATGTTTAAAAAAAAAAATTAAAGTACCATGAGGTTGATTTTAGAGCTATTAATGAATATTTATTTTATTTATGATAGCAAAAAAAAAATAATAATAATAAAATAAAAGAAAGAAAAAAAAATTCCTACCTAGTAGTGTGCTTTCTTTAAAAGGGTGAAATTGGAGGTTGGTGTTACAAGGGAGAATTGAATTCAAGGTTTTATATCTTAAATGCTAGGTTGAGAATGAAGAAAATAAATAGGATGTGGTTAATTTTTGGGACTATTGGTGTATATTAATTGCATTTAAACTAAGAAGAATTTTGATGTAATAAGGGGAAGGAATTTAAGCATGAAATGCTAGAGGAAAAGAAAAACATGTTGAATGGAGAAGGAGAAATAAATAAAGAGAATGTGAAATTTGTTATATTATTTTGTGTAGGCCACAAATGGACATTTGAAATTTATTTGTAATATGTTGTGACTTGTTTAGAATTAGTTTGATTGTTGAAATTTTGGGAAACAATCAGGTTATGAAGAGATACTATCGGCTCTCTTTTAAAATTTTCGTATATAAATCATGCATTCTATATTTTACAATTTCATATAGGATTTAAATTTCTTTTTTGATGCACTGTTATCTTTTTAACTTTAGGCGAGAATCCAGCTCCTGTAATAGATACTAGGGGTGCTCCAACAGTCTAGGATTCAGTTTATCTCCAGTACAGGTGAGTGGATAAATATATAATACTATTATTTTATTAAATGTAAATTATTTATATTATTATTTCTAAGTATGAAAATGGGAATAAAGAATGGTAATTTTATGTTTTATCATTGACTAGAACGAGATTTATAATTACAGCTGAATAAATGGCTGAATACACTCAATATATACACCGAATAGATAGCATATTGATGACGAGTGAATTACTTTCCGCTCAACTTATATTTATACTATCTTTAGTACAACACTTGATATACACATAGCTTTTGGGGCGTATATCAGGTGATAACCCTTTGGGGGTAGCTCTGCACATGTGTATGACCAATATTTTTTTTTTGCTCTTGGGTTATTGTTATGTCATTGCAGAGCCAAAGATGTCAGTATTGCTCTCAGACTGTCAGAGTTTATTATTGCACCTGAGATGCCTGCATTATCTATAGGAAACATATTGCGAGTTTATGAGGATATTGCAGATTTTATGATTTTAATATATTTATTTCAGCAATATTATTACAACATGAATATTATTTCAACTCTGCTACATGATTTGGATTAAATTATATTTATTCAGCTGACCTACTCTAATATAGCAAAATTTGTACTATTAAATACCAAAACCTTATCCGTTCTCCTTTGTTATTTATTTATCTGCTCCCTGAGTAGTTGTACTCACCCTCTCATTTTTTTTTCAATATTCCAGACTTCTTTTGCTGACTCCACTACTAGTAGCCTCTCTTTCAGTGTTGTCCTCTCGTCTACTTCACAAATTCCAGAGTTTACTGGAGGTTTGGCCAATATATTGTTTTTGGATATTTCTTTTGTTTTAATTTATTGTACATAAGTAAAGATAGCTAGGAGATCTGATCTGTAAATATTTTATTTTGATCCTCACGGAGAGGATTCATGTACATTTAAGTATCTATTATTGTTTGATGGGCACAGAGCCATATTATATATATAAAATGTATTTCAATAGGTTCCATGATTTTTTTTAGCTATAAATTTAGGGAAAACTCTGTCAGGTTTTTCAGGTTACACCAGTCTCTATAGGTTAGGGGCGGGTGTGACAATAGATGATCACGTAAATACAATTCTGCCTTGTTTTCTTGGCAGTGGAAGAGGCTTGGACATGAGAAACCATGGAGAAAGATCGAGGGGCCATAGTGGTGGTGGTGGCGGAGGCAAAGATAAAATCGATGCTCTTGGGAGACCATTGTAAGTGTGACATTAATTGCTTTGTAAGCCTAGAAACTGAAAAGTTTGATTGATATGGTTAATTGGTCTGTCTGTGTGTTGAAAAGTGACTGTCACTGAATTTCTAAGGAAGCTAGGAAAGTTTGAGTGAATATTTATTTTCTTATGTAATAAAGTGAAAGATTCTTTGGAAAATAAAGTTTGAATTTTTGGACTAGTTGTTATTGCTATTTTGCTAGTTGAAATTGAGAAAGGTCGCAATTCCATCAGCATTTGAAATGCTAAAAATTGAAGAACATGTATTTCAAGTGGGTTGAATGTTGTAGCATAGTGTAAGGAACTATTATAATATGCTTATGTTTACAGTTACATTTAAATTTGTTTAGATGGACCCAGTATTGTTAAGTTTATATTTTATTAACATTCAGGACTCGCATTTTGCGTCATATGGCCACTGAGTTAAACTTGAATATGCGCAGTGATAGGTATGTGAAAGTTCAAGATTTACTAAAGTTGAATATGAAGACATTTGCCAATATTCCATAAGCTCACATACAGTTGATGACATTAAGGAGGTCTGTTCATTAAATGCTTCTCTTTCCTGACTTATTTTTGTGTCTTCAGCCTTTGGCAAAGTGTCCGCCTGGTATTTGATCAAACAATGGTTTAAGGAATTATTGATTATGAATCAGTTTCTCTGTGTTTCATCATGTATCCAAAGGTTTTCATGTGTCTATTGTTCTTCTGATACTTTTCGAAAATGTGTTTTTTGTTTTTTGAAAGATTACAATAAAGTTTTAATTTCATTTGTTTTTTTGAAAGAATTTAATTTTTTAGTAAAGTTATGCAACCTGTTAAATAACTAGTGCCTTTTTCTTAAAATGCTTTGTTGAGACTTGGGAGCTTTAATAAAGAACAAGATGTACAGATAATTACTGCTTAGGTCTCATTAGCCTTTACTTAGACATTGCTGAAGAGGGTTCTACAGAACAACTGGCTTGATAACTAAAGTTAGACCCTAGCATTTTTTTTTAATATATATTACTTTCTTTCTCAAGGTTTAATAAAATGAAATTTAATGCTACATATATGATTTGGTTTGTCTTGCATAAAAGTTTTTAGAATTGCATTTTGTTTATTTGTTCCAGGCTGTCAGAAAGGATAATAAGCAGCGATTCAGCCTTCTAGAGGAAAATGGGGACCTTCTGATACGTGGAAACCAAGGCCGCACAATTAAAGTGAAAAATCCCTTTGTTAATATAGGATGATCATTAGGTTGAACGTATTAAAGGATTGTTCTAGTGAAGAACTATTTGGAGATGGTTATGCTTCTACATTCACAATTATGCTTGTACTATAATAGTATAATAATCCATTGAACTTGGTTAATTTGCTTTTGATTTCTTTGGGCTTTTGTTAATTGCTTGGGGCATTGGGAGGACAATATAATTAGTTTATTTTGTATGTAGATTTGCATGTGACTTTGTCAAGCTATAACTTCATTCTAATGGATTTTGATTGTTTTATGCCTAATGGATCTTGATTGTTTTATGCCCATGTTTATTTATGATACCCGAGCAAGGATTGGATTGGATTGGATTGCAAACCATAGACATGACATGAGTTATTTTTCTTACATTTATGAGACCTGTTTATTAACTAAACATATTTCTCCATTTTCTCCCATGACTCTTGAATTCAAATACTTGTTTCTTTATCTATTGTTTAATTGTCTTGGGAAGTTTGTGTTTGAATTGCATATCTTTGTATTGCACCCCCACCTCCACCTAGGAAGAGAGAGAGAGAGAGAGAGAGAGAGAGAGAATAAAATGCCATGGTTGATGTTGGATTGAACATCTGATTTAATGGGGTTTCATATGATTATGCAGACAATTGAATCTGAGAGTTTATTAAAACCAATTCCTTCAGCTGAAGAAGTTCCAGGTAAAGATGAATATTATGAAAATATTTGTCCTCTCAAATAGTATTCTTCATTTTAGATTTTTTTTTTAAATATTAGATTACCACTGGTTCTCTTTTCCTGCTATTTCAGTGTGAGTACGTGGAACCTATAAGAAGAATATGGAATCAATATTTGAGTCCGGCTTAAAGCAGATGCAAAGATTGCATGTTCATTTCTCATGTGGTTTGCCAACTGTTGGTGAAGTGATTAGTGGTAAGATATCTGAGAAATATTTACGTATCATTTTTTACTATTGATGACTTAGTATTTTGGAGATATGCGGTTGTTCCCTTTCACAATTCTTCTTCTTCTTCTTCTTCTTCTAAATCAACTTAGAAATAACACATGCTCCCTATGTGGATATTGAAGGAAGAACAGAATTGAATATATAATCTACTGTAGATGAGCTTTCCATAAAATTTATAGATATGATTAGGCATAATTAGTAGATTTTCCTTCATTGTCATAGGATTCAGCATGTCATATTGGTGGGTCTATGCATTAATAATGTATCCACAGTTGCAGCTTAAGTTGAAGGATGCTATTGAATGGAGAAGTGAAAGAATATTTCAATAATGGCCATAGGAACATGCTTTAATAAATTGTATATCATGTCAAGACAACATTCAACTCCTCTCATGATTGTCATACGACAAGGATATTGAATTAAGGAATCATTTTAGATAAATGACAAATCATAAGATTGAACAATACGGTCTGGGAATGACTTCTGGTGATTTTACGTGATTCATCATCTTTCAGGCATGAGACGGGACATTAATGTTTTGATTTATCTTGATGTCAAAAAGACTCTAGAAGGTATAACATCCTAACAACTTAACTTTCAAGTACATAATAAATTGCATACAACTATATGTTACCTTACATCTGCTAATTGGTAGTTCATAGATGAAGAGAGTAAAGACTCGAGAACCTTTTATTTATTTATTTATTTGCTGTTTTTGTTGATTTCAGAGGGAATGAAGCTTTACATATCAGACAATAAGGTGATCCTGACTGAAGGTTTTGGTGTTGTTGTGCCTGTAAAATACTTTGAAAAGATTGAGCCATGGCCAGATAGACGACCTATAACATTCTCAGCATAAAATGTAGATTTGTTCCCTGTGTTATTGATTATAATAATTGTATATTGAGATTATATTAATGGCATTATGATTTGGTTTATATATTCATTGATCTCTTGTAATTTGTTAAATAATAAATCGATTATTAGGAATGTTACGTTCAAATGTCATATAAATTTAAAGAGAAATAAAATATATTAAAGATAAATTAATTAAATCTTTTATAGCAATTTAAATTAAAATAATAATAATAATTAAAAAATTATGAATATTAAAAAAATTAACATTTTAACTTTTTAAGATTTATAAAAAAAACTAAACAAAATTTTAATAAAAAATATTTCAAACGAATATATCAATAATAATTATAATTAAAAAAATTAATGTTATAAAATTAAATCAAATTGATCCGAATTTATTTTATCATTTTAATATAATTTTTATTAAATTATGGTAAATAAAAAAATTTGTATGGACAAAATCGATTCTATGCATGTATTTTTCATTTTTTTAGATATTTTGAACAATTATATGTTTTTATGTAATTAAATATATAATATGTAAATATTTATAATAATAAATTATACATATTTTAATATTTTATATTATTTTATTAATTTAATACACGTGCTTAAAAATTGGTATTGATAAATAATATAAAAAATAACTCATATTTATAAATAATAATAATAATATAAAATTATTAAAAAATAATATAAAAATTCCTATATATATATAGATACATTATAATTATTATAGAAAAAAGGACATTTTAATTATCTTTATTAAAATTTTAATTATAATTTTAAAGGTAGAGACTAACACATAAATTTATTAAAATGTTAAAGACTTAATAAATGGGTTTCAAAAATATAGAATTAATTTGTAAATTTTGTTAAATATTATAAGTTAAATTGTAATTTACTCTGAATTAGTGGGCTAATTTAAGTAGAAGGGCATTAATGTCACACCGAAAAAGGTTATTCTGCACAAAGATTACTCGGATATAATAATAATACCAGGGTCTCTATATTTTCCTTTATAAATAAAGCCCCTTTCTTCCTCCTGTCCAATCATATGACAGTCTTCATTGCCATTGGAAAGAAAGATAAAAAGATTGTACTTTTGAGTCTTTGAAACTAATTTACATTTTTTTTTATTTGATCGCTTTCAAATAGGCGTTGCGTTCTTCAATGGCTTTGCTAAATCCAAAAGGACGCGTCAAAGGAAGCGTAAGTAATAAATCTCAGTTCCATTTTCTCTTGAGTATGTAATTTACTACAACATTGCTGCTGCGTTTTGATCAATAGAGAGAAACGATTGTTGGGACTGTGCCAATGTTTTGGATGAAATTATGTTGTGATTGAATAATTTGTTGTTGCTTCTTTCTGGTGAACTCTTCCAATTGAAGTGGAAGATGTTCATGTTTCCGAAGCATAGATTGATATCCAGTATTAAACAACACTGTGTATTTCTTTCTGTGTATTTTCATAGTGTTACCTGTCTCCTGGTACATTTCCTTGCAATCCCATTTCTTTCTTTCTCAAAATAGTTTTAAAGGGTTTCTTTTTAATCCATTTGAATGAGGGATGAAGATTTTCTGAAATTGAAGATTTGATTTTTTTTTTCCTTTTAATTTATTTATGAAAATCATTTTTTTTTAATTTAAGTTAAGAAAATGAACATTTGGATCAACCATCCATTACGTGCCCATCTCTAACACTTACTGCAAAACTAGCAAGGCAGTGGACCCAGCAATTTGCACAACAAGAGCCTCGAGAATAGTTCACTCTTCAATAATTAAGTTAAA